>NC_090445.1:933425680-933728710 GCF_031143425.1 Pleurodeles waltl | reverse complement strand
TGAAAGCAACCCCTTCGCAGCTCCACCAAAAATCACAGCCCACTCCCAATTTCAATGGGGCACAACATTGCGAGTCACCATCACAGTTCACTGTGGAAGGGGTGGCCCACTTGTTACTCACAGTCTCTCCAGTGTACTCTTGCTCCTAGCCCTCTCCACCACTGGCACAGATGGCCAATAGGCTGAGTCTCCTTTCTCGTATATCACTGTTGAGGTATTGTGGGGGCAGGAGCTCTGCTAACAGGCCAAAGGGGCCAAAGACCCAGATCTGCTTCTCCTTATGGTGACCATCAGGGCCGTACATCTGCACACACGCCCAGGCCTCTTACCTTCGGAAACCCTGGGGATGCAATGTCGCTCTCACCTCATGATAGTCTGGCCCTCTGCTCCAGCCCCAGGGCTCCATGGTCCTCTGTGCACAGACTGTCTGGCCAGCCCAAAAGAGGCATGGCAGGGCCACCCCACTCCTCAGGCACACCACTGAGCAGTACCACCAGCCTGCTCCTTTGGCACATATAATTGTCATCCTGTTCACCGCACTGTCTTGTACCACACCAGCTGCAGGAGTGGGCACAACTGCTGCGCCAGTCATATCTTCAGAGCCTCCCTCAGAATGTGGTAGGGGCTCCAGGCACCTCACCCAAGGATTCGAACTCCGGAGGGGAGCATAAACATGCCCTGTGGCCTGCTCCACTGCTCAGGCACGACCTTTGACTGCCATTTTTTTATTGCAGCCACACGGCTGACTGGAAGTGTTGCTGGGCTCGCCATTGTGCCGTTTTCCCTACTAGGTATTCAGCCAAACATTCCTTGCGGTCAGGGGAGAACCCTTATCACTTTGTGGGTCCCTTTGGCAAAAATTAGGAGTCAGGATGCCTCTGGATGGGGCTCGCTGACTGCGAGCTCCGAAATCTACTTCCTATGCCATTGGCACCTGGTCAGCTCCCCTACTTGTCTGCATGCTTCAGTGCAACTTTTTAATAAGCACATTAAAAAATGTGGCCTAATGTGGCCTAGTTATGTAACTCAAACCTATGTTAAGCATTATTTTTTAAAATAAAATTAATCTTCCACACTTAGCTCAACATGACATAACTGCTTTATGGTGTAAGTTGGGATCTCCTAGCGGTGGCTTGCAACTTTTAACACGTATCTAAAATGAGGTAACTTGACAAGAGAGCATGTTAAGGGATCTGTTGCCAGCATTTTTGCTATTTTGCCATTAAGCAGCTATGATCACTTAGGATTCTTGTGGTACTTTTGACCGCAGTGAAATGCCTTCCTTGTAGTAGCCTGGCCCATTAGTGTTCAGTCTTAGAATGTGATTGATCTTGCTGCTTCTGCTGCTACTATACACTATGGTGCTGGTAGTAGGGCTGCCCACTGCAATGGTTGTGATTACACCTACAACTTTCCCTACATTCATGGTATGAACTGGAGATGGACTTATGGCTTATGGTGGTATTAGAAGAGGGAAAACGTTTTTGTTTAAACAATATATGTGTGTGTGTTGCTGCTTTATATGGTTGCATATAAGAGATTTTCCTAGAAACATTCAAGACCTCCAGTGCACAGTTTGGTGGCGAACAATGCTGAAGGAAACGTGCAACTTTTTCCTGTTCAGAATGTAAAAAGCTCCACTCTTTGGGTTGAGGCAAACCCTTGCCTGTTTTGCCTGATAAGCCTATTCCCCATGGCCTGCAGGTAGTGCAGTTGTTCTACATAAATCATATTGTTGTTTCCAGCATCACTTGGCATCATGTTCCAACAGTTCTAACAGTGTGTGGTCCTTGGGGTTTTAAAGCAAAGTACACATACAACAAGTGACAACTGAACCGATTCAAGTGAAGCTGTGTTTCTGTATATCTTTGGACAATTTTCTGCTTTGTATCAGTGAATTAAACTATCTTCCATTAGTAGTGATGTCAAACAGGACTTTACTCTTTGCTGTTGTGGAAAGAACAGTGCCTTTCATGAAGTCATCATCGCAATTAAAATTATTTTCTTGGGACTGGAACGTCAAACATTTTCAAATGGATGTGAATGTCTGCACAAAAACCTACACAATTTCAGATGCGGCTCCTCCGTATGGGTGGAAGAGCATGGGCTGGAGAGAGCCTACACAGGCGCCCAGTCTGCCTCGGGATGCCCTGTTTGGGTGCTCCCAACCAATTTTGATGCTGCTCTGAGCAGCGTCAGGAATGGCACTGGACAGACTAAGAGCCTGTGCCTGCAGCAGCGACAGGAGAGGAGCACGGTGTGGCAGCGAATCAAGTAAGTTTTTTTTTTTCTAATTATTTTTTTATTATTTTTTTCTTGCGCCAGCCACACACCCCAAAACCCCACACCCCCCGCCCAGCCACACAAGCCTCTCCTGCCCAATTTCTTCAATTTTTTAATGTCTCTGACTGTTGGAAACTCCGCATCTCACAATGCCTTTCTAAAATTGAGTTGATGATTCACTTGTATGATGTGATAATGAGCAGGCAATAATGATCTCACAGGGCCACTTTGCAGTTTTTACCGAGTGCTATGTTACACAGTTGTTGTGTGTGAATTGACATTAAATGGCTTAGTTCCAGGCAAAGCACACTTCATTTCTCTGCATACACAATGATGTGCTTGCAGGGGAGATGCTGCTCCCCTGTGGTAGCATTAGCTCTGCAGCTGCCAGAAATGCAGTAAACGCCACCAACCCATCTTGGCTGCTAGCTTGTGCCCTTTTGGGTTCTGAAAATAATTTTTTATCCGCTCTTTGTCATGCTGAGGATAAGAAACCTGTATAGTTTAATTAGACCACAAGTGAGAGTCCCCTCCCTTAATACATTTCCCTTCTTTTGTAGTTGCTGAGTGACCAGGACTGGACTGGCCTTTTTGTTCCATCAGACATTTCACCGTCTTCTATAACAAGTACCGGAGCACATACAGTGCTGGTACCATGTGCAAGATGCGTTGGCTCATTAGCATGGGGGTTTACCACCATGTGTGCACCGTATTTCAAATATGGTGCATTATGGCGGTAGTTAGGGGACTAGTGTCAGAGTTTTTTATGCTAGTCTGGCACTTTGCAGGAATAGCTTTAAAAATTCTGGCACTAATCCTGCAAAGCACCCAGAGGCCTATTGTAACCAATGGAAGCCTCCTTTTAACACCTGCTCTGAGGAGGCATTAAAAGTGCCGAAGAAAATGGCACAAGTAAATCTCTTAGATTTCCTTGAGCCATATTTTGGCTCCCTTAATGGGGAAACACACCCTTTGCATACATTATGCCTAGCACAGGCATAATGTAGCACAAAGGGTTACAAAAGTCGTGCATTGCATGCTTTGCACCACTTTGTAAATATGGCGCAGCGTTTTTGGCCTTCTAACCCCACATTATCATCATAGAAAGTACGCTAATGTGGTGTTGAAATGGCGCTAGGGGCTCTTAAATATGACCCCAAGTTTCTAATAGGTATCAGAGTTGAACAAATTCGGGTGAATCGAGTTAGAAGATTCGGCTCCCAAGGATGAGGCCTGTATTCCGATCCCAGATTCTTCACCTGACCCAAATGTGCGGCCTAGTCATTTGTTCCCTCTACCTAGGTACTAACCACTGCCAGAAAAAAACACGAAAGCTGTTCAAACCGCAATATGTGCTATACAGCACAGTTCATTGCTCTTTTTTCCCCCTACACATTGATATCATTTATTACGGCTATTCAGCATTCGAAGAGGGAAACTCAATTTATAAGTTTGCCCTAATGATACAGAGTTGTAAGTTGTACATAATTCTGTGGCGTGTCGCTTTCTGGTTTAAAGTTAGCAAACTACAGCATCGGAACCAGAGGAGCTGGATGGTTTAAGTTCAAATCATTAACCACTGGACTGACAGAGTTAAGCTCGGAAAGTAAATGCATATTTATTGCTGGTTTGCCGACTGTGCGCATATTTAGATGCAGGCACCTTGCTTATGAATCTGAAAGAGCCTGTTGCCATGGATACAGTTAGAAAAAAAGTTATAAGGTAAATCAAGAAAGCGAGCACTGGCGTGTCAAAGACTGAAGACACTTTACCACAAGCCGGTTAACTGTCTCATTTCTTATTTTATCATCCAGTACATAAAAAAGTACAAGTAATGCGCGTTAATATTGAGCACGTTCATTGCGGTTACAATTTCTTTTCATTAAAATCCTCTGAATAAGATGACTTCAAACAAAACATTCTAGGGACTGTGCATGCTGCTCTTTTATAATGCCAAGGCTAGATGGTGTCATCGCACTATAGCACATGAAGCAGAGGCCTGCTTAAGTAACGCATTTCTACAGATCAAGCACTGTTTAACAAGCTTCTTGTTATGCAACTGACTTAGAGCTGCAACCTACTTCTGAAATGTTAATGTTCTTGTTACAAAGCATGCTTGAACCAGGGCTAGACTGGGAACCAAACGCAGCCCAGGCAAAGGTATTCAAACCACCCTGCTCCCGTCCTATTGACTGTTCCTCTTTCTCGCGTTCTCTCTCTCTCTATCTCCCCTCATCTCTCTTGCTTCTCCCTTGCCTCACTGTGCCAGCTGCCATAAAACTGCGGAAGCTGGAGCCAGAGGATGCCAATGTCCTTCTTCAAAAACCAAGCCTCCAGAGTCTCCAGACACGTAAATAAATGCCCCATAGATCACATTTAAAAAGTACTTACGAGTAATCTTCATTACCTGAAACCTAGGACTCCCCATCGCAGAGCCACCCCGTATGAGGAGGAATGCCTTCTAAAAGACCAAACCAGTGCAAAATCCTACTTTGTACTTATCTCTAATACAGAATCCACACACCACCACAAAAGACTGCTCCCGCCGCAGCATATGCTTTTCATAACAAGTTGCATTGAGAAATAGAGAGTCCAATTTTACACTTGGACTGAGGATACGGGAAATGAAGAATACCTGTAATTAATTTTTTCCTTGCCCCAAAATGTGTTCCGCTTCCCCAGTCAGTACTGTATGAAGAAATACACAAGCATAGTCCAGATTTCCTAATGCTTCATCAAATAAAACCGAAAGACAAGTAATCTTATGTTACCTTCTAATATCATTAAATGGTTACATATAAAACTGATATTTCTCCATAGCAGAGTTTAGTGCTCCCACACTAAAATTGAGTTATTCGATTTGAACCTATAATGTTTCACAAAAGTCTTCCTGGAACACCATGTTACAGCCCTACAAATCTCATCTAAACTCCATTCACCTCTGCCCATGAGGCTGCCACACCCCTCGTAGACCTTTCTTGAACAGGGCCAGGTACTTAAAGGCTCATTTTACAATATGCTTCTGTGATAACTAACTACACACACATACTGAACACACATACTGATGGTTAATGTATATGTTATTTCCCCCAATATTCGTGGGACCGAAAGTAACAAACAGAGAATTAGATTTTCTTATCTCTTTCATTTTAGGTTTTGCCTGCACAGCACTTGTGAAATCTATTGTAGTTAAAAAAAAATCTTAAAAGGGGCTTAAAGCCTGCCCATTACTTACCTCTACTTACCATTGGCTGGCTCCCACATGGTTCCCACGTCATTTTACTCATTGACTGGCTCCCACATAGGTCTAATTTCCTTGCTTTCTATTGGTCAGCACCTACTTATTTACCATTGGCTGGCTCCCTCATGGGTCTTGGTTCCTGTATTTCTATTGGTTAGCTGCTTCTTTTGGCTGCTGGCTTACTCCTACTCCTCGGAATCTTCGACTGTTTGTCCATACTGTGGAGCTTGGACCAAGTACTGCTTCTGATGGCCAGTGTCCTTTCACTGGCCAGCAGGTACTCTTTTTTTAATTCACTTTTGCACATGCATTGAGAGTGTATATGTCTGAAGTCCCTCTCTTTCAGCCCCGATCTCCTTCCGTCTTGGGTTACTCCACCCCACCCCCACAGACCATTGTTTTTTGTGGCCAGCTACCCTTTGACCCCACCTCACAGTGATATAGCAACTTTATGAAAAAAAAAGCGATGCGACGAGGTCAACGCTGGCTGCATCATAGAGTTTCTTTTTTCCATGGACAATGTTGCATTCCTCTCTTTATTTACCCTGTCATGTTTTAGATTCTGCTTCAGACAGTGCTCAGCAATCTGTGTTTGATTCCTTTTGTGCAGGAGTGGGAGGTGCTCGGTGGTATCTGTTATTATTTTATTTATTTTAAAGCAGTACGAATGGGAGTCGTGCTAGTGCGTGAGCAAAATGGCCACCTCTCAGTAAATCTCATCTACTGCCTGCAGTATTGGCAACATTTTCAGATGGATTAGGCAATAAATTGGACTTAATGGTACCTGTCATAACTGCTTACATGACAGCACTTGGGAAAAATGACTTTGCTGGAAGTTTGCCTCTCTCTGGGACTGCCTCCGAACTTTCTTGTCAGGAGGGCGGAGTTACTACAAGGAAAGTGCGAGGCTGAGGCCTAGAACACTCCCATAGCTAGTTTTAGCTGCTGCACCTTCTAGTTGCTTAAGGTGACTTCTTTTTGCTCCTTTTTCTGTCAACTGATATTAATTCTTGCCTAAATATTCAGTACTTTCTTAATATTGAAGGAAAAAAATGTGCTTGTCATGGACAACAAACACAAACAAACTACTTCCCCTTTCCTAGTTAAGTCAAAAGTGGTGGATACTAATGAGCCTTCGTTATCCACTTTATTGGAAGAATTGCAAGCTGTACAAGCAGATAATATTGTGACAGAAATGTATGGCAAGTCTCTGTAGGAAAGTTTCTGATAACACAATTAAAATTCAAGATAGTAAATCAAAACTTGACAGTATTTTACTCATCACTGCAAAGGGTATTTGATGAGTAAACTACTACTTGATTTGGAAATTCGCAATCAGTAGTATGATTTGCACATTTTTAACGTGCCAGAAGATGTTGAAGGTAATAAATGTAGACAGTACCTGACAATTTTCCTCCCTGTTCTTAGCAGGATAAAAATGAAATTGGTAAGGCACATGGGCCCATACTTTTTTAGTGCCACATTTGAGCTACTTTTTGACGCAAAAACAGCGCAAACTTACAAAATACAATTGTATTTTGCAAGTTTGTGCCTCTTTTGCATAAAAAAATTACGCAAATGCGGTGCTAAAAAAGTATAAATATGGGCCACAGGGCCTCATTTACAAGACTAGTGGTGCAGGGCGGCGCAGCAAGTGACTTGCTGCACCACCGTGTACTTCTGGGAAAGTGCAGAAATGCACCATATCTAGAAGATACAGCATATTTCTGTTATCTTTCCCTGTGCTGGTGCACAAATTGCTGCCTAGCGCCAACGCGGGCACCCACCCTTGTACAATGGCCTCGAAAATATGGACCCCTTTCAGGCATGACACTGCATGAAAGGGGCGTTCTAAGGGTGTTGCCAAGTCTAGTAATGCATCAGATTCTTATGCCACCTCAGGGGTGGGGTAAGAGTGATACAACAGGGAGAAATATCTTTATTTCTTTCTGTTATTCCCTCTTGCTATGTGTGCTGCATTTTGCAGCACACATAGAAATAGGAAAACACCTCTTGTGATTGTTTTTGTGCAGGAAGGTGTCCCCTGCTTTACAAAAACAATCATCCCCACAACACAGGCATCCTTAGACTATTTAGCAAGACATAAAGCAGAAATTTGTCTACTCCGAGAGACTCATATAGATGATACAATTTTACAATATATGAATAAGAAATTGGTGGGCAACGTTTTTTCTTTCCCTGCATTTAACAAAACAATTGAGTAGCTATTCTGTTCACAAGAAAACTTCCTCTCCAAATAATAAATAAATATTCAAAAGCAGAAGGTCAATATCTAATAGTCAAAATTAAAGTTGACAGTAATATTCTACATTTAGTTAATGTTGATGGTCCAGCAAAAGATGATTCACACTAATGGTCCCTCTTCACATCATAAGTACTTAAATTAGTTAATGTTCCACTTATTATTGGAGGAGATTTTAATCTAATATGTGATCCTCTGTTTGACAGAACATCTTTAATTAAATATTGCCCTCCTAAAGCTTTTGATACTCTGAAATCCTATTTTAAGTCTACCAACCTAGTTGATATTTGGCACCTATATCACTCTACAGATAAGAATGTTACATTTCCTCCAATCCCCATAATTCGTACTACTGATTAGATTATTTATTAATATCCCATAACTTGATTAATTCAGCCTCTGACCATATTATTCATAATATTGATATTTCGAATCACACACTTATTTCATTTGTTTTACAACTTGACGCCACTAAGCAATCACAGCATAGATGGTGTATGAATGTTAATATTACCTTAAATGACAAAACTAAACCTTAAATGTTTTATGCAATACATTACTATTTTAAATTCTATCTCAAATATAAATTGTTGGGATGCATTGAAAGTGTATATCAGAGGTGCCACAATATCCATTATGGCTCACGATAATAAGTTATTTAACTCTAAAGTTAAAGAATTAGACAACCAAATAGCTAAGCATGAACACCTTTATATCTCTTCCAATTATATTTCTTATAAATTACCGTTACAAAATGTTTGTTAGGAATTAAACTCTCTCTTAAGTATTAGGGCCAGACTGCAGCTTTCTAATTACAAGCTAAATTCTTTTTCAATGCTATTAGATCGGGTAGACTTTTAGCAAATTATCTTTGTATCAAATGCGATAAAAATCATTTAATGTAAGTCATGGTTCTAATGGCAAAATTGCAGTCACACACAAATAAATGGTCAATGAAATTTTGGATTATTACTCAGTATTATATAACAACCCTACTTCCACACATACTCTCAGCATTGATAAATCTTTAGAATTTGCTGGTTTACCTAAAATTTCTCAATCAATTAGAGATGAAATAGATTTATAAAGAATGTTCTCCCCTCCTTCTACCACACCTATTTAAAATATTTACTCACTTTAATATTACTGGAGCAAGCTTTGGATCTTCCCCTGAAGTATTAATTATTGTTTTCCCAAAACCCAATCAGGATCCTACTAAAGTAGGAAGCTTTCATCCAATTTCCTTAATCAATCAAGATTGTAAACTTTATGCACAAATATTAGCAACTAGACGATCCTCTATGTTGAATAATAATGTTGATCAATCTGGATTTATGAAAATGAGACCAACACTAGATTATTATTTCATATAATTGAAGCTAGTCCATGATTTGCTTTTCCTTCTGGAGTCCTGGCACTTGATGCAGAAAAAGCTTTTGATAAGGTACATTGGTTTATATTATTTTGTAAGTTATGTGCTTGTAATTTTGGCAGCTCATTTATTCGCATGATTTCAGCATTATGTTTATATCCTTGTGCCAGACTCTTCATTGATGGCCACATTTCCATTAATTTTAATCTTTATAAAGATACCAGACATGGTTATCCCTTATCTCCATTGCTTTTCCTCCTAACTATTGAACCCCACGTTTCTGCATTCTAATGAAATTGAAGGGCTGTGTATCTAAGATTTTTCTATTTAAACTTCGGCATACATGGATGATGTATGTTATATATTAATTACCTGAATCTCTAATTCCTCCTTTGCTAAATCTAATTTACACATACTCTTTAAACACTAATAAAACTAAATATTTTCCCTTAAATATTCTACTCTTAATATGCTTCTTAACAAAGATATTATTAGGCAAAAATCAAAACTTAAAATATCTGGGTATATCAATCACATTGAATTGTGATGACATTAATAGACAAAATAAAGATAAATGTCTTCTATGGTCCTCATTACATTTACCTTGGTGAGGGAACATTGATGCTGTAAAAATGGTTACTGCTCCTTAAAAATGTTGCCTCTCTCTATGATTACTACTCTTCAGACCTATATAACTATAGATAAAGTCATATCTAATTTTATTTGGAATAACAAAACTCCCTGTATCAGTGATAAAAAAAGATACAAGTTGCTAGCATTAATGGTGATTTTGGTTTATCTTATTTTCTTAAATATTATAAAGTGTTTATTTTAAAACAAGGTTCCTTGTATTCAGTC
Source organism: Pleurodeles waltl (assembly GCF_031143425.1). NCBI lineage: Eukaryota > Metazoa > Chordata > Amphibia > Caudata > Salamandridae > Pleurodeles > Pleurodeles waltl. The sequence continues at coordinate 933,718,693 of NC_090445.1, read as the reverse complement.
ATATTGAACCCAATGGCTCCTAGTAGAACAAGGATTGGTGTCAAACTTCCCTTTACCTGCACTATTATTCCTGTCCAATTCTAACATCTTCATTAAATCATCAACCATTCTTAAGTCCACTAAACTAGTTTTACATGACTTAGATTCTCTTTTTCAAAACCCAACATCACTTACTGCAATATGTTGCTGTGGTATAATCCATTAATCAAACTTGTGCGCTCAACAAAGTTTTGTCAATCTTTGATAAAGGCTGGTATTATATATTTAAAAGACATATATCACAATCATTTTTTGTTATCCTTTAATGAATTGCAAGAACAATTTCATCTACCTCCTTCGGAGAGTTCCAAATATGATTTGTTTTTGTAATTCAATTCTCAATTTCTTTTCTAATAACTTACCACAAAGTGACTGCTTGGATCTGCAAATGTATATTCAAGCAGTAGCTGCAACTTCACATGCTGTTGCAATATTATATTAAAAACGAACAAGCTTACAGGAAATAATATTAACACTCTTGACATTTTGAAATAGTGAGCTTAACATCTCTCAGTTTCATCACATGTGAAAGAAAATATAATTTTCTAGTATTTCAGGTTGGCTTCCTGTTTCTATATACCTAACTAACTCATCTATACTATTTGTTTATGGACTCCTTTACAGTTGTTTAGAGCAAAGCTTTTACTCTCCCCAAATTGTTGGCGTTGCATTCTCTTCCGGTTCTCTTTGACATGGATTTTCTGAATGCAATATCATTTCTAAGTTTTGGAAAGACGTTTGGGATATTATTACACCCTTCTGGGTGTTTCTGCATGCTTGGATCTTTTGCAAGGTCCCCCTACCAGAATGTCCTGCAGCACAGTATAAGTTGTGGTAGTCAACACAGGTAAGCTTTGAACTGTGTGCAAAATGTATTTATCATGATATAATTAAGAGTATTCATAATGTTGTCCTGCTGTGAGTTTTCCTTTTAAAACCTGTTGCAAAGTAGCATATGTGTGATTTGTGTAAAATAACAACACAGGGGGATGGGCTGGTTAAGCAAAATGAGGTCAAATGGCTTAAAGTTGAAAAAAACTTAAACCATGTTGCCCTCATGTTGTTTCACCATCCCATCAGCCAGTTCTGTTTTTTATCCATATTGCATGAGCAGCTTAACAACATGTCTTAAAAGAAAAAAGTGATATGATGCAGTCAATGTCAATCACGTCATAGCACTTTAAAAAAAAAAGAAAACACTTTAAGTCATGTTGCACAGCCGCTGTGCCGCTCATGTCTAAAATGATATGAACAAAACAAATAGATTTCTCATAGGTGAAACCTGTTGGCTTTGCCAATGCTTATTTCCAAGTAAAACGAATAAGCACTTTTAACAGTCACCCCCAGGGAAATGTTGCCTCGTCCTGAGAAAAACAGAAGTATTACTTCCTGGTGTTTGTAAAACTGTAACTGTATAAGAGGACAACATTACGGATCCAAATTAAGTACCACTCTGTCTGGAAAAACACCTGAGATAGGGTTATGAGTCTAACAGGACTCCCAACTACATTAGACATCTTGCGGACATGATGGCTACTCAGAAGAGGGGTTTTGGAAGTCCACATAACACCCTTGGTAAATCCTAAGGAGGGACCACTGGGGCTGGAACAGGTTTCTTAATTCTGAATCATCTAAGCAATCTTTTAACTAGAGGAGTTTTTGTAAAAAACAAAACTGGAATGTCTCACTGATGGTCTTAATACCTGCCCATTTGGGAGACAACATTGAGGGAGCCAACACTTTTTAAAGACCCTCTTGGAGAACAGGTCACAGGTTGTTGCCTATAATCTTCATCCACGCACTAATTCTCAAAAGTACCCCACTGGTTTACATATACAAATGGAGAATGTGGCTTCCTTGATTGTTGTATAGATAACCTCTCTAAAGCAGCCTAATATCTGCAATCCCTCCTCTCAATATCCAAGCTGACAGGTTTAGAAATCAATAGGTCTCAGGAGTTAACTGAGATAACTGATTGTGGATGGTGCAAAAGAAATAGGATTTCCATCTAGCAGAAACCACAACCTCCTTGCCCATCACTTTTCTACCAAACCTTCCTCATCACCCTACTTAGAAGGGAAATGGTAGGTTAAGCCCATGGTAGCCCCTTTGGCCAGCTGAAGGATATTGTATGCACTTTCCAGCCCTGAGGATCCCTGTTGTCTGAGCAATAACTCTGAAGTAGAGCACTGCTCGGAGAGGAAAAGGCCAAACATTTTAACAATCTGACTTAGCCTGAGATTTAACGATGAGGGCAAGTTTCTGCTTAGGGAATCTGCATGAAAAATGTCTTTGCCCAGAATGTACATGCTGGGAGTGACAACAAGTGACTCCCCACCCAACATAAAATCTGTGCACTAGTGACCTTAATGACTTCACCTTGTTTCCCCCTTGTCAGTTGACACAACTTTTGGCAACCTACTAATTTGTCTTCACTAGCACTGCCTTCTAATGAATCTGAGGGATAAGAACTAGAAGTGCTATATCTTTTGCAGCCAATTCTCTGAATTTGGAGGTTTGGAGTGCTTTGACATTTCTTCCTCCTCCTAGGTCACTCCCCAACACCACTGACTAGCATTGGTGGTGATCACCAGAGGAATTGATGGTAGAAGGTGCACTTCTCTTCATACATTCTCTGTACCTAACCAATAGGCTACATCCAGGGCTAGAGAATGAGAAACCTGGATCATTGGTTCACACAACTGAGTTACCGGAGACAAGAGAGACAGTAAGTATTTGATTAAAGGCTTCATATGGAGTTGTGGCCCTGAAGCTACTGCTGGTGTGACTGACATAATCCTTGGACTTTCAGAAACATACTTTTGTCCTGATAGGAGAGAAGATGGCTTATGCTATTTTGCACCACCCAATTCCTTTTCTCTAATAGGAATACTTTTGCCTTCACTGTGTCAAATAGAGCCCCAATAAACAGTATCTGTTGTGATGGTACTAACTGAGATTTTTGTCGGTTGAGAAGAAAACCCATGTTCCTGAGGCAATTGACAACATATACAACATCTACATTGATCTACGCCTTAGAAAAAGAAGAGGAAACAAGTAACTTGTCCTCCAGGAAAGGTAAGATCAGGATACCTTGTAAATGGAAAAAAGCCACCATTGAAGCAATATCCTTATGTGTACCCTTGGCAACATCGCCTGTGTGAATTGCAGATCATGGAACCAGCAATATTTTCTTGCTACTTCAAAACATAGTATAAGTAGACTTTCTTCTTGTATTGGTTTAGGAAAATATGTGTCCAAGAGAGCCTGTGGTATCATTAGATCTCCCTTTTATAAAACTGCAATCACCCCTGAAGTACTATCATCCTTAAAGGGATCTTTTGCACACAAAGGTATAGTCCCGTTAGATCCAGTACTTGACGGTATGATTCATCTGCTTGGACTTCTGCTATTGATCCTTTAAATAACAGTACTACCACTCTTTATAGTAGGTACGCTGTCTTTATCTTGTCCCTCGGTGTGGAGGTTTCTCAGAAATATTGTTGGTGTTTCTCTTCTAGTTCTACAAAATAGCCATTTCTTATGACTGATAAGATAACTTGTCACTGACTTGGGATTGCACCTGCAGTCAGGATTATACCTGTCATGCAGACCCTTACCTCGGCCTAAAAAGGGATATGAATTCTGTGCCACTTGCACCAGCTTCTTTTGAAAAATACTTTGTTGATGAAAAAGATCTGAATGGTTGAAGGCTTTTCTTTTCTTCCTCTGTCTTCCTAACTAAATCATTGAGTTTATCAAAGATATTTTTCCAGAAAAGAGATACTTCTGCATCTATGCTTTCTGAAAGGAATCCTATTCCATAGTTTCAATCGAAATGGCCTCCTGGCTGTCACTGAAGCTCCCGCAACTGTTGATCTTGGCCATTAGCAGTTGAATGTAACATCAGACAGGAATTTTGCTAGCAACTCAATATTGTCTAAGATCACCATAGGCTCCTTCCCTCCTTTCAAGCAATCAAATATACATTAAAAGTCTTTCAACATGATTTGAACTGCATAGGTCACTCAGGCACTGGTTTTGATCACAAATCTAGCTGCTGAATACACTCACTTCAAGGCACTTTCCACTTTTTCATGGCCAGGCTTGAGCAACAATGCTTCATAATCTCATAGAATAGAAGATGCTCTGCATTGTGTTCTTCATAGATCACAAACAAACTTTCTCTGAGTTTACTGAAGGTTTGAATCCCAGCACCTCTCTGATGTATATGAGCATCTGTTAAAAGTGTGCACCCTGCACATATTTCTCCTCATCTTCATTGGGATTCAATGCTTATTTCTTTGCAGCAGGCTTGTTTAGTTGCAAAGACACTGTCTATTTCCTGTATCAAAGATCGGAGGCCAGGCCTTGATATGTCCAATAAATCACTTTCCTCATACTCCTCTTCCTCCACGTGGGGGTTTGTTTGTGTTGTTTGAATGTGCTCCATAGCTGCAAAACACTGTTTAGGGTTGTAGCCAAAAACAGCTCACCAGCAGCTACTTCCTGAATGTTACAGGTTTCTGTTATGACAAGATCTCATCTTGTGGGAACTTATTATTGTTGAAAACGCCCTCTGATGCACCTGCTTGGTTTCAGTCACCAGTGTGGGCTCTGGTGCCAGGCTGCAACCCTTGTTTCCCTATTCATAAGGGGAAATAATTCACATAATTAAAGAAGCCGCCTCACATGAAATCCCTAGGTCCCAACCCAGCATATGGACTTGGGGACCGGAGAGCTTGCCACAACTGTGTACTACCAAGCCTGGCTTTGCACATGTTGGGTAACATGTAAGATATGTATTTCACCAATATTTAAAACATAATAGAGAAAGAATGCTGCTTATTGCCATGGTATTGTGAGACACATGAAAAAGCATATTGGACCGGAGGGATGAGCTTTTTGTGCTGATGGGGTGAGTTCTTTATTAAACATAAAAACAGGAACTTGTACTGCTGTGTTTTGGGAGAATGCACACCTCCTCATGTGGTATGGACTGGGACAGGCGAAAAGGTTTCGGGAAATGTCAAATGTGGCCCTGGTTTGGGCTTGTGATGTATTAACTGTTTCTGGGTTTTGTTGCTGTGGAGGGCTTAAAATGAATTGCTTGTGGGTTATCTTAGCCATTACTACAGAGGTTACTCTTGGGCTGGACTGAACATATTCTGTCATTCCCTCTTTTAGAGTATCAACTCACAATCTCTATGGATGGTGATGCTTAGGTAGGCAGCAGGCATGGAGCCCTGTCGAATACCAATTGACGTGATTAACAATTGCCAGCTGCTTATAAGTGCCTGTGAATGCTACCATTCTAGAACCAAACTTGGCCATGGATTAGAAAGCACTTTTACTCTGCCTAATCCTAGTTTTTTTTATAATGAAATAAACTAGTGGCAACGCTTATAAAATTAAATGGTTGAATCACTTTTGAATTGACTCCCTGCCTATATCCACTTTCCCCTCAACAATGCAAAGTCTAATTGCCTTGAAATTTTAGTTAGTAGTGAATTGTCTTTGGGGGTGTTAGGACATTGTTCATCAGAGTTATTCCCCCTCCTCACTTTGAGAGTTTGGAGTTGTGAGGTGTCGCTCAAGGAAGAGGAGCCTCACAGCTTCAGGCTCTGAGAGTATCAGTGAAAAATATTTAAACCTTGCTTGTGCGTTGGACTAAGGAGCATATATGTTGAATTTGGCCCTCTCTGTGCTTTCGGTGTCAAACTTTTTTGTCTTCATCCTTCTTGTATATTGAACCTGTTTTTGTTTGCTTTTAGGACTGTGCACTTTATTGCTACTAACCAGTGCTAAAGTGCTTGGCTTTCTCCTTTAAACATTGTAAACCTAGCTAATGCCCAATTGGCACCTTTAATGTACTTATAACTACCTTGTAAAGTTGTGCTACGTGCACCCAGGGTCTTTGAATTAAATGCTACTAGTGGATTTGCAAAACTTATTAATCCACCCACTTAAGTAGCCTTTCAAAACAGGCCATTGTAGTCTGGGTGCAGTCTTAAATTGCCATTTTGACCTGTCAAAATAAACCCTTTGCCAGGCCTACACCTTTCTTTTTTAATACATACAAGTCACCCCTAGGATAGGCCTTAAGTAGCCCTTGGGCACAGTGCATGATATTTAAAATGTTGGACATGTACCTTTACATTTTATATGTCCAAATAGTTAAATAATTCTCAAATTCCTTTTTCACTATTGTAATGCCTATCTCTCCAATAGGATAACATTGGGTTACCTTATTGTTTTTAATAAGTGATAACATTTGTTTGGGAGTAGGTAGAAATGTCATGCTTGGTCTCTAATTAATTGTAATTTATCTAATACCTTCTTTGATGGTAAAGTCAGATTTTAAGTCACAACTCCAACACTGCCACTTTTAGAAAGTTGGCCCTTTTTTTCCTCACCATTTGGTGCCTGCCTGCAGTCTGTTTTCTGGGTCATATAACTAGGTGTAATTGGCCTTTGTGTATTTTTCGCAGGCAGTTTCACAAATGGGGGACCGGGTACTAGCAGGATGGGCCACCCTGACCTAATGGGAGGTGCGGAGCTGTCAGCTACCACACTTTCCCTTCAAAGGAGCTGCCTCATTACACACTCAAAGAAATACACAATAGTCTTTTGTGATTCCAGACATCTTTGGAACAGGGCAGGGGAAGGAAGGAAATTCCAGAACCAATTGTGGGGGAAAGTCTAGATGTTTCTCTCACTTCAAAGCTGGTACTACATATTGGACCCTTAGACCAACTTTCAGTACGTTTTTGGACCTGTGGATACTACAGAAGAAGGACTGCCCTGTTGCCAGAGGACTACTCTGCTGCCCAAGGCCTGCCTTGGTCTGTGAACAGGAAGACTGGGCCTGTTCCATCCATCCCAGGCTACCTGAAGTGACTCCAAGGGTCAGCCTAGCCACCTCCTGTTCAGAGCTACAAAAACATGACAAGCTCCAGAGGCCTCCCTGCAACTTTCCAGCTGACCTGCTGCACTGTTCCTACAAATGGACCTGCCTGAACCCTACTGTCCTCTGTAAAAGTGAGTTCCTTATCACCTATAGGTTTCCTCCCAGGTCCTGAGCCATTGACTTGCATCGGATCAGCTCCACCTAAGAGAAAAAGAGGAAATCCCAAAGTCATGCGATCTTTGTGACCGCAAACAGGACTGTTTGTGCCAAGATCGAACTGCCAGCATGAAGCTCTAGTAGACCCAGCTCTTCATGATAAAACGACTGTCATTAGTGACCATCAATGTGAGATTTAAACTTTGTGCTACAGCATCAACACCAAGCAGTGCCCAGCAATGCATAGCTTAAAAAATGACCATCCATGATGCCCAGCACGATGAACAGCCACAACGCTCTCCTTTTTCCTCAAGACCTCCTCCACTCCAAACTGGACTTTTCTGATAGACTTTGAGAATGTAACTTTTTCAGTGAGAATACCCTGGTCCTGGTATCTGGCCTATCTGGCTGCTCTCCATCATGGTCAGCTTGAACTTATGACTTTCCGCTAGCCTAGCACAACCAGTTGACAGCGAGTGGCACTTGTGCTTTTAGGTGCTATACTTACCTAAATCTTTGAAATAGTATATTTCTGGCTCTACTAATTCGATTTTTTTTGTGTTGATCTCAAATCTTTTAATACATTTTAATACGTTTTTCTAAATTGGTTTGGGATCCTTCTTGTGTTACATTTTAACTTTATTACTGTTGGTGTGCTGCATAAATACTTTACACATTGCCTCTAAGTTAAGCCTGACTGCTGTCATGCCAAGCTACTAGAGTGTTCAGCAGAAGTTAATTTAGTGTCTTTTGTGGTTCACACTGGAAAGGATTGTGGCTGTTGCTTGAAAAGGGTTTTACCGCCCTCTGCAAGTAATCCAATTTCTCACTTTGGTGGCAGATGGGGGATGCAGTACTTGCATTTGTGCAGTGCCATCTGTAATTTTGGGTAACACAAAAATTCCACATAAATGATCTGTCTTTAGATCAAACCTATTTTTAAATTCTCTGTGATTGACTTTTTTTTCTAAATTCTTTTCAATTCCACCTGATTTTGCATATCTGTGACTGTACACATAGGCATGAAGTTTGAGCTCAGCAACCTAGAGAGCTACACTGTGGCTGTGCTTAGAGGATTCTGCAGAGAGAAGGGGCTTCCAGAAAAAAGGAGCTACAAGAAGCAGGAACACAGGAAGGTCCTCAGGGCCTAGTGGGATGCCAGGCAGTTGCAGACTCCAGCACTGCAGGAAGAAAATAGATGTGTAGGAGGAGCAGGAGGAGAAAATGGAAGAGGAGCTTGACATATCCCTGCTTGTTGCCAAAGAGGAGAGGTGAGGGCCCAGTTCCCTGCCTGATCCAGAGCAGGTAGCAGCATCTCTGCCCGCAACCTGTACTGAGAGGAGGTGGAGGACAGGAAGGCAGAGAGGAAGTTCAGGCTGCAGCTGCCCATGCTAAATACTGGGACAAAGGAAAAAAAGGTTGAGGCAGAGAGAGCAGTGTGAGAGGAGAAGGTTGAGGCAGAGAGAGAGCCTTGGCAAAGGAGAAGGCTGAGGCAGAGAGACCCTTGATAAGTGAGAAGACAGAAGCTGATAAGGCCCTAGAAGAAAAGAAACTGGCCCTGGAGGTAAGACAAAATCTGCTGGCATCCGAACTGGGTAAATAAGAGCTGGATCTGAATGGCCAAACAAAGCACAGGTTCCAGTAACAATAGTAGCCTCGGAACCAAAGTATCACATCAGGGAAGGAAAGTCACCATACTTAAAGACATGAGACCAAGGGGCATGTTTACACTCTTTTTTGCGCCATTTTAGCATCATTTTTTTTGTTGCTAAAATGGCACAAACTTAACTCAATATTTATAGTTTGACATTAGATACGTCTAGTGTCAAAATATTGGTGTTAGCGCCATTTTTTGAATGCATGAACACACCTTGCGTCAATGAGATTCAAGGTAGGTGTTCCCATCCAAAATATGACTCTAAGCCTGTAGTGCCATATTTATTCTCCCATGCAAAAATGGCGTGGGAGGCGGACCTAAATATTGGTAGTAAGCCTGCTTAGCGCCATTATTTAATGCCTGGGTCAGTCCAGGCATTAGGGCAACTGTGCACACATTTAATTGGTCAAACACCATGGAATGGGCCCACAGGTGCCCAACTCAAGCCCCAGGAACACCCACACCAGAGGGACACCAGAGGACGGGGCACCCCATCCCAAGTGAGTAAGGTAAGTATTTTTTATTTTTCTAAGTGCCATTGGGGGTCCTTAAATAGGGCCCCCTGTCTGACAGTGGGTCTAATGGTCATGCCCAGGGGACACTGGTCCCCTGTGCTGGCCATTGGGGTGGTGGTCATGACTCCTGGCTACAGTTAGATAGGTGTCATGTATGTGGTGGCTTGTGCATCAGAAAATGATGCTAGGCTGATTAGCTACAGAACTTCTACTGCTAACCAGCCTTCTGTCATTTTCTGGGGCACAACCTCCATTTCCCATACCGCCACCCCCACTTGGCTGGCATCATTTCTTGTGAATGCCAGACTATTATTACACCGGCTTGTGCCTTTTCTTAACTATGGCGCCTGGCTGGCACTGTAGAATGACGCCAGCCAGCGCTAATATTTTTGTCGTAACACTGCGTTAGCGCAGTTTTGCGCAAAAAATATACATATGGGGCCAAGTTTTTGTGTTGCCCTTGCACCACACAAGAAGGTTCAAGGGTGACACAAAACCTAAATGGGATTTATCAAGCCATGCAAGGCCACCTTACATGGCCCTGCATGGCTTGATAAATCTAGAGTAACACAAAGAAGTGCAAATTGCTGCTTTGCATTACTCTGCACAGGGATGCATGCTATGGATACAATATGGGTGTTCTCACATATCTACCAATTAGATTCTGACACGTTCCCAGGTTGGGTCAGAATTGTATGCCTCCCCACCAGAGGTGCAACAAGGAGAAATATCTATATTTTATCTCCTGTTTCTCCTTTATCTCCTTTATCTCCTGTTTCATCTTTCTAAGTGTGCTGCATTCCACAGCACACATAGAAAGCTGAAAATGCCTTTAAGGATTATTTTCAAGCAGGAAGGTGCTCCTTTCCCGCTAAAAAAAAATCCTGCCTACAACACAAGCACTTTTTCAACATGGCGCAAGGGTGGCTGTATTGGTGCTAGGCAGCCAAAAGTGCACCAGCATTAGGAAAAGACAGGAATGCGCTGTATAATGTTAAATTTGGCCTTTCCCTTTCACGCCACCCAACGCAGTAAGGTGACTTGCTACACTGCACTGCATGCAAAGTTGATAAATATGCCCCTTGGTGCTTAACTTTATAGTGGGTGACGACTTAGAACTGTGGGTTGAGGTTTATGATGTAGGCTTAAAAATGCACTGGGTCCCTGAGGGAGATTGGTGATCTACTCTATTGAGCACACACCTATAGAGTGGAGGGAATCTTAGTTTGGCCTAGGGAAGGGTGGCAGAATGAAATCCCCACTCCAATGAAGGCTGCCCGTATCCGAAACTATGGGTGCACCCCAGAAAATTATAGGCTAAAGTTCAGGGACATCCAGAAACTGCTCCACCAATCTTCGGTAGATTTTGTGGAGTATTTCAGCAAGTCAAGCACATGTTCAATCATTGTCTTCCAGAGATACGCCAACACCTGATAGATATCAAGCTCACTAGCCCTAGGAGCTTCCCAGGGAGGCAGTGATTCCTAGTAGGGTGGTTCAGGTTCTACCCAGCAGAGTGAGGGGGAGTCCAAGGTGACAAAGACAGGTGCCAGAGTAAAGTGGAGGAAAGGGTTCCTTTACTCCTTTGGAGAAACAGGAAGGAGGTTCTGGTAGATGGAAACCTTGGCCACCCCATTTTCAACCCCTCTGGTTTGATTTTTCACAGTTAGGACACAAGCAGGCGGACTCTCTCTGTTCCATGAAACTGCTCACTGGTGGGAACTCTACAGGAGTGTCCAGTGTGGTCTTAAGGATAGGTAGTTCCAAGGCACAGAGGGTGGAGCATGCCTTGATGTCCCTTAGTTGGAATGGTGGATTTGAAAGGTAAACTTGTGATCCCTGAGGGTGAGAGCCATCACTTCCATCAGGTAACAGTGAATGGGATACCTGTCACTGCCCTAAGGGATACTTGTTCCAGTTAGACCCTGGTGGTGGAAATACTGGTTTGCCCAGAGCAGTACACTGTGCATGTGTGTAGGGTAACTCAGGCCCACTCTATTGCTCTGGTGTCCCTGGATGGGGTGGGGACTTGGCCCAGTGAAGTTCATAATAAGTCCCCAGATGACAACTGACTGCACTCTAGAAAATGAATTACCACCTGTGTCGTCAGAAGAGCTAGGGGGGGCGGCCATCCAGGGTGCCCTGATAGCTCTGGTTTTTGGGAGTACTACTCCCAACAAGAGATTATGGATACCCAGATGGCGGAAGGAGGTGGAAGCAATCCACCGTACGAGGAACAGTGGATCTGGGGTTGGAAGCTCTGAGAACAGAGCACCCCAAGACTGACTCTGATGAGGTCACTTCCGACCTGGAGGTGCTTCCTGCACTGGCACAGAGACAGAGCACTGGAGGCCTGAACCAGGCAGACCACTGCATGACTCAGACTGAGTATATCATCTTTGAAGGGGTGGTGGTTCTGGCCTAGAAGTACTGGCTTTCCAGGCACCTCTTCAGCCTCTGGATATGGACACTGGGCTGACTGACTAGTTTCAGGCTACCACCCCTGCATTGCTGGAAGGGAAAGTGGAAGTAGGGTGCCTATCACTCAGGGATGTTGCTCCCTAGTCTGAGAAACCTCAGAAATCTGGGAAACCTTAGGAACATATACGAAATTGGTTGCCAGCCCTAGGGCTGGATGAGAGGTCTACCCAAGGCCCCCACCTGGAACCTCCACCTGGCAGGGAAGGGCCCAGGCTTGTCTTTTAACATTGACAGCTGTCAGTGGCCTCTGCTGATTACTGTCCTTATGAACAGAGTTTCCTTGGGTTGGGGACAGAGGCCTGAACAAAGGGGCAGAATTTGCCACATACTTTTGTAGGTCATGGTGGCACTGTCTCTCTACTGGGATACATCTGGGAGCAAATTAAAGTTAGGTCCAGAGTGGCATAGAACTGACAAGTGCCACTGCATAAGGGGCCCCTTGTCCATGTTCTATCGTCTAAGAAGAGAAGCTCATCAAGGTATTGATTAGTTTACTTTAGCTTTTGGCTGGAGAAGGGGTTGTGTTGGATTTTTCTCTCTCTGCAGTGTCGTCACCCAAACATTTTTGCCTTCACCTTTCCTATATTTTGAAACTGTTTTTGTTGGCTTTAAGGAACCTGTGCAGTTTACCACTGCTAACCAATGTCAAGGTGCTGTGCTCTCGCCTTTAAACATGTTAAAATTAGCTTACACCCATTTGGCAATTTTATTTACTCATACCTCCCGAGTGAAGTAGTACTGTAGCCTGTACACTAGATGGCACTAAGGGGCCTGCAGAACTTAGTGTACCACCCTGATATTTTTCTAAATTGGTATGGGATTTTCCTTGTGCTTCGTTTTCACTTATTACTGTTAGTGAACTGCATATATTCTGAATGGTTTGCCTGTAAATTAAGCCTGATTGCTTTTTGTGCCAAGTTACCAAAGGTATAAGCACAAGTTAATTTAGCAACTTTTAAGGTTCACCCTTACAAGAATTGTGCAGGTTGCTTGAGAAAGGTTTCAACCCCTTCAACCAATAACCCAACTTCTCATAATATATATCCATAATATTAAAAAATGCAAGGCACTGTTCCCCAGTGTTCATAGGAACAGTGCACTGTATGAAAACGTAAAAAACAAGCAAGCAACAAACACAAAAGAATCTATGAACTGTGTGTCTTTTTCAATCCTATTTTCAAAGCATCATTTTTAGATTTGGCAGAGGAGTCTGGTTGCAGTGCTGTAGAAGGTGTTGCAACGTCTTATCTAAGCAGTGAGTTCATAATCAGAACTGTGATACAGTTGGAATGCCTATGGTGACATAAGGATACATTAGTCCAGATGGAGTGTATCTCAGACAGGCTAGTGTACAATATAAAGAGTATTTTTACTCACATAGATAATAATAATGTTTGCCAGCAATCTGCGGGCAGAACTGTAAGGAAAATGAAAATAGAAATAGGATGGATATGCGAATCATCTTATAATAGATCAATGCCTGAGGGAATTACGCAGATATAAAAGATTCTTAAGTACTTGATTTTGAAGAATTCGATCTATTGCTAATATTAGGACAACAGTGACTCCGAAATTATTATTATTATTTAATTATTATTAGTTCAGTTAATGCTAAAATGGTAACTGTACTGTTGCGAAAGATTGAATAAACTCCGATGATCCAAGCAATACTGGCTTCTGAAACCAGGCAATTTAAAGATGAAGTGTTTCATAATGTGAAGTATTGCTCAGTTGTCTGAGAATTTCTAATTTGTACTGCCTTATGTTGTCGAGAACCATACCTCACTCTGTCTGCTGGTTTTATTGTTATCTTTGTCTGGTTCTTAAGATCCATTCATGACTTTCGTTCCTCTAGAGATATGTTGCAGGGAACAAAGTTACAAGCATGTCTCTGTTGTTTACATTTTTCAGGACTTGTTTTTCCAAATTAAATATCTCTCCAAGCACCGTATCCGAATAGTTGAACTTGTATAGTGGTCTCAGACCAGTCACGTCAACAGCACTGGGTATTTCTTTAGAAGAGAAAAAGAAGCACAATCTTATTTTTCTAAAGAACAGGAGGAGTTCACTGTGTAAACCAAAGAAGTCCGTTTTTTTCAGTAATCACAAAGGATAATTTGTTAAAAAGAGATTTCTTTGCTCGATAGCACATGTTTTGAGCTGTTGTCGATGGGTATGGTGTCTGGACTCAGGTTTGATTACATTCGTTCCCCTCAGAGTGATATTGTCTTGATTTCGCTCAGGTGGGATAGGTGACGTGTTGTCTTCTCTATAGGAGAGCATACTAGCTCTAAATGGAGTCTTCTCAACCTAATCCATGGATAGTACTAATTGGTCATCTGGGCCTCAGTGGTAAAAGTTGACATTTGAGTGATATCATTCTTCTACTTGAAATTTAAAACTAAGACTGTGGGAACCTGTTGGCTTCTCGATACTCTAAGGTTTCTCTAGCCTTGGGAATACAATTGCTTTGTGAGCCTGTAAAATTTGTCTTTGGGTATGATGCTAGAAAAATGATCAGTCATTTGAAATTGTATTTTCTTGACTGTGTTATCGAGTTGTTTTTAATTGAGAAAAATTATGCACCATTTCGCCACTATTTTGATAAAGAACCCATATACATGATATAAAATGCATGAGGTTCCATTAAAGTATTGCCGTCCCATTTCAGAACCTTTTAGAACCCGTGAAGTTTTAGTAAATGTATTTGAAAATTGTGTTTTCGAATACTACTTGTGTATCTTTTGTCTCAAAGTTTTCCACTGAGACAGAATCACTTCAAACCAAGCTGGACGGAATGTCATTCACTAGCTTCTCTCTCTTGGCCAGTGTATTTTGGGAGGTTATTAACTCTTGACCACTTTCAAAAATCGCTACTTATGACTGGCAAGATAATGGGAACAATAGGTTGCATTTGCTATACATAATGCCACACTGAACCAAACCTGGTCTGGAGAAGTACTGAAAATATAATTTAAAAATACATGCAATTAAATTAATTGTCAGTCTCAGTAACACTATTTTACTAGTCGACGCTGTTGTTTTTTAATCTATTTTCTATTTTCTACCCCACACTTTAAATTTACTATCACATGCTAAAAGGTTCACACTGAAATGTCTTTAATTTCACAGGCCCCTGAGACAACGGTGGACACAGCTGGCTAGAGGTTTGCATTTTACACATTAAAAACAGTGCCACACTGTAGTCATGTATCAGCGCCAACAATTACTGCATGCTATCAAAAATGTGAGTTTGGCATATAGGCTTTTACTGGCACTGTCAGTTGCGCATAGTATAACATTCATACCATTATTGATTCTGTAATTGTGCTAGGTTCTGGCTTAATCTTCTACATTCATCACAGCTAGTTCATTGGCACCTGACACCTTGTCTGGCTCATGTTGTCAAATTGTTAGCATCACTGTCTTTCTGACGAGTGGTTTGCTTTATTACTTTCATGTTGTTGTTCGTTTTGTTTGTACTGAGGCCAGTTCTCCATCGTATAAAATGTTATTGATTTAGTGGAAGCTCGTGTAAGATCCTTAGGGCCGAATTTAAGAAAAGTGGTTCTGCATCAAATGGAGTGCCACTTCCCTTGTACCCTCCCCCCGAAGCCACCATTTGTGCGCTAGTGGAGCAAAGTGCAAGGAAGCCCATTGATTAAAAAGGGTAGGCGTTTAAAATGACTCCAAACATGGTGTAGTGAAATCTTTTAGATTTTAGTGCGCCATTTTTGCGGGCCTCCTTGAGCCGGAACGCCCCCTTTGCATATATTATGCATGGTGCATGCATAATGTGGCGCAAAGGGTTACAAAGTGGTGCAATGCACGCATTGCACCACTTTGTAAATACGGCGCGGGAAAAGGCCACCTAAGTGCTGCCTTAGCGTAAAGAAAATGGCGCTAAAGTGGCGCAAGGGGCTCTAAATCTGCCCCTCAGTTTAATTGCTGTCACTGTTAACCATCAGTTGCTGCCTCTGTCGCAGTTTAACACTGTTCTTACTTCAGAGTCCAGAGACAACTCTAAAGACAACATCCCTTATGCATTGTGGTTCATAAATGTGGCAGATTTATATACCGCACACATAATTCATATTAGTAAGATTTCAAAGTTAAGGTACAATTTTAAAACTTTCCATTTCATATCAAGAAGATCACAGTCAGCTACAAATCACACCAAAAAAACGGATCCGAGGGAAACAGGATGAAATGATAACAGTCCTTATTACCCAGACATGCATGTCTATAGCATGCATTCTGCAGGCATCCATAGCAGGCATTCGGGGTGGGTGATCATTTTCCCTTCCAACATGCCCACCATCATTCACAGATTTCATATAGAGGGAATAGGTCAGGTTACAATGTAGATACTAGAAGGACCCATATTCTGATTTGATGGCCTCCTGCAGTCCACAACACATCCAAGGGTCCAAGAGTCACTCCTATTCGCAACCAACTCCATCCACTTCCTTTAATGGCCATCGCCCAGCTGCAGATCCAACAGCTTCCGATCAGGCCAGTAGGAGCAAACCTTACATCCCAGTGATGGGGCCTCTCTGCCACTGGACGCCCCTAAAGCCTCCCCTCCCCTGCCATGCTGTAGCTCGGGTTTCTCCAAGATACCCTCTGTGTAATGTCTGTCATTCTCACTGCCTGTCTCCTCTCTCGATCTGTCCACCTCTCACTGCCTCTATAGTTCTATCTATAGTTTTATCTACTTGCCTTGGCATTGGTAGCAGTTTTCTCATCCTCTCTTTCTATATTTTCCAGTACCTGTCCTGCTCCCATTGTCTCTCAACTTCTATGTAACGCTTTGAAAGGTAAAGGGTCTGGCGATGGAAGGCACCAATTCTTGTAACTTAGGGGTAGAGGAGAAGAAAATGCATTGAATTCCTGCAAGGAACAGCAGGAAAGGGAGGGTAAACTCTAGTCTACAGAAGAAAGAGAAGAAGCCTTTGGAAGTGGCAGTCAACTCCAAGAAAACATGTCTTTCAAGCATCCAGCCCCCTTTGTTACCTCTTAAACTCGGTAATCACCTTTAATTCCAATGTAACTAAGGAAG
Organism: Pleurodeles waltl; assembly: GCF_031143425.1. Classification (NCBI taxonomy): domain Eukaryota; kingdom Metazoa; phylum Chordata; class Amphibia; order Caudata; family Salamandridae; genus Pleurodeles; species Pleurodeles waltl. The sequence goes on along the minus strand of NC_090445.1, from coordinate 933,701,873 downwards.
TTCTAACTCGGATTCTCAGAGAGATGCTCAACACTTATTGGTCTCTCACCCTTTCGATCTCTCTGTCTGAAGAACGGGAGTCTCTTGCTTTCTCTCGGCTTCACTTAAGCTCTCCTCATCTTCAGCACTTCATTGTCAGTTCCAGTGCCTTTCACAGATTTGTAACAAGTAAAACTTTCAGCATTAATTTCTGAAGCTAGGATGCATCAGTACCTCTGAAACTGAAGCAGTATAAATAGTGTGCGTACAACGTGCAACTTGCCCAACAAGCAGTGCTTAATTTGTGCATGTTGTTTCCGGTGCTGAGCACCAGCACTTATTTTTGAGGGCCGGCGCTTATTCTTCTGCCTCAAGCATTTACAGCGACCAAAAGACATATGGGAAAGACGGAGTAAGAGAAAAACGAAAAAGCATCACAAAGGTAGAAAGCAGAGAGCTGCAAGAGTGAGCTGAAGGGGCAGGGGCGGCTTTAAATGGGTTGAAGAGGCCCGAGATGGCTTCAGGATTACGTTGCCTCAGTATTCTGTGCTCGCACATTTAAATGCAGCAACCGCACGTTTAAAAGGAGGGCTTTGGGCACCGGCACGTATTGATTTACAAATTAAGCACTGCCAATAAGTAAACAAATGGGGGAGGGAGGCCCCTGCCGACCCACAGGAGACCCAAGAATCAGTACAAAGTTTTGTGGTTCACCCACACATATCACATCAACATGTTCATTTGACTTGCTTAAATTCCAACACGGAAAGAAGAAAACTTTATAAGACATTCATACAGGCGATAAAACAAAACCAGAAAATGAAGGTTATATTTAGGTGCAGAAACATATCACATATTGTAAGCAATTAAGATCATCATTGTCGTGAAAAGCTACAGTGCACTTTGACCCAGGAGGCCCCAACTTGCACCATCCCCCAGGTTCCATCCAGAGCATCCATGTACAATCAGTAGAAGGCACTTGACAGCAAACGTTGTTGCCAACTTTAACACATCTCTCCATCCCTTAGGGGTGCTACTATTTACAGGGTGCCACGCCGGGGTACCTAAGGCCCGCAAAGTTCCAAAAACAAGACATCACAGGTAGGGAAAGAGAGTGCAGGACAATTCCTGTTTAACTACAATGGTTGGGTCTTTCCAGAATCTGGCAGGATATCTTTTGTTTGTGTATTTTTATTTAGCGTAAACTCTGCCCAAAGGCATTGGAGTGATTTACATGTGAACCATTTACATTACCCCACATCAAATTAATTTTTATTTTAGGCCTTAGGAGATTAAGGGGGTCATTCTGACCCTGGCGGTAAAAGGCTCTTACCGCCGGTCAGAAGACCGCCATCATCCTGCCGCGGTAAACCGCCACGGTCATTCTGACCAACAACTGCCAAACCGCCAAAAACCCGACATCCACTGAAGCCCGCCTCATCAGCGGTCAGCGATAAACTGGAGATGACCAAACCTCCACCGTCACGCCAACACAAACACGCCCATGCCATTACGACCCACGAATCCACGCAGTGGTCTTTCAACCGCGGTATTCCATTGGCGGTACACACCGCTGCGCTCAAAATACACACACCTTTACAAAACACAGCCACATTGGACAATTCGAAATACACACACCTGATACACATACACACACCACACCCACACACCCATCACCATATAAAACACACACCCACATCACCCACAAACCCCCACAAATCGAAATTCAGAGACAAGGCGCAATACACAGAGAGAGAGCACAGGGAACGCAAACCACAACACACACAGGAACCCAACATCATCACCCACACCACATCTACGCACAAAACACCACACACCACCACACTCATCACCACAAACACCACCCCACACCTCATCCACACCACCCCATGGCACCCCAAAGACACCCCAGGTTCACGGACCAAGAACTCAGGGTCATGGTGGAGGAAATAATCAGGGTAGAGCCCCAGCTCTTCGGCACACAGGTGCAGCACACCACAATAGCCAGGAAGGCGGAGCTATGGCAAAGGATCGTCGACAGGGTCAACGCTGTGGGACAGCATCCCAGAAATCGGGAAGACATCCGAAAGCGCTGGAACGACCTACGGGGGAAGGTGCGGTCGATGGTGTCAAGATACAACATCGCTGTGCAGAAGACTGGCGGCGGACCCCCACCCACTCCACCCGAATTCACAGCATGGGAGCAAGAGGTCTTGAACATCCTGCATCCTGAGGGCCTCGCTGGAGTAGGCGGAGGAATGGACTCTGGTAAGTCTAATCTCAACTACTTCACCCCCCCAACCACCAGCATGCCAACCCACACCCCCACCCTCACCCCTAACCCCCCAGCACACATACTCCCTGTTAATGTCTCACCAGCACAACCCACCCAACCCAACCCAAACCCCTGAATGCCAACACAAACCATGGACACCCATCACCTAAGCATGACCACTGCACATACCCATCCCCCCCCACAAACCACCCTCACAACTCCTCCCACATGGGACTGCCAGCACTGGGGGACAAGGGCACCCACAAATCGCACGCCACGGCACACACAAAATCAATAACCATATTCTCTTACCCCTGCAGGGCCCGAACGCCAACACACCGGCCAGGAGGGTCCAGATTTGTCCATCCCACCCCCAGAACAGGCTCCCAGTGATGACAGCAGCTCTGTCGACCTAGAACCTGATGACCAGCCCGGACCATCGGGGACCTCTGGACAGTCGGTTACCCTCAGTCAGCCCCAGGCCACAGCAGACCTACCCCCCTCAGGAAACACCAGCACAGCACCCACCCAGCGGGCCCATGCTTCTGTCTCCAGGACAGGTTAAGCAGCAGTGTGTCTACAGTACAGGGCACCCAGGGTAACCCACAACCCCAACAACAACAGGGACCTGGGGGCACTGGTAGTGGGCACACCGTCCAGGGGACAGAGGCCCAGGAACAAAGAGGAACTGGGAGGGCTGCTGTGCGACAGAGGGAGGACAGGCCTAGGGAACACACTGTCCAAGAGGCCCTCACCACCATCATGGGAGCGTACCACCACTCCCAAGAGACGATGGCGACGGTCCTGGCCAGGTTCCAGGAGATCCAGGCCATGCAGGAGGGCCAGTACATGGGGTTCCGGGAAGAACTGCACACCATCAGTTCCGCAATGGGTACAATCGTGGTGGCACTCAACCAGATTGTCACCACATTGCGGGACCATGTGGCCCCCCAAAGGGCCCCTGCCACTAGCATGGAGGAAGAACAGCCCACCACCTCCGTCGGCGCTAGTGGTCAGGAGGCCCCGACACAACAGCAACGGCCCTCCCGGACCCCACCCCCTGCAGAACAAGAACCACCCCGCAAGAAAGGCCTGAGATCGAGGAACAAGACAGAGTATGATGTCAAGACCCCCGCCATGCACGGAAACCCCCGGATGTCATCCCACTGTCCCACTTGTTTACCCTGTCCAACCTTGAACTGCCCCTGCTCCACCTTCCACAGGCATATGGACAATGGACCTGTAGGAACGACAGTCTGGACACTGCCATGGACATGCCTCCACCATCACCCTGTTTGAACTATACACCTATTTTAAAACTTCAATAAACACAATTATTGCACATTAACCAACTGGATTCTGCTATCTATTTATTTAAACCAAATGTATTCGATATAACCAACAAAACATTTCTAGTTACATTGTGATGACAACATACCAGTGTCACACAGCGGTAGTCCATGGGGAAAAAAACCAAAGGGCACTCCGTGGGGATCAGATCACTGAAATAGGAAGTGATATACACAACTAAGTTACCATGCATTGGGGTGAAAGGTCAGACACTAGAGAGCCACTACAGTTACAGATATAATACAATGTAGGAGTAGATTATTACCTGTGTGTCACTGGAAATACTGCAGTATCACTCTGTCCCTGTTGTCTGTGTCGTCCTCTTCGTCTTCCTCCTCTTCACTCTCTGCAGGCTCCACAGCGGCCACAACACCACCATCTGGACCATCCTCCTGCAGGAAAGGCACCTGGCGTCGCAAAGCCAGGTTGTGAAGCATGCAGCAGGCCACGATGATATGACACACCTTCCTTGGTGAGTACAATAGGGATCCACCAGTCATATGCAGGCACCTAAACCTGGCCTTCAGGAGGCCGAAGGCCCGCTCAATCACCCTCCTAGTCCGCCCATGGGCCTCATTGTACCGTTCCTCTGCCCTGGTCCTGGGATTCCTCACTGGGGTCAATAGCCAAGGCAGGTTTGGGTAACCAGAGTCACCAATTAGCCACACACGGTGTCTCTGTAGCAGTTCCATCACATAAGGGATGCTGCTATTTCGCATGATGTACGCGTCATGCACTGACCCTGGGAACTTGGCATTTAAATGGGAGATGTACTGGTCAGCCAAAGAGACCACCTGGACATTCATCGAATGATAATTTTTACGGTTCCTGTACACCTGCTCATCGTCTTTTGGGGGAACCAAAGCCACATGGGTACCATCAATGACACCAATGATATTGGGAATGTGTCCAAGGGCATAGAAATCACCCTTCACTGTAGGCAAGTCACCCACCTCAGGGAAAATGATGTAGCTCCGCATGTATTTCATCAGGGCAGACAACACTCTGGACAACACCTTTGAAAACATAGGCTGAGACATCCCAGATGAAATGGCCACGGTAGTTTGAAATGATCCACTGGCCAAAAAATGCAGTACTGACAGCACCTGCACTAGAGGCGGAATCCCTGTGGGTTGGCGGATGGGTGACCTCAGATCTGGCTCCAGCTGGGCACACAGTTCCTGTATAGTGGCACGGTTGAGTCTGTAGGTGAGTATGACGTGTCTTTCTTCCATTGTCGACAGGTCCACCAGCGGTCTGTACACGGGAAGATTCCTCCGACTCCTCGCAAGTCCCAGCGGACGATGCCTAGGAAGGACAACATGGAGCACAGAGTCAAGCAACCCACAGGTAAGTGCCCACAGCATGCCCAGTACACAAATCTCTCGGGATTGAATGGCTAGTATGATTGTCGGTGCAAGGCCTAGCCATGTGTGACGCAGTAGGAATGAAGCCATGTGGGCCCTTGAAATGGCGGCTGCCTGACCTGTGAAGTGTGACAATGTGAAGTGAGGTCATTGCGCAAACGTGGCACACCGTGGCGGTAGGCGGTCGCAGACCGCGGCGCAAAGCCGCATTGGACAACATTGAACCCTATGGGTTTCAGGAGCCAATGGCGGTGAGCGCCGGCGGTCGCGGTACGCACCGCCGCGGCACGCACCGCCGCGGCCGTAACCGCCATTTTCTCTCTGCTTGATCACACGAGACCTGAGCATCCACAGGAGAGGACCTATACTGCAAGTGCTGCTGTGACCTCGGTCTGGAAGTGACAATGGCTGCTGCGACTGTGGAAAGGGCCCCCGCCTTCAGTTCCGAGGAGTTGGAGAAGCTCGTGGACGGGGTCCTCCCCCAGTATGCGCTACTCTACGGGCCTCCAGACCAACAGGTGAGTACACGGGGCAATGCATAGTGCCCAATGCCTGGGCTGAGTGGGGAGGATGTACGATGGAGGGGAGGGCAGCGAATGACGAATGCATGGCACGACAGATGAGAGCATGTGCCACATGGCAAGGTTGGGGAGGGGGGGCCACTCACATCGAGCATGCAGAAAAGTGATGATGTTTCTCTTCCCCCCATGTACATGTCACATAGGTCAGCGCCCATCAGAAGATTGACATTTAGCGTGCCATCGCCAAGGACGTCCGGGCCCTGGGGGTCCACACCAGAAGGGGCACCCACTGCCGCAAGAGGTGGGAGGAAATCCGCCGCGGGAGCAGGAAGACCGCGGAGGCTCTGCTGGGGATGGCCTCCCAACCTAGGAGGGGTGCCAGTCGTACCTTGACCCCCCTGATGTCCCGGATCCTGGCGGTGGCCTACCCTGATTTAGATGGGTGCTTGAGGACATCACAGCAGACACAAGGGGGTGAGTACCAGCACATTCAGCTATTTTGCGCGCAGTGGAGGTGCCTGGGTGGGGGAGGAGGGCTGTGGGTATCCCTAGGCCAAGGCGATTTCTGTAGGATAGGCCCGTCCGTGAAGTATGGTCCTGTGCCCCCGCCCCCCACCTCTGTAGGGTGCCTAGTAACGCGATTCATGGACCAGTGTATACTGTGTGGGCAGTTGTCGCCCATAGGCTTGTAGGGCATGTCCCAGTGAATGAGTAGTGTACCCCAAGTGCGCAGAGTAGTGCAGGGGGCTTCTGTGTCTGTCCTCTCCGCCAACGGTGTCCCCAATGCATGCACTCAACTTGTCTTTATGTTTTCCACCCCCCCCCCATTTTCTTTGTTTTTCTGTGAATGTGTGCATTAGCATCATCAGGCGGAGGAGAAGTGGCATCGGCGCAAGAGGGAGCTGCATCTCACATGGCCCCGGAGGGCCATGCAACGGACTCCGACATGACCAGTGAGACGGAGGGCGAGGGGGGCTCCACCACGGGGACCCGTGGAGACGGCAGAAACACACACACGTCCTCGGAAGGGAACTCCCTTGCGGTGGCGGCAACATCCGTGCCCACCGATCCTACAGGTACAGCCGCCACCCAGCGCACCAGCTCCGCCCTCCCAGCAGCCCCTCGGCCTTCGGCCCGTGCCCGCAAGGCCAGGAAGCCGGCCATCTCCTTCGCCCCAGGCACCTCAGGCCCTGCCCCAGTCACCCCTGCTGCCCTCAGTGAGGAAGTCATTGACCTCCTGAGGACCATCATTGTTGGGCAGTCTACCCTTTTGAATGCCATCCAGGGTGTGGAGAGGGAGGTGCATCAAAGCAATGCATACCTGGAGGGCCTTCATTCGGGTCAGGCTACCCATCAACGATCGTTCAACGCTCTGGCCTCAGCACTGACGGCAGCGATTGTCCCTGTCTCCAGCCTCCCTCTTCTGACTCCCTCCACCCAGTCCCACTCCCCTGTTCCTCTGCCTATCCCATCCACACCTACAGACCAGCCTGCACACACCTCAACACCCAAGGGCAGCTCATCCAGACAAGCACCACAGGACACACAAGCATTCACCCAAGCAACATCCAGATGCAGACATGCCAACAGCCACTACCTCCTCTGTGTCCCCCACCTCCTTGTCTCCCTCCTCCCTCCCTGTGACGTCTCCACACACACCTGCAAGCACACCACCATCAGCCATTGCACCCATCACCAGCACACCCTCCACACCAGTCCGCACACGTGCAGTCACCACCCCCACTGCCATGTACACGTCCCCTGTGTCCTCTCCCAGTGTGTCTGTCACCCCCGCTTCCCAACCACACAAACGCAGGCAGGCACCCAAACAACAGCCATCCACCTCACGTCAGCCTCCTGCCCAAGCACCTGCACCCAAAGACAGCACACTTGACTCTCCTACAACCACATCCTCTTCCTCCACTCCCATACCCACTCCAGCCACCCTTCCCATGGCTCCAAAGAAAATTTTCCTCTCTAAAGTGGACCTCTTTTCCTCACCTGACCCACCCCCTCCATCCCGTAAGAGTTCCACAAACACCTCAGCCACCACCAGCCCAGCAACTCCAAAGAACGTCGTGCCTGGTTTTTGGAGTCCGCCCTTTCCTTGGGCTGGGACATCGTCCATCAGCAAAGGCACAGCCAGCCCCCCCCCTGGAAAGAGGACCAGAAAACTGAAGGGCAGGCGCGACAGGCCTGATACGCCTGCCCTCAAGGAGGGTAGCCTTGCACCGTCACCTGCCACATCGGGTAAAGGAGCCAAGGGCCACGGACAGTCTGCCAAGGAGGGCAAGGGCAGCAAGGAGCAAAAGGCAGGGAGCAGCCGACCTGGCCATGAGGGCCCCACCAGCCCCATTCCGGGGGTATCGAAGGAGAGCCAGGGCCCCAGGACTCCATCACAGGAGGGCCTCACAACGGAAAGGTCCGATGCAGACTGAGCGGCAAGTATTGGCCAGGTGTGGTTCACTGGAAACACAAGACAGGCACCGCTGAACAGGGCCCCGCCGTGAGGAGCACCGCTGAACAGGGCCCCGCCGTGAGGAGCACCGCTGAACAGGGCCCCGCCGTGAGGAGCACTGCTGAACAGGGCCCCGCCGTGAGGAGCACCGCTGAACAGGGCTCCGCCGTGAGTAGCACAGCTGAACAGGGCCCCGCCGTGAGATGCACCGCTGAACAGGGCCCCGCCGTGACCAGAACCGCTGAACAGGGCCCCGCCGTGAGAAGCACCGCTGAACAGGGCCCGCCGTGACCAGAACCGCTGAACAGGGCCCCGCCGTGACCAGAACCGCTGAACAGGGCCCTGCCGTGAGAAGCACCGCTGAACAGGGCCCCGCCGTGAGAAGCACCGCTGAACAGGGCCCCGCCGTGACCAGAACCGCTGAACAGGGCCCCGCCGTGACCAGAACCGCTGAACAGGGCCCCACCGTGACCAGAACCACTGAACAGGGCCCCGCCGTGAGAAGCACCGCTGAACAGGGCCCCGCCGTGAGGAGCACCGCTGAACAGGGCCCTTCCTGTCAAGCACCGCTCCGCTGGGCCCTTCCTGTCAAGCACTGCTCCGCTGGGCCCTTCCTGTCAAGCACCGCTCCGCTGGGCCCTTCCTGTCAAGCACCGCTCCGCTGGACCCTTCATCTCAAGCACCGCTCCGCTGGGCCCTTCCTGTCAAGCACCGCTCCGCTGGGCCCTTCATCTCAAGCACCGCTCCGCTGGGCCCTTCATCTCAAGCACCGCTCCGCTGGGCCCTTCCTGTCAAGCACCGCTCCGCTGGGCCCTTCATCTCAAGCACCGCTCCGCTGGGCCCTTCCTGTCAAGCACCGCTCCGCTGGGCCCTTCATCTCAAGCACCGCTCCGCTGGGCCCTTCATCTCAAGCACCGCTCCGCTGGGCCCTTCCTGTCAAGCACCGCTCCGCTGGGCCCTTCATCTCAAGCACCGCTCCGCTGGGCCCTACCTGTCAAGCACCGCTCCGCTGGGCCCTTCATCTCAAGCACCGCTCCGCTGGGCCCTTCCTGTCAAGCACCGCTCCGCTGGGCCCTTCCTGTCAAGCACCGCTCCGCTGGGCCCTTCATCTCAAGCACCGGTCCGCTGGGCCCTTCATCTCAAGCACCGGTCCGCTGGGCCCTTCATCTCAAGCACCGCTCCGCTGGGCCCTTCCTGTCAAGCACCGCTGGCCCATTGGCAGTCCCGGTTCTGTGTCGGGCAGGCCTTCACGACGCACTCTGCCCACCATGCCTCCTCCATGACCAGTGGTCTCTGTAATCCACCTGATGGACTGTGGCTTTGCACTCCCCAGGATGTAACAGTGGGCAATCCACCCACTGTAGAGACTTGTGAGACTGTGGCTTTGCACTCCCCAGGATGCCACAGTGGGCAATCCACCCACTGTAGAGACTTGTGAGACTGTGGCTTTGCACTCCCCAGGATGGCACAGCGGGCAACCCACCCACTGTAGAGACTTGTGAGACTGTGGCTTTGCACTCCCCAGGATGGCACAGTGGGCAATCCACCCACTGTAGAGACTTGTGAGACTGTGGCTTTGCACTCCCCAGGATGGCACAGTGGGCAACCCACCCACTGTAGAGACTTGTGAGACTGTGGCTTTGCACTCACCAGGATGGCACAGTGGGCATGGAGGCCCTTCGTGGATCTGGCGTCGTGGACTCATGTGGCTGAGGTGCCCCCCCTTCCCTTCCCCCTGAGGTGCCTGTCTTTTTATTTTAGTGATGCCCCAGCAGTGTTCTCTCCAATGGTCTCGATCTCGTGTGTGGGCTTTTAAATCCCTGACACCCAAACCTATGTGTTGCTGCACATTGGCCCACGGACATTTGGACTTTGAATGACTGGGCCGGACTTTTGCTACTTGTATGGATAGAGTTCTAGATGTGTATTCATTCTTCATATATTGCTAAGGTCGCTATACTTTATTGTTGCAATAATATGGTTCTACTTTTACATTCATTGCCTTTTGTCTTTGTTTTTTTGGGGGGGGGTTGGGGATGTCACTCTGAATTTTTAATCTGCATAGGTGTGTAGGTATTTCGGTGGGGGTGAGGGTGGGGGTGGGTGTGTGGCGTATGTGTGTGCCCGTAACCTTTCCTCCTCCCCCCTCCCCTGTGTCGTAGGTGCAGTACTCACTGTTGTCGTCTGCGGCGAGGTTCGTGATCCTGGAAGAAGAGCAGGAAGGCAATGGCTGGGAGGATGTGGAGTTCGGGTTCCATGCTGTTCCGATTCCGCGTGGAGTGTGTCGAGCTAAGCGTTTTCCATTGGAGATATCTGTTTCCGCCGTGTTTTTATCGGCGGGGCTCCCGTCCCGGAAAAGGTGGCGGATTGGTGGGTCGTGATAGGGTGGGCGGTACATTGTCTGCCGCCTGCCTGTTGACGGTGACCGCTGCGCTGTTTGTTTGTACCGCCGTGGCGGTCGGAGTGTTAAAGCAGCGGCCTGTGTTGGCGGTTCCCGCCAGGGTCAGAATTCATATTTTTAGGCCGCCAGCCTGTTGGCGGGTTGGCCGCCGCTTTAACACTGACCGCCAGGGTCAGAATGAGGGCCTAAGTGATTTGCCCAGGATCAAAGGATGCTGAGATGGGGCTGGGACTCCCTTTGTTTACATCCTCTCTTTTTCTCTCTGGGAAAGGCGTCTTCACCACCAGACCTATGCAAAAGCAAACCCCCTCCACCAAGGCCCTAAATACACTGGTGCTGAGGTGACATGAAGATGGCCCATTGTCTACATCACCTGCTGCCCAGGAAGCTGCTATTCTCTTCCTGTCCTCCAAACCAGTTTGACAGCACAGCAGGGGAGTGGGACACTGTTTCTGGGGATCTGTTCCATCCCTAGAGGGTTCAAGCTGAAGTCTGCTAGGGCCAGAACAATACTGGCGTAGTACCACCGTAAGCCATTCCCTCTGAGTGCTTTCCCACCTATGATGCTGCCACATGTTACAGTGACCTGGCGGGCCGAGAAGACAGTAAGGTTCTGTGGGTTGGTTGACTGGGTCCCTTAAACGTGACCTGGAAACACCGGCCCATCTCCCAATGCCCGACTACCCACCTTCCGAATCCAACACTGCTTTCAGGCCATGATATTCACAGCCCCTACTATGCTATGTCACCAGATTATGGTGAAGCAGGGGCTGTAAAAGCACAGGAAAGTGTTTCACTTGCCTTTTTCTTGCAGACATCCTGAGTGGTTCCAGCCTCCCAGAGAAATGCCCAGTAGACAAAACAAGCATTTGCAATGCAATGGGTCTTGCGTTTGCTCACGTTAGAGCTATTAGTGTTGTAAATTCCTAACTGGACTTTACTTGCCACCTTATCTGAATATGAAAAGTAAAACAGTTGACATAAGCAAGCCGGTTCAAAGTGCCATGTCTGTAATGAGCGTGTGCGTGAAGGAGAGACACAAAAGGAAAAAGAAGTTCGCTTGCAGTCAAACCTATCAACAAACGTGCAATTATCCATGTAACAGGGTCAATGGCCAAGGCGGTAACAAAACTGCCCAAGGAGAGACAAACGTAAACTATTTGCCAATGATAACAAAGGATTTTTGAAAGGCAAACCCATGAATGAGTGATAGTGATGGGCATGTGGTGTGCGCGGTTAAACGCCCACAGATATATTACAACACATCAGAGTGCTTGTGCGCTCAACCTAAAATTGGTCAGTATAGACTTGACAAGAGTACACTAAAAACCATTGAAAACTACCCAACATTTTTGCTAGGATTTCTAATTTTGTGCATGACACTGCGTGCTTTGGGAATGCACAATGTGCAAATTATTCATATGTACACTTGTGCACGTTTGTATTTTGCAGTTGCACTAAGCACTTTCAATTTTTGTTTAGTAGTCCCTTTACTGAGACTGAAACTTGCCTAATTACCATTTTTAATATCCCTGTTCTCTGAATTCGGCTAATAAGCACACCTTAAATGTAAGTCCAGATGGCATAGAAAAATTTAGCGTTTGTTTTTATGGGCTTGGGTGGACACTCTCCATTATAAAGCATTATATTAATAAGAGTGATAAAATTGATTTGTGTAGCAATCAGAATCATTCGTAACTGCGAAACATGGAAGTGGAGGTTGGATGTTCCCACAAAATGGAATAATTTTTTCAGTATTTTCAATTGCTGCTTTTGATTACCACATAATGTACAGCTGATTACACGATTCTGCGAAGTGTCGGATAAGCCATATTCAAATCTCTCCTGTATCCCGTTCACATCACTAAGCATTAGTGTCATTTCTTTGCAAAGCCGCAAACGCTTATCTCTTCTCCATAAATATTAATCACGGGTGGTTTCTATCCTAAATCCTCTCATTAGCCTTCATTAGAAGTGCCTCATCCTCACATTATAGGTTTTGCAATGTTAGTCTCTAATTATTCGATTAATACATTTCCGGCATGTACTTCTGTTATTGTTGCCATAACATTGCTATCAGTGGTGTTGTGTTTCTAGCTTCATTTGCTCTCTAACATCTTACCAGCGTATCTTTTGCCTGTCTGTGAATGGTTGCCTTTCAGTCTCAGTGTGTGCTTTGGGGGTCGCTTAGGCCCAGATTGTCCGTGTAGCTCTGCATGGTAACGCAGCACAGCCTTTTTTGTGTGAGCTATACACTTGCACAATATTTTAGTCAGGTGGACAAAATAATCAGAGGACAACCTGCGCTACTTTTCTGGGTTCTGCTCTGTATGAATGAATAAAATGTACTGTTTAAGTTTCAGTAAAACTATATGTATTGTTAACTTACGCAGATAAAATCTGCACACAATAACAAACTTTATCACTATTACATTACAATAGAAAAGTTCGAAGCAAATATATTAAAACTAGTACATCAATCCAAACCCATTCGAACTGCCTATGTATGACCTTTTCTCCCAAAAGCCTGGGAGTCAGACTCGGGAATTTTAATGTATGACACACGGATTTTGGCGTAGTTCCTTCAAAACAGAGTAACAGCGCCTCGGGAATTGTTCTAATTCCTTCTGGCTAAACATTGGGTTGTAAGTATTTTTCCAAACCTGTAGCAACGATGGGCATAGGCATATTATATGTTCGATGGACTCACAGGCTAATTTACACATCCTGCCCATTCCACAAGTTTGACGCTTTGATTTCCGAAAGCCGTTGAAGTCCTTAAAGAGGAGATGCACTAGCCTAAAACACAGGAAAAGATTCTACTCCCAATGTCACATTCTGATATCAAGATAAGATTGTCTTTAGGAAGTATAGGCTCTGCTGTCTGCTCCCCCATGCCCGCGAGGCGAATTTGTACCAGTTTCAGTGTCAACATATTGTCTGTCGTAAGTATCGCTACAGTAGTTAATGACATTTGTAGTTAATGAAAGAAAATCTACCCCCAATCGAAAAAGAATTTGGAACATTATTTGTTTCAGAGCACATTTCTTGAATAATATTGTGGTAACTGGTATTCCAAGTTCAGCGCTAAATTAATGAAATTGCTTAATTTTATTGCCGAACTGTGTGAGGTCAGAGCAAGTCTTCTAAATTCACACTTTAAACAACACAAGCTGCTTTAATTTACTGCCTCTTTCATTTAGATTGCTTTTTCTCCACTAATGGCACATCATGAGCAGCAGATGCACATATGCACTTTTTAAAGAGCAATTGTAGTGCAAATTGCAGTGAAAAAAACATAAATCCCTGACACCCAAACCTATTTGTGCTGCGAGTAGCCTGGGGGTAGCAAGAGAAGAGAAGGCAATATGACCAGAAGGCAGATATACCACCTCATTAGTTCTCATATACCAATAAGCATGACTTGCTTCTGCCAGAAACCTAATCTGCTTTTACTGGGTGCAGATACACAGTAGGTAATACCACAGAAGGACCGGTGCTGAGGGCAGAAGGACATCCTGCCCTCTGAGCACATTCTTTATCAGCACAAGAGGAGCAGACAGGTGTCCTCCAAGGCACACCCTAGCTTCCCACGTCCAAAGGCCCGCCTCATCATGCCTATGACCATCTTAGAGAAGGTCACACATGTCTGCGTTTAAGTTTCATGAATCCGAGAACATCTGTGGTAAAGGGCGTGGTAAATCCAGGTACAGAATTCTGGGGATTTCAACTCCAATACCCCATTAGTTTATGGGGAGATAGCAAACGTAGTCTTGAATTCTAACTTTGGTATTTATCTGCAGAGTTAACTAGTAATTTATAATTGAGGTCCTACATTTTTGTAGTTTTGCGACAGATATGTTCTTTAATTCAATTTAATTTTAATTGGGCTTCAAGTTTGGTCATGATTGAATGGCTTCTTTATTTATTTGTTTTTGCAAGATTTACTTGTTTTGCTCCCCTATCTTGTGTCTATCCCACCTCTGGAACATTTAGGTTCCATTCTTCTTTTTTCTTTCTAAGACAATCTTTATAATTTTCACATGGGATAATTATTACACAATCCCATAATCGTTTTAACTTCCCCTTTCCAGTCCCCCATTTACATGCAGTGCATCCCTCCATGACACTTTGCCACATCATTCAGAGCGTCCAAGTTGGTCACAAACAATAACAGCTAGTTTATGAATCTTTGGAGTCCTGGTGTTGGCTGGATAGGACATTCTAAGTGCCCTCAACAAGCCTGGAACTTTCAGATTTTGATGCATCGGCTTGCAGGTATTCAATCAAGGGTTGTCAGGCGGATGCAAATTTATGTTAATTTCTCAGATTAAAAGAAAGCATCTCATTAGCAAAGACCTTCCAAAGTCTAGAGAACAAAGCCTGCTCCTCAGGGCTGCTTTTTTGATTCTTACAGAGTAAAACTTATTTCTTGTTTTGCTGCCAGTATCAGGTGGGTGATGGCAGTTCACCTATCCCTCCTCAGACTCTTCCATCCTCTAGGTCATGTTCCCCAGATAACTGTGGGCGGGTCTGCGGTGACTGAAAGATCTATCAAACTCTTTATGTGGCTCAGGGTCTCATCCCAGATAGCTGTGAACAGATTGTATGTAGAGGTGCACCCTCCCACCCATAACCTCACCAGCACCCGCCATCCAAGAATTTCTTTAGTTTGTGTGGTGTCATTTACCATTCATACATAATTTTACAGCATGCCTTCCTCCCCCTGCAAGTTGTCCGGAGTATATCTTTCCACAATTGCACCCATTATTCCTGCAACCCCCCACCCAGTAAGTTTGACTCCTATTTCTACATATAGGGCCATTTGTGGTTTACTGATGTAATTTGTAGTGTTGCCCAAATAGCAGATGTCAGACTTTTAGTAGCATCATATGTAGGATTTTTTTTCCACATAGCATCAATTCCCTTGTCCTAGCCTCTCTTTAATCAGGGTGCTTTGTCCAGAATCAAAACCTGGAAATATATGTGGAACTCATTCTCAGAAAGTTTAAAATCTGTATGACAGTTAGGGGGTCATTACAACCCTGGCGGACGGTGTTAAAGATGCGGAAATACCGCAAACAGTCAGACGGACAAAAAAAGGGAATTATGACCCTGGCGGAAACCGCCAACAAAGACAGCCACTTTAACACACCGCCCGCCACAGCGGTACAGACAAGCAGCGCGGCTGTCACCGCCAACAGTCAGGCGGAAGACAATGTACCGCTCACAGTATCACAACAGGCCAGTCCGCCACCTTTTCCGGGGCGGATTCACCGTGGATAAAAACACGGCGGAAACAGTTTCTGCTATGGGAAAACGCTCACCTTCTACACATCCCACGAGGAACGACGACTCCATGGACCCGGAACTGCAAATACTACCTGCCCTTGTCTTTCTGCTTCTTCACGACCAACAGCGACATAGGCGCAGAAGATACCGGTGAGTACTGCACCTACGACCCGGGGGAAGGGGGAGGCAAAAGTTAGGGGGACACCCACCAAACACCCCCACCCTCGCATATTACAACATACACACCAATGCAGTCACAAACATAACAGTAACAACCCACAATCCCCCCGGAAGAATGCAAAGACAATGCAAATTTCGGGCAAACTTTGTAATGTGCCACTATACATGTCATACAAAAATATACAAATATATGTATTCCAAAATCACTCATATTTACATATACAATCCGTGAAGTAGTGCAGATATGTACACAACAATGTCCGAGCACAAACAGTCCAAAAATGCATGGGCGAGGCCCACAATAGATACCTGACCAAAATCGGAGAGAACACTGCCGGGGCATCAGATAGAAACACTACAGGCACCTCAGGGGGAAGGGAAGGGGGGGCACCTCAGCCAGATGAATGCAAAGCCAGATCCACGACGGGGCTCCATGCCCATTGATGTATCCTGGGGAGTGCAAAACGACAGTCTCTCAACTCTCTACAGTGGGTGGGTTGCCCACTGTGCCATACTGGGGAGTGCAAAGCCACAGTCTCTCAAGTCTCTACAGTGGGTGGGTTGCAAAGCCACAGTCTCTCAAGTTGATGCAGGTCCATACTGGTACTGGGGGGTGACTGGTGCCCAGACTGGATGAGTCTCCCAGTGAAATGTAGTGTCCTGTCACTGTCCCAGCTGCACATAGGATAAGGATGCATGATGTGGTGGGCCATTCATTCCTACCAGGTGCATTGTCCTGTTCAGCGGTGCTTTGCCATGGCGGTCTTTGCCCTGTTCAGCGGTGCTTTGCCATGGGGGTCCAGGACTGTTCAGTGGTGCTTTGCCATGGCGGTCTTTGCCCTGTTCAGCGGTGCTTTGCCATGGCAGTCTTTGCCCTGTTCAGCGGTGCTTTGCCATGGGGGTTTTTGCCCTGTTCAGCGGTGCTTTGCCAGGGCGTTGTTTGCCCTGTTCAGCGGTGCTTTGCCATGGCGGTCTTTGCCCTGTTCAGCGGTGCTTTGACATGGCGGTTCTGGACTGTTCAGCAGTGCTTTGACATGGGGGTTCAGGACTGTTCATCAGTGCTTTGCCATGGCGGTCTTTGCCCTGTTCAGCAGTGCTTTGACTTGGCGGTTCTGGACTGTTCAGCAGTGCTTTGACATGGGGGTTCAGGACTGTTCAGCTGTGCTTTGCCATGGCGGTCTTTTCCCTGTTCAGCGGTGCTTTGCCATGGCGGTCTTTGCCCTGTTCAGCGGTGCTTTGACATGGCAGGTTCTGGACTGTTCAGCAGTGCTTTGACATGGGGGTTCAGGACTGTTCATCGGTACTTTGACATGGAGGTCTTTGCCCTGTTCAGCGGTGTTTTGCCATGGCGGTTCTGATACGGACATTGGTGTGTGGCATGACGATCTCCATACTGGACATTTGTGTGTGGCATGACGATTTCCACACTGGACATTGGTGTGTGGCATGGCGATCTCCATACTGGACATTGGTGTGTGGCATGACGATTTCCACACTGGACATTGGTGTGTGGCATGACGATCTCCATACTGGACATTGGTGTGTGGCATGACGTTCCATCATTGCCCAGCGGGGCTGTGGCATCCTGGCCCTGTCTGGGCTGTGACTGCGGCGGTGGTCTCTGGACCAGTGACGATACTTGGGCCCTACTGGGCTGTGTCTTGTGCGGTGGTCTCAGGACCAGTGACGCTACTTGGGCCCTCCTGGGCTGTGTCTTGTGCGGTGGTCTCAGGACCAGTGACGATACTTGGGCCCTCCTGGGCTGTGACTCTGGCGGTGGTCTCAGGACCAGTGACGATACTTGGGCCCTCCTGGGCTGTGTCTTGTACGGTGGTCTCAGGGCCAGTGACGATACTTGGGCCCTCCTGGGCACTGACTCTGGCGGTGGTCTCTGGACCAGTGACAATACTTGGGCCCTCCTGGGCACTGACTCTGGCGGTGGTCTCTGGACCAGTGACGATACTTGGGCCCTCCTGGGCACTGACTCTGGCGGTGGTCTCTGGACCAGTTACAACGGTGCTGGCGGTTGTTTCTGGACCGCCGGATATGATGGCGCACTTCTCCGCCGTGACACTCACAACAGGCTGGGCAGACTTCCTCTGGACCTTCCCCACCTTTTTTGGAGTTACAGCTGACTCACCAATCGCCTTCGATCCCATTTCACTTGTTGTCCCACCAGGAGTCTTGACACGGCCCCGTCGTCCACTCTCCAATTTCGGAGCCTTTACAGGGGGTGGGCTGCCAGTGCCTTGGCTCCGGGTCCTACTGCCTGCCCTGGTGGACGGTGCACTCCAAAAACCTGGAACACGCACCACTGGTACTGGAGGCTTTTTGGCTGAGGCGCTACGACAGGACTGATGAATTTAAGGGACGGTGGGGGCAAAAAGGTCAATTTGACAGAGGGACAGTTTCTGACGAACACTGGGATGGGTAGCTGGAGGGGGTCTGGGAGTGGAGGAAGAGGAGGTGGTTGTAGGAGGTGTCACTTTAGCTGTTTTGGGTGCAGGTGCAGGTACTGGAGGCTGTCGTGAGGTGGATGGATGTTGGGTGAGTGATTGCCGATGTTTGGGTACTTTGGGAGGGGGCGTCAAACACACACTGGGAGAGGACACAGGGGACGTGTAAATGGCAGTGGAGGTGGTGAGTGCTGGTGAGCGGCGTGTGGTGCTGGGTGTCCTGGTGCGAGTCCTAGTGCCTGTAGATGTGGTGCATGCAGGTGTGTGTGTAGATGACACTGGGAGGGAGGAGGGAGAAGAGGAGGAGGGGGACGCAGTGGAGACAGTGTATGTTGCTCTGTCTGTATGGGTGTGATGCTTGTGTGAGTGTCTGTGGGATGTGTGGTGCCTATGTTTGCCTGAGCTACTTTTGTGTGTTGACTTGTGTGCATGCTTTTCTGTAGGTGTGCTTGGGATGGGCTGGGGTAAAGGGGATTGGGTCTGGGTGGAGGAAGTTGGAGGGGGGAGGCTGGACACAGGGACAATTGTTGCCATCAGTGCTGAGGCCAGAGATTGCAGGGTTCGCTGAAGGACAGCCTGACCAGAATGAATGCCCTCCAGGAATGCATTACCGTGTTGCAACGCCCTTTCTACACCCTGGATGGCATTCACAATGGTAGACTGCCCAACAGTGAGTGACCTGAGGAGGTCAATGGCCTTCTCACTGAGGGCAGCAGGGGTGACTGGGTCAGGGCCTGAGGTGCCTGGGGCAAAGGTGATGCCCACCCTCCTGGGTGAGCGGGCACGGGGCGAACGCTGAGGGGCTGCTGGGAGGGCGGTGCTGGTAGGGGGGGTGGCGGCTGTACCTGTAGAAGTGGGGCGCACAGATGGTGCCGCCACCACAGGGGAGCTCACATCGGCGGACGAGTCTGTGTCGCTGGTTGGTGATCCGGTGGCCGACGTGAAGCTCCCCTCGCCCTCCGTCCCACTGGTGCATTCAGAGTCTGTGGTGTGGCCCTCCATGGCCATGTGGGATGCAGCTCCCTCGTGCTCCGGTGCCACTGTACCTCCGCCTGTTGATGCTGATGTACAAAAGGACAGGGAGAGAAGGAAAAGGGGGGGAGACAGAACAAGGAGAGTTTTAGTGCATGGCATACCGGTACCGTTGGCGGACAAGACAGACGCAGCAGCCCCATGCACAACGCCGCACTCCTGCCCTCTGCACATGCAATTTCTGGGATATGGCCTACATAGCAATGGTGGAAATCTGCGCACATGGATGCCACAGGGGCAACTATACCTCAACTTGCTAATTTACTGAGGTGGGGTAGAGTGCCACATGGCATACATTACGGAGGGGCCTTGCCTACTTAACTCGCCCTGGCCTAGGGACACCCACAGCCCACCTCCCCCACCCAGACCCCTCCACTGCACGCAAAGTCCACAGAATGAGGTTGTACTCACCCCCTTGTGTCTGCTGTGATGCCCTTAAGCGCCCATTCAACTCCGGGTAGGCCACCGCCAGGATCCGGAACATCAGGGGGGTCATGGTACGACGGGCACCCCTCCCACGTTGGGAGGCCATCCCCAGCTGAGCCTCCACCGTCTTCTTGCTGCAGCGGCGAATGTCCTCCCATCTCTTCCGGCAGTGGGTGCCCCGTCTCTGGTGGGCCCTCAGGGTCCGGACCTCCTTGGCGATGGCACGCCAAATGTCCCTCTTCTGGTGGGCGCTGACCTACATGACATGCACAAGGGAAGAGGAACAGTCATTACCAATTGCACCATCAATGTGTGTGGCCCCCTCCATACTCTGACCATGTGGCCCATTTATTCCCATGCTTTACTGTAGTATGACTTCTGCCCCCTTCCCTCTTCCACCCAGCCCTGTCCACCCAGGCCTAGCCCCTACAACGTGCTCCCTATGTACTAACCTGCTGGTCTGGAGGACCGTAGAGTAGCATGTACTGGGGGAGGACCCCATCCACAAGTTTCTCCAACTCCTGTGCAGTGAAGGCAGGGGCCCTTTCCCCAGACGCAGCAGCCATCGTCGCTTCCAGACCGAGGTCACAGCAGAACTAGCAGTGTAGGTCCTCTCCTGTCGAGGGTCAGGTATCTAGTGATTGAACTGATAGAAAATGGTGGTGACATCCGCGGCGGTGACGTCCGCGGCGGGGCGCATCATCACCGCCGGCGCACCTGTTCATTGGCTCCTGGGACCCATAGGGTCCAATGTTAACCAATGCAGCATTCCGCCGCGCTCTACGACCGCCTACCGCCACGGTGTGCAACACCAGCACTGTTACCCCACAATCCCATTGTCCCAGTTTAGAGGTCAGGCAGCCGCCATTTCAGGGGCCCACATGGATTCATTTTCAACTGCGTCACACATACAGAGGCCTACACTCAACACACATACAGGAAGGGTTTTGTGTCTGGTGTAGTCTTGTGTGTAACTGTGGGTACATACCTGGAGGAATAGTGACTGTTTCTTCGCTGTTGTCCTTCGCAGGCACCGTCAGCTGGGACATATGAGAAGATGGCGGAATCCTCCGGTGTACCGACCGCTGGTGGACCTGTTGACAATGGAAGAGAGACATTTAATCGTGACCTACCGGTTTGACCGTGCTACAATCCAGGAACTATGTACCCAGTTGGAGCCAGACCTGATGTCACCAATCCGCCATCCGACTGGAATCCCCCCTGACGTGCAGGTGCTGTCAGTGCTCCATTTCCTTACAAGTGGGTCTTTTCAAACAACAGTGGCCATGGCATCAGGGATGTCCCAGCCTATGTTTTCCAACGTCTTGTCCAGTGTGTTGTCTGCCCTGCTGAAACACGTAAGGAGATACATAATTTTCCCTGAGGTGGAGGATTTGCCTACAGTGAAAGGTGACTTCTATGCCCTTGGACATATCCCCAACGTCATAGGTGCCATTGATGGGACCCATGTAGCTCTGGTCCCCCCCGCAGGAGTGAACAGGTGTACAGGAACAGGAAGAGTTATCATTCAATGAATGTCCAGATGGTCTGTTTGGCAGGCCAGTACATCTCGTAGGTAAATGCTATGTTCCCTGGCTCTGTGCATGACGCCTACATCCTGCGGAATAGCAGCATCCCTGATATGATGGGTGAACTCCAGAGGCACCGTGTATGGCTATTGGGGGACTCTGGTTACCCCAACCTTTCCTGGCTATTGACCCCAGTGAGGAATCCCAGGACCAGGGCAGAGGAACGCCACAATGAGGCCCATGGGCGGACTAGGAGGGTTATCGAGCGCACCTTTGGCCTCCTGAAGGCCAGGTTCAGGTGCCTCCATATGACAGGTGGGTCCCTATTCTACTCACCGAAGAAGGTGTGCGACATCATCATCGCCTGCTCCATGCTCCATAACTTGGCATTGCGACGCCAGGTGCCTTTTCTGCAGGAGGATAATCCAGATGACGGTGTTGTGGCAGCTGTGGAGCCTGTGGAGCCTGTGGACAGTGATGAGGATGAAGCTGAGGAAGACGAAAACGACAACAGGGAGTCAGTCATACAGCAATATTTCCAGTGAGACACAGGTGAGAACCTTTTCATTTTTACCATTACATTAACTTTCACACATCTACCTCTATCCTGTACCGACATTTCACTCACTATTTGTTAACTGAGTTGTCCCCTTCCATTTTAGTTTCACAAATGTGGTAACCTACGTGTCAACTGTTTGCATCCTTGAAGGGCTTGTGATGTGTGACATAGGTATGTTAGCCTTCCAATGGGTAACCCATTATGAAACTGTAATTGATAATACAGATTTACAAATCATAGACTGACTCCATTTTTTTTAGTGTTTCAAGGGTGTTTATTTAAGTGTAAAAAAATGAAGGGGGGTTGTAAAATGGTGATCGGTGGAGGAATGTCCATGGCAGAGTCCAGTCTATTAGTCTCACAGGTACATTGCACATCTGGGCATTGGAAGTGGAGCTAGGTCAGTTCCGATTTGGGCAGGGTAACAAAGTGGGTCTTATTTCCTGGCAGGGGTCTTGCCATCTTGCTCTGTCCTGTTCCTGGATCTCAGGGCCCGCTTGCGTGGTGGTTGTCCGTCTGCAGGGGATGGGGTGCTGGTGTGGTGGTCCTGTGGCGGGGCGTCCTGTCCACTAGCGCCGGCAGAGGTGGTGGCCATTTCATCGTCGTGGCTAGTGTCAGGGGCCCCTTGGAGTGCCACGGTGTCCCTCAAGGTCTTTTGAATGTCCGTCAGCACCCCTACGATGGTGCCCAGGGCGGAGCCAATGGTCCTGAGCTCCTCCCTGAACCCCAAATATTGTTCTTCCTGCAGACGCAGGGTCTCCTGCAACTTGTCCAGGACCGTGGCCATTGTCTCCTGGGAGTGGTGGTATGCTCCCATGATGGAGGAGAGGGCCTCGTTGAGAGTTGGTTCCCTTGTCCTGTCCTCCCTCTGTCACACAGTAGCCCTCCCAGTTCCCCTGTGTTCCTGTGCCTCCGTCCCCTGGACTGTGTGCCCACTACCACTGCCCCCAGGTCCCTGTTGTTGTTGGGGTGGTGGGTTAGCCTGGGTGCCCTGTGGTGGTGGACACACCGCTGTTTGACCTGTCCTGGGTACGGAGGTTTGGGCCCGCTGGGTGGGTGCTGTGCTGGTGTTACCAGAGGGTGTAAGCTCGGTGTTGGGCTGTGGCTGGGCAAGGGGAACCGACTGTCCTGAGGCCCACGATGGTCCGGGCTGGTCATCAAGATCCAGTGGGGCAGAGCTGCTGTCGTCACTGTGGGCCTCTTCTGGGGGTGGAGTGGTGTTGTCTGGACCCTCTGGTGTGGTGACGTTCCTACGGGTTCCTGTGGGGGTATAAGTACATGATTATTGCATGTGTGTGTTTGATGGTGTGCAATGGTTGGGTGTGCCTGAACCCCAGTGCAGGCATTACTGTGTGGGGGCTTGTGTGCTGATGGTTGGGGGGTGTTGGGGGTCTGTGCAGTGGGCATGCTTTGGTGATGGGTGTCCATGCTTAGTTATGTCATGCAGGTCTTGGGGTTGGGATGGGTGGTTGGTGTCATGGGTAGATAGGTGAGGATTTGGGGTGATAGGGGAGGGTGTGATGGTGGGGGGGTGTGATATCATTCAGGTAGGGTGGGGGTTATGATGGTTAAGATTAGACTTACCAGTGTCCATTCCTCCACCGACTCCTCCGAGGCCCTCAGGATGCAAGATGGACAAGACTTGCTCCTCCCATGTTGTTAGTTGAGGGGGAGGAGGTGGGGGTCCACCGCCAGTCTGCTGTACCGCAATGTGGTGTCTGGATACCGTGGAACGCACCTTTCCCCGTAGGTCGTTCGATCTCTTCCTGATGTCCTCCCTATTTCTTGGGTGCTGTCCCGCAGCGTTGACCCTGTCCACTATTCTTTGCCATAGCTCCATCTTCCTGGCTATGGATGTGTGCTGTACCTGTGAGCCAAATAGCTGTGGCTCTACCCGGATAATTTCCTCCACCATGACCCTGAGCTCCTCCTCGGAGAAGCGGGGGTGTCTTTGGCGTGCCATGGGGTGGAGTGTGTGATGTGTGGGGTGGTGTATGTGTTGATGAGTGTAGTGGTATGTGGTGTTTTGTGCTTGGATGTTGCGTGGGTGATGGTGTTGTGTGCCTCTGTGTGATGGGGTTGTCTGTTCTGTGCTGTCTCTCTGGCCTTCGTTCGTGAATTGTGGTCGTAGGGGTTTGTGGGTGATGTGGGTGTGTGTTTTATATAGTATTGGGTGTGTGGGAGTGGTGTGTGTATGTGTATCAGGTGTGTGTATTTGGAATTGTCCAATGTGGCGGTGTTTTGGAGATGTGTTGAGTGCGGCGGTGTGTACCACCAATGGAATACCGCGGTTGAAAGACCGCTGCGTGGATTTGTGGGTCGTAATGGCATGGGCGTGTTTCTGTTGGCGTGGAGGTGGAGGATGTGTTTCTGCCAGTTTATCGCTGACCTTTGGTGTCGCAGTGTTGTGTGGGTGTCTGAATTTCGGCGGATTCCGTGATGTGTGTCATAATAGCTGTGGCGGGCTACCGCGGCCGCGGCGGTGTATTGGCAGTCTTCTGCACGGCGGTAAGCGCCTTATACCGCCAATGTTGTAATGACCACCTTAGTAAAGGATTTAGGGGGTTATTACAACTTTGGAGGTGGTGTTAAACGGATATACCACCAGCTGTATTACGAGTCCATTATATCCTATGGAACTCGTAATACGGCTGGTGGTATATCCGTCACTTTACCGTCACTTTTGGGACGGATTAACACCTCCTCCAAAGTTGTAATAACCCCCATAATTGTTTAGTTTTGCAAGTGATCTCTGAAAATGGTACAATCTCCATTTTTTCATGAGAAAAATTGGGTTGTGTCCCAAACTGGGGTAAAGTCTGGTTTGTTCAGTATCAGGATGAAAGATGAGTGCAAGGTTGTGATCGCTAGGGATCTATGGATGGAGTCCTAGAGTTCCGTGAGTGGGTATATCATGTCTGATATGTAAGCCACTTTTGGTCTCATATTATTTGGGAGCCACAAATGGTCCCACAGAGGCCTGCCTACTAAGTGCATTTCCATGATGGCTGTTAGAAATCGGGTCCCTATTTGGCAGAGGTATACACCCTTGTCCAAGTAGGGACCACAATCCTGGTCAGGGTAAGTCAAACACAATCCACATTATCCTGTGCTCACCCTCTGGCAGCTTGGCACTGAGCTTTCAGGCTTAACTTAGAAAGCAATATGTAAAGTATTTGTGTAATAAATCAGGCAGTAACACAGTGAAAACACCACAAAAATACTCTACACAAGTTTAGAAAAATAGATATTATATATCTGAATAAAATAATGTTGAAACAATGAAAATCTAATGTACACAAGCAAAGTTATTAATTTTTAAAGATTAAATCCAACTAAAGTGCCTAGAAAACACAATAGCTCCAACTAGGGCTATCACAGCATAATTGATGGAGTCGTTCCCACTAATCCAACACCACCAGTGTCGGTCACGGAGTCATATGGCCCGAGGTACAGTACTTTTTGAAAACGAAGAACAAGGACATCACACCGAGTCGGAAGGAAGCACTCCTGGAGTCGGTGTGGGTCAGACCTTTACGGCGTCTGAGGAGAGAGGCGTTGGTTCCGCAATGCGAAGCAGGTGGAGGGATGGCATTTATTCCGGCCGGATGCCTGGGGAGATGATGCGTCATCATCTGCGATGCGTCAATTCCTTGGGACCCGGCAGGGTGGCTGGATCGGGTTTGTCAGTGTTGCGATGACCCAGCGATGACCCAGTGTGACGTCAGTGAATTCGCGGTAATGTCGGACTTGCATTGCAGGTCGAGGTAATTGTATGCAGCATGGGTCCACGAAGTGGGAGCATGCTGTAGCGTCTCTGAAGTAGTCCCAAAGTTGCTGAAGTTGGATTAATAGTACAAACTAGCAGTGGAGATCTTTGTAGTCTTTGAGGCCCCAGAACAGGAGCCAAGCTCAATCAAAGCCCTTGGAGAGCACTTTTGGGGAAGGCAGAGTCCTTCCAGCACAACCAGAGGGCAGCATGGCAGCAGGGCAACAGCAGGGCAGCAGTCCTTCACAGCAAAGCAGCCCAGATGAGTCCTTTGAGCAGCCAGACAGTTCCTCTTGACAGGATGCAGGTGTACATTTAGAAGTGTCTGAGTTGGTGGGGTCAGAGACCCAGTTTAAATACCCAAAAATGCCTTTAAAGTGAGGGGGACTTCAAAGGGTGGTTTTGAAGTGCACACGTTCCCCTTTCTGTGCAGTCCTGTCTTCCAGGGTCCCAGTAGGGGGTTTGACAGTCCATTTTGTGAGGGCAGCACACTAGCCTTTGAAAGGTAAGTGTCAGGCCCTCCACCCTTGCAGCCCAGGAAGACCCATTCAATATACAGATGAGTGCAGGTGTGACTGAGTGTCCTGTGTTTGTCTGGGTGAAATGCACAAGGGAGCTGTCAACCAGCCCTGATGTTGATTGGTGATAGGCTGTAAGGCACAGATGGTTTTTAAGTGCAGAGAAATGCTCAGTGTCTAAAAGTGGCATTTCTAAAATAGTAACATAAAATCCATCCTCACCAGTAAGCAGGAATTTCTATTACCATTCTGGTCATACTAAATATGACCTGATTACCCCTTTCAGATCAGAATCTACCAATCAAAAAGTATTGGGTCAGTCCTAATGCTAGTCAATGAAAGGAGCAGGCCTCACAGTAGTGGAAAACAAATTTAGGAGTTTGTCACTACCAGGACATATAAAACACATATGTACATGCCCTGCCTTTTACCTACATAATACCCTGCCTATGGGTTACCTAGGGTCTACCTTAGGGGTTACTTATATGTAGAAAAAGGGGAGTCCCAGTAGGGGGTTTGACAGTCCATTTTGTGAGGGCAGCACACTAGCCTTTGAAAGGTAAGTGTCAGGCCCTCCACCCTTGCAGTCCAGGAAGACCCATTCAATATACAGATGAGTGCAGGTGTGACTGAGTATCCTGTGTTTGTGGTTTGTCTGGGTGAAATGCACAAGGGAGCTGTCAACCAGCCCTGATGTTGATTGGTGATAGGCTGTAAGGCACAGATGGTTTTTAAATGCAGAGAAATGCTCAGTGTCTAAAAGTGGCATTTCTAAAATAGTAACATAAAATCCATCCTCACCAGTAAGCATGAATTTCTATTACCATTCTGGTCATATTAAATAAGACTTGATTACCCCTTTCAGATCAGAATCTACCACTCAAGAAGTATTGGGGTCAGTCCTAATGCTAGTCAATGAAAGGAGCAGGCCTCACAGTAGTGGAAAACACATTTAGGAGTTTGTCACTACCAGGACATATAAAACACATATGTACATGCCCTGCCTTTTACCTACATAACACCCTGCCCTATGGGTTACCTAGGGTCTACCTTAGGGGTTACTTATATGTAGAAAAAGGGGAGCCTAAGGCTTGGCAAGTCCTTTTAAATGGCATGTCGAAGTGTGAAACTGCACACACAGACCTTGCAATGGCTGGCCTGAGACACAGTTAAGGGGCTACTTATGTGGGTGGCACATTCAGTTCTGGAGGCCCACTAGTAGCATTTAACTTAGAAGCCCTGGGCACACGTAGTGCACTTTACTGGGGACTTATAAGTAAAGCAAATGTTACCATGTTTAAGGGAGCAAGCATATTCACTTTAGCACTGGATAGCAGTGATAAAGTGCACAGAGTACTAAAACCAGCAATAACAGTGTCAGAAAAGTGAAGGAAGGCAGGCAAAAAGTTGGGGATGACCACCCTCAGGCTGTCAGGTCTAACAATGTGCAAATGTCTTTCTGTTTTCTTGAGTGACCATTCAAAGGTGATGAGTATTTGCCCTACTGCATAAAATGTTTTAATGTCAGATAGGCTCAAGCCACCCAAGTTCTTGGTACTTTGTTAGACATTGATGGCCACTCTGGGTCTGCTTTTCTGGCAAATGAAATGGTTGCATGCCTTCTATAGGACTTGCGTGTCCAGTGAGGTGATTGCCTCAGGGAAAGTCTGAAATAAGTACAGTGACCAGGGGATCATAGACATCTTAAAGGCCACCACTCTGCCCATTAATTAAATGACTAATAGGCCCCATTTATTCAGACATTCTTCAATTTTCTTATAAGGGGTCGATAGATTGCCTTATACAGTCCATGTCGTGTTCTAATAATGTGCACACACAGGTTTCTAATTGATGTGTTTGCTCTTCGAAAGGGAGAGAGGGCCTCTAGCTCCACGCTTACTTGTCCCTCTATATCTAACACAAGGATTTCAGGTTTGCTGAAATTTATTTTAACCCCTGAGTCAGTGCCAAAGTGGTGTGGGTGGAAGAACCACTCTTACGGACAGGTCGTGATCCATAAGTGTTAGCAAGATGTCATCAGGCAGGACCTTTATATGAAATGTCCAGCAACATTTCAAATAAATATATCTTTTACTGGAATTGCTGTTGAAGACCATTCATCATAACTTTAAAGTTATTTCTCTGTGTGTTAATTAATCACAACTATCTTCTAAGTGATCCACATGCTTTTGGGGCAGTGTGTAAAATACTAAATTCATAAATACCTCACACTGCCTTAGGCCCTTCAGGAGAATAGACATTTGGAGTGGAACGTAGGTTTAAATGACTGCAATGTAAACTTTTGTTATTCATACACAGAGCTATACGATAATGCAAATGATATTAGTACCCATAAAGAATACAGTAGTGTGCTTTGATTGAAATAGTCTAGCCAGCTGCCCAAGAAGTCTAAGAAGAATATTTCTTGAACGATACTAAAATGGTTATTCTCTACACAATCTTCTCCTCACTAAGGGCCAGATATAGCAAGCATTTTGCATGGTGCAAACAGCGAATTTCGCTGTTTGCACCATGCAAAACGCACATCGCAATGCTCATTCCCATTTTGCGAGTCGGTAACCTGGTTACCGACTTGCAAAATGGGAATGAGACTCGCAAATAGGAAGGGGCGTTCCCCTTCCCATTTGCGATTCGCATCGCAATGTAGAATTGCTTTGTGACCGCGAACGCGGTCGCAAACCAATTCACAGTTAGCACCCATTTCAAATGGGTGCTAACCCATTCACAAAAGGGAAGGGGCCCCCATGGGACCCCTTCCCCTTTGTGAATGGCTCTGAAAAAATTAAACAAAAACGTTTCATTTTTTCGTGTGTATTGCAACTCATTTTCCTTTAAGGAAAAGAGGCTGCAATACAAAAAAATAAATAACTGCTTTATTTAAAAGCAGTCACAGACATGGTGGTCTGCTGTCTCCAGCAGGCCACCATCCCTGTGAGTGCTGCGAATCGCAAAGGGGTGGCAAATTGCGACCCACCTCATTAATATTAATGATGTGGGTCTTTGCGACCCCGTTGCGATTCACAGATGGTGTCAGGGACACCATCCTGCATCTGGGTTTGCGAATTGCAAATTGCGAGTCGCTCAGACTCGCAATTTGCAAGTCGCAAACTTGGACTTACCTACATCTGGCCCTTAGTCATACAATCTATCAGCTTAACAGCCCCTGCTGCTTTCTCTCTTTCTCTCTATAGGAACCCTCCCTAGAAGTCAGAAACTCAGCTGCAGTCTCTCTCGAAGCTCCCTAAATGGTGCATGCCATGCAATGATGATGTGCATTGCCCTCATTCTCTCTGACTTCACTGTCTGATCGCTGTGCCTGTGACAAGTCTGAATCTCTTTTCCCATAGGACACTTTTATAACAATTCAAAAGAAAACATTTTCAATAGACTGTAAATGTCCATGCTCTGTATTTCCTTTGGAACTGTAGAATTTTAGTGGATGTAGCTTTTCACAAAGACAGTTCTAAATGGTTTATTTGTTGATAAATTTGTTACACGCACCTAAATTCACATATGCTCTGTCTTCTGAAAAACAAAAAAAAAACATAAGTTAAAGAAATAGTTTTCTCTCGTCATCTCCCTTTCCAACTTTCTCCCACTATAAGCTTATTCATAAAATATGCACATTTATAGATTCAGTTAACTAATTCATGCATTCCAAAGCAAGTCAGTAAGGCAGAAAACAATAAATTAATAATTAATACTGATTACTTTGTTATAACAGGAAGAAATTTGCATCATGTATAGGCCATGCGAAGGTTAGAACAGAATCATTCATGTTGCGTTACGTTTTGAAGAATATGTTAACGTAAGCAGTTGAGCAAGTCAAGAAACATAGGTCATGCAAAGTTAAAAATGAGTGCACATTGACAAGAGTCATCTTTATTTAGGCCCAGTTTCCATTTATTCAGGTTAATAAGTATACTGAATTTTGTGTTTTAATGAAAGCTTTCATAACCTCCTGCCTGTGATGGATTGGAACCATTACACATCCATAATTATAAATTCATTTATTACACCTCACAATCATTTCCATCATCATCAGACTCTTGTCTTTTTCTTTTCAAAGTTTCTCTTTCTTTCAATTTCATAAATTCTTTATTTACTGTTACTCAATTCTAAATCTCGCTTCATCCTTTCGTTAATTCCCTTGCCCTCTTCTTCATCAGAATCATTTTTATTGCTTTATATATGCCTAGTGTGGACAGGAAACAGGCTATTGCAACTTATACAGGTACTAACATAGCTTTAGGAATCCCTCCTTTTAATCCTCTAAGCCAGGTAGGTACTCTTGAGAAACCTTTGGAAAAACTTTGAACTATACTAGTAGTTTCTAAAGGTTCAAGATCAAGCTTTAAGTAAGTAATGTTCTTTGCATATTCTACTATCTTTCTGCGCTCATCTGGTAGGAAGGTACAGCATTTTTCTATTTCCAGCATCTTGCGGACTCCACCCTTCTCAGCTAAAAAAAGTCTAATGCATAACTGTTTTGTAGAACCATAGATCTAATAGCTACATGCTCTGTGTTTTCTAACTAAATAGCTCCAGATGTATTTGTTGCCAATCTATTAACTACTTTTGAAAACTTTCTTATATGCTCATCACCCAGAAATACATCTACAGCAGGTATCATTCCTCCAAATATATCTCCTACTAGTTGAGGTCCTTCATTCACACTTAATGTATATGTGTCATGTGCTGGTGTCATTGTTAAGGCATCTAAGCTTTGTACACAACACATCTTTGGAAACAGCAATCCTAAATAACAAATTACTCCCCAAAATACAGGCAATCTAAAATATGCATTCTCTCCACATATAAAATACACTCCTGGTATTGTCGGATCATCCTATTGTAAAATTTGCCCTGTTCCTCCAGATAATTCCAATACATGCTCACAATTGCTTTTTCTCACTAGTACTTTCTTCCTACTGACTCTTCTTTTAAACACACATGTCTTATACCTAACCTTAGCTTAGGCACAGACATTCTCTTTTCTAGATTCATCCTCTTCCTTTTTTCAACACATTCCTTTGACCATTCTCTTTCTTAAATGCATTTCTTGTAAGTTGCTCATTTTTCTCTTTTAATAATTGGATATATCTTTTGTGAGTTCATTGAATATGTTCATGTTAGACTTCGCATCCTTGGCGTGGTCTCTCCTAACTTTTTACCTCTGCTTCCCAGGTTGTTGATGTGTGCTGGACTCTGTTTTTGCTGTTTTTGATACTCTGGGCACTTTACCAATGCTAACCAGTGATAAAGTACAAGTGATCCTGTGTAAAATGTATGTGTAATTGGCTTTCCCTGATTGGCATATTTGATATACTAGTAAGTCCCTAGTACACTGCACTAGAGGTGCCCAGGGCCTGGAAAGCTACTAGTGGGCCTGCAGCACTGGTTGTGCCACCCACATTAGTAGCCGTTTAAACATGGTGCAGACCTGCCACTGCAGTGTCTGTGTGTGCAGTTTTAAACTGCCAAATAGACTTGGTAAGTGTATCCACTTGCCAGGCCCAAATCTTCCCTTATTATACATGTAAGGCACCCCTAGGTAGCCCCATGTAGCGTGCAGTGTATGGTAAAGGTGGGACATGTACTGATGTGTTTTACATGTCCTGACAATGAAATACTGCCAAATTCAGTTTTCACTATTGCAAGGCCTATCTCTCCCATAGGTTAACATGGGAGCTGCCTTTAAATATTATTAAAGTGTAGATTCCCTTTGAGAGCAGATAGAGATTTGGAGTTTGGGGTCTCTGAACCCACAATTTAAGGATACATCTGTTAGAGAAGCTGCTTTTTAGAATGTTAGTTTAAAAATGCCACTTTTAGAGAGTAGGCATTTTCTTGCTTAAACCATTTTGTGACTTTGCCTCTTTGTGGATTCCCTGTCTGGGTCAGGTTGACAGTTGGGCTGTTTGTGAATCCTCTCTAGACAGTGAGACAAAGGGAGTTGGGGTATAGCCTGCATATCCCGATGAGCCATATGTGCTAGAGTGCAGGGAGGTGTGGTCACTTACACCTGAATGGGCTGTGTCGGCCCTCTCACAATGCAGTCTCCAAACCCCTGGTGTGTGTCTTGGGCCTGGCCTGGGCAAAGCAGGATCCTGCAAACAAGAGTCTTTCCTTTGAAGTTTGCTAACTTCAAAGACAGCAACAGGTTTAAGGGGGTCATTCTGACCCTGGCGGTCATGGACGCCAGGGCCAACGACCGCGGAAGCACCGCCAACAGACTGGCGGTGCTTCTGGGGCCATTCTGACCGCGGCGGTACAGCCGCGGTCAGAAAAGGGAAACCAGCGGTTTCCCGCCGGTTTCCCGCGGGCCCCAGGGAATCCTCAATGGCGGCGCTGCAAGGAGCGCCGCCATGGGGATTCCGACCCCCTTCCCGCCATCCTGTTTCTGGCGGTTTTCACCGCCAGAAACAGGATGGCGGGAACGGGTGTCGTGGGGCCCCTGGGGGCCCCTGCAGTGCCCATGCCACTGAGATTTTCAGTGTCTGCAACTGCACCCGTCGCACACCAGCAACTCCGCCGGCTCCATTCGGAGCCGGCATCCTCGTTGCTGGGGCTTTCCCGCTGGGCGGGCGGGCGGCCTTTTGGCAGTCGCCCGCCAGCCCAGCGGGAAAGTCAGAATGACCGCCGCGGTCTTTTGACCGCAGTACGGTCTTCTGGCGGTTCCCGCCAGGCGGGCGGCTTCCGCTGCGCGCAGGGGTCAGAATGACCCCCTAAGAATTGAATCCAAACCCCCTGAAAATTAGATCACTTTTGGATTCAAGAGGAACCTCTGCCAAGGAGAAGAGCTGAAAAACTGCGGAGAAGTGATGCCCCTGCCTGTGACTGTGCTTTGTTGGGCTATCCTGCAGTTGCTGCTTCTGCCTGTGAAAGTGGAAAAAGACTGGACTTTGTTGTGCCTCCCTGCTTGAGAAGAATGTCCAAGGGCTTGAACTGAGCTTGCCTCCTGTTTCAAAGTCTCAGGGCCATCAAAGACTTCCTTTGCCAGCACCTGGATTCTCTGCCGATACTCCTGCCCTGCCAAGTAGTGCCCTTTCTGGTCCATGGACCCTTGAAAGGTGAAGTTGGCAGAACAAGAGCTGAAAATACACACACAGAACACTGTGCTTGGAAACTTTCGATGTATCATCTGCAAAGCAGCTGATAAATGATGCACAGCCAGCTTTGCGGCTGAAATCGACACTCCACCTGCATCGTGGCTGGGAGATTGATGCATCGCGGGTGGGAAAACCACACCCAACACCCACTTGCGGCTGCAGATAACAACGCAAACCCCATGCAGTGCGGTTTTCTAACACAGTGTTACCGAATTTTCCACGCACCGTCCCTGGGCTTCAAGGTCAACCAACTCTGTGCAGATCTGAGGTACCACGTCTGGAAATCGATGCATCGCTCTCTTGCGAGGGAGAAAAGCAACACATCACCGACCCGACAGAAGAAGAAACGGCATGCGGCCTCCCTTGTGAGGAAAGAATCAACTCATCGCTGAATTTTCCGATGCACGCTCGTCCGTGCAGCTTTATTTTTGACACAAACCAGGTACAAAATCATTGTTTCCATTGTTTTCTGTGGAGTAAGACTCTTATGCTTTTGAAAATTCATATTTTAACTTGTGTATGTGGAATTTTTGTTGTTTTGGTCTTGTTTGATTTAGATAAATATTGCCTATTTTTCTATACTGGTGTGGTGTCCTTTTTGTAGTGTTTTCACTGTATTACTGTGTGTGTTGGCACATTACACATTGCTTCTGAGTTAAGCCTGCCTGCTCGTGCCAAGCTACAATGAGGTAAGAGAGGGTTAACCAGGTGTGTTTCTCCTTATCCCTGACTAGATTGAGGGTCCTTGCTTGGACATGGGGTAATCTGATTGCTAACCAAAGACCCCATTTCTAACAGTTCAATTATTTTCATATGCCTTAACAGTATTCACAGAAGAAATTGTATGAAGTAATGCCAAGTTGTTTCCACTTTCTAGCTCGAGGGTCTAAATTCATATTTTTCATTAATGGTACTTTAGAGAGTATCATGTCAAAATTGGATTAATAATATTCAATATGTTGTTGCCTATACACTAGACTAAGAAACATACTACAAGAGATAACATATGAAAGTGGAATATAGTAGTATGAGACTTTCTGATCTGCTGAAAATGTCATGTTTGCAGAGACATAAGAAACACTAATCTCCAAAGCTTTAGTGTATTCTTGTACGCATCTAGAGTAAACATTCATTGAATAATCTTCATCCATATAATCTATAAATGATGATTAAACTATCTTCATCTATATTTGGTTTCTGTATTGCATTGACATAATCTATTACAGTTTTCTCTGTGTCAGGTGTAAAGTGTAATACTAAACTATTGCTACTCCCACCACAACTATTAGTGTAAGCAAAGTCCCTAAGAATATCTTAACTCGAGTTCTATTTGCAATACACATTTTGTCTCTCGATTCAGATCTACTACCAATACATCATTCGCAACAGTAAATATGGCTTGTTAAGTTGAACAATTTCAAAGCACTTTTTTGGGTTAATTTTGTTTTCTGAATTAGTCTTCCTTTAGTCTTGTTCACAACTTTTCTACACTCTCTTTGTAGTCTTTTAACTTGTTAATGACAATAAGGCCCATATTTATACTTTTTGACGCAAAACTGCGCCAACGCAGTTTTGCGTAAAAAAAATTAGCGCCGGCTAACGCCATTCTGAAGCACCATGCGGGCGCCGTATTTATTCAATGACGTTAGCCGGCGTTAGCCGCCGGCACTGTCTGGTGTGCGTTAAAAAAAACGACGTACACCAGGCAGCGCCGGCGTAGGGGGAAAATGGCGCATGGGCGTCCAGAAATGGTGCAAGTCAGGCTGAGGCAAAATAAATCGCCACAACCTGATTTGCGCCATTTTTTTACGACGCCCATCCCCCATTGAAATGACTCCTGTCTTAGCAAAGACAGGAGTCATGCCCCCTTGCCCAATGGCCATGCCCAGGGGACTTCTGTCCCCTGGGCATGGTCATTGGGCATAGTGGCATGTAGGGCCCCCCTATGCCACAAAAAAAAAAAAAAAAAAATACTTACCTGGACTTACCTTAATGTCCCTGGGGTGGGTCCCTCCATCCTTGGGTGTTCTCCTGGGGTGGCCAAGGGTGGCAGGGGGTGTCCCTGGGGGGCAGGGGAGGGCACCTCTGGGCTCATTCTGATCCCACAGGTCCCTTAACGCCTGCCCTGACCCAGGCGCTAAAATCCATCGCAAATGCGGTTTTTTTAGACCCGCCCACTCCCGGGCGTCATTTTTGCCCGGGAGTATAAATACGACGCATATGCATCGCAGTCATTTTTTAAGACGGGAACGCCTACCTTGCATATCATAAACGCAAGGAAGGTGTTCACGCAAAAAAATGACGCAAACTCCATGAACTTTGGCGCTAGATGCGTCTAACGCCAAAGTATAAATATGGAGTTAGTTTTGCGTCGAATTTGCGTCGAAAAAAACAACGCAAATTCGGCGCAAACGGGGTATAAATATGCCCCTAAGTCTTCATACTAGATCATTTGTAACCCTATCCCATGTTCTTCTGAATGTTATCCCTACTATTTCATTTTCTTTTACCCAGACTTTGGTATTCTTTTTATTTTATTTTTAATTTACTTTTTATTAAATCTTTTTATTGTGTTAGCAGTTTATATAATGTCTCAGTCTTTTGAGTGTCTCAGGTTCTGTAGTCACAGTTAATTCTTTTTGTAATTAGAATCCTGATTGAGGTTCTGTCAGTTCTTTGCTTCAATCAAAGGGATCAGAAAAAGAACATTCAAGATCTGACCTAGGTAATATGTTGATTGAGGTGATGAATATTTTCAACAAGGTACTCTAGCTCTTTTTGATCTTCTGAATGTGTTTAGTTATTTTTCAGCATCACTTGTACCACATGATTCTGCTTCTTCTTTGATTGTCAGTGATATTGATTCAGCAGGCACACTCATTTTTTGTTTCTTTTTGTTATATCTTCCAGGCCAGCTTTAATTATGTGGGTTTCTTTTTGTAATTAATAAAGAACTTGTGTCATCTCCTGAATCATTATGGTGTTCTGCTAGTTCTGTGAGTGTCTCAGAATTTTCTTCATGCAAGGGTACAGTCAGTATTTCTCCATCATCAGTCTGTGAGACGTCTAGCAATTGGACCACTTCACCTGCTAGAGATTCTTTATCCATAATTCCTTCTTGCAGTATCTGATCACAAACTTCTCTTTTTTTGTTTTCTTAACATACAATGAACGGCAGTATATACACCAGTGCTATTGGTTCTTTTGGCTAATAGAACACTATTCATGGAAATTTCTTGTTCTTTGGATGTGTGATGCATACGCCCAATTTGGAATCCTTGCACACTTGACTGCTGTATTCCTGTTCACTATTATTTAAAAGGGGCCTTTCAACATGGCTCTAAACAGGGCTTTCTCACATGTTTCTTAACCAGGACCCAGTTTCCGGGAGTCAGGTCGTAGCACGGGTCTTGACTTGGATTCTCAGTCACAGTTTCAACCTGTTGAGAGGCAGACCGTACCACATCAGCCAGTCCTTTGCAATAATCGAGTACCAAGTCATCTGTAATATTCACAAATACATTTGCTGGAACTACAGGTAGCCTCATTGCTTGACCCATCAGGACCTCATGGGGCAATAAGCCAATCTTCTTTTCAGGTGTACTTCGCAGAGTCATCAGTACTAAGGACGAAGCATCAGGCCATTTTAATGAATGGATGCACAAACCTTCACCAATCGTGCTTTAATACTACCATTCAAGTGTTCCACTATTCCTGAGGCCTTTGGACAATAACTGCAATGGAACTTCTGTTCAACTTGTAATGCTGCACATTACAATTCAATAATCTCAGTGTTAAAATGAATACCTCAATCTGACTCTAGAGAGACAGGTATACCGTATCTAGATACTACCGTCCTCAACATCAACTTTGCTACAGTGAGACTATAATTTCCCCTTGCTGGATAGGCTTCCACCCATCGGGAGAAAATATAGACTATCATAAGGACATACCTCAAACCATTGCAAATGGGCATTTTGATGAAATCCATTTGCATCCTGTTGGAAGGACCTCTTGATCTCCCTACATGGCTCAATGTGATGTGTGCTTTTACCCACATTCATTTGTTGACATGTACACATTTATGGCATAGCTCATCTGCTTGTGCTCTGAATTTGGGATTAAACCAAAATTGTTCAATGGTTCTAACAACTACACCTTTACCCAGATTAGCTGGTCCATGAAAGTATCTCTTTATTGGAACAAACAGACTGTCTGGAGAAATTGGTCTTCCATCGGTCGATACCCAAACATTATTTTCATCAATCCCACAACCTGTTTTTCTGTTTCTGGTACATTTGTTGCATTCATCTGAACCCCTCTCAATAG
The DNA here is from genome assembly GCF_031143425.1 of Pleurodeles waltl. NCBI lineage: Eukaryota > Metazoa > Chordata > Amphibia > Caudata > Salamandridae > Pleurodeles > Pleurodeles waltl. The sequence goes on along the minus strand of NC_090445.1, from coordinate 933,664,299 downwards.
TCCCCCATTCTCAATATCATAGCAAGGATACTTCGTTCTTGACTTACATTATTGAATGATCCATAATAAGTGCATGAGATAGTCACACAATAGCATGCTGGTTCATCGGCGTACCTCTTTCCAACTGTGCCATAGCTATTGTTGCTCTTATGTGCCGTGCATTTTACAACTGCAATTTCAGTGGGGAGCTGCAAGGCTTCCACTAGATTTTTAACCTCTTGCTCATTTCAGATGGGCAAACTGGCAGAGGTCATAAAAGCTCATTATGACCACAAATGTCCATAATCATAGACGACACCAAACCCATATTAGCGTCTGTGAAAATAGCCACTCTCATTTGTGCTGTCAAGCTGCAATCTTTGGTAAGGTCAATTCGTTCTGCAACTTGTGCTGAAGAAATACCTTGAAGCCATGAAGCTACCACTATTTCTTGCATTGTACATACTACGTAAACATCTTTCATATGTCCTCAAACATGAGCCATCTACAAATAGAACATAGTCTGGACTTATTAAAGGCTCATCCTTTATGTCTGGTCTGGGTTTGGTGCATATATGCTTTCATGCATTGATTGTCCCATGGATTCAGATCTGGTACATTTTGGTTTCTTGGGAATTTACTTTCAGAATAGTCTAAACTCTTTCTCTTGACATTTTCCTTATTCCTTTTTCAGTAATGTGTCTCAAATATTGCACTTTTCTCTGACAGTACTGTAGCTTATTTGGACATACTTTGTGTCAATTTTCTGCCAAATAATTTAACAATGCAATGGGATCAATTTTGTAAGATTCTATAGTACTTGATTCAACCAAAATATCATTACTGTACTGAATCAGAACTGAATTTTTAGGTAGTTCTAATATCTCCAGATTCCTTTTCAGTATCTGGTTAACAAATGATGGGATCTCTGGCTACCCTAGTGGGACACAGCCCCATGTTAATACTTTCTCTCGGTATACGAAAGAGAACAGAAATTGTCTATCTTCATGTAGCGTTAACTTTAGCAACAGAAAAGGATGATTGATGTAGTATTGAAACTTTTCAAACACTCACCCCCAGTCTCAGGTCTAGGTTGAATCCACTGTTATTTTGCTCACCATGCCACCCAACTTTTGAGCCAACCAAAAGCAAATCAGTCTTGACCCGGTTCCCCATGGGAACAGCCCAACTCAAACTGCCAGGCCAGGTTCTCCCTGTACCAGAAACAAGCATCCTGGGACCGATTTCAGAGTATCACCCTTCATCAGCCAGGCTAGCTTGAATCCAGTGGCACAGTGAGCAAGGGACCCATGCCAGGGAATACCCTTCCCACTTAGGGAAACTTTAGCAAATTGATGATTTTACTCAATGAACCTATTTATATAGGTACTTCTTTTGAAATTTGATTAGTAACTTGTTTATTTGTATCTTCCACTAGGATTACTCTTCCAGAGAGAGGTAGATTCGGTTCTTCCTCTGTTCGCACAGTGGAACGGGTAACTCCTGAGTCAATAAGGAATGACACTTGATGACCATTTACTTCTCCATCGAAATATGGTTTACTCTGCTGTACCGCTAAGACTGCACCAAGCATGCTGTCTGCCTCTCCTCTCAGGCACTGTCATTGTGACGTGCCAGAATCTAGCATCTGACTGTTATCAAACAATGGAAATTGCTGAACTAAATTTTGATTCTGAACTTACATCACATTTCGATTCCTTTTGGGTAATGGATTTTGATTAAGCTTTACATCATTCATAGTAGGCTGAACCACAAGGGATTGTGGCATGGGCAGGATTTCATTTTGATTTTGCATTGGCACTTGCCACATTGAAACATTTGACATTGGCACTTGATTCTCTCCCTGCTTCTGGTCATTACCATTTCTATCTGGATTAAATCTACACTTTTGCTTCCAATGCCCCACCTTGTTGCACGCATGACAAAGTGTAATTTTCTTCAGCGTTGTAACATCAACACCTTTACTTAGATCAACAGACGCACCTCTTCCACTCCCTCGAGACTACATCATTCCTCCCTGTGTTCCCTGCATTCCTCATGCACTTTGCACTGTACCCTTATTCTCTCAAAACACTTGATTCTGGAAACCATGCTGGGCAAACTTTGTCTCAGCTAACATTGATTCCTCTTAAATCTTTCGCTACTTTATCTTTTGCTCATTTCTACAGTACTGTGCATATTTTTAAGTCTCATCTAATGACTTAGGGCCTGATTACAACTTTGGAGGATGGTGTTAATCCGTCCCAAATGTGACGGATATACCACCTACCATATTACGAGTCCATTATATCCTATGGAACTCGTAATACGGTAGGTGGTATATCCGTCACATTTGGGACGGATTAACACCGTACTCCAAAGTTGTAATCAGGCCCTTAATTTGCCAACAAATCAGATTATGCTGTATGTTTTGACAAATCTCAGGTCTCAAACCAAGCACAATTGTATACTGAAAAATTCCATATCTGTCAGGTCTAGAAGGGTTTGTCCTGAATGCTGTTGAAAAGCTTTCATCAACCTTTCATAGAGTTCATGTACAGTTTCCTTGACTTCCTGTTGCATTTGATTACGCTTCAAATAATCTAAATCGTCAGGTGAGACTCTGCCTTTCAAAAATGTTATTGCCTCATTATACTTTGTCATTACTGTAGGCATTAGCAGCTGGATCTTTTGTTGGTTCTGTATTTGGCCATTGAACAACAATTTTACATTTGGCCCACAAATCACTCTGAACCACAATAATGATAAATGTGTCCAAATCGATCCACAACAACTTTGACAATTTAACAAATCTCTCGATTTGTACATACTACAGCATTGGGCTCTCTCTTAATTTTGGAAAATGGTTTGTAAACACTGTAAGATCTCCCATGCTCCAAGGAACACGTACATGCTTTATAATTGGTGTTTCTCTTAAAGGATGTGCTGAAACTGTCTCCTATTTTACTGATTGCTCTTTCTGCTTTCTTTTCTCCTCAGTTTATTCAGCTTGTTTCTTTTTCATGTCTTGTTTTTGTGCCCATTTAGTTTTATATTTTCCCATCTCACTCCATTTATGTACACACTTTATCAATTGTGTGAGATTAATTTGTAATCCTAGAGAGCACTTTTCTAAATAGATTTTTCCTCTAACTGCACCCTGAAGCTTCTCTACAAATGTGCACTTTTAGAAATATCCACGTCATATTTTTTTGACAATTCACTTAGTATATTGTTTAACATTGCAGATTTTCTTGTAATTTCGTTAAACAAGTAGACAATTTTTTTTCTTGATATTATTCTATGTGATCAAGATTTAAACATCCTCTAAAAATTTTTCCAATTGAACCTTTAGTTTGAGCACATTTAAAAGTCTCTCACCTTCTGAAACTGGGCTTATCTCTTTATCTTGGTGCTCGGTCTTTCCGCATCCTCAACCTTTACACAACATCAGAAAGCTTTGTCAAATCAAAGAGAAAGTAAACCACCTTCTAAATTGCTTTCAACTGGTATCATTTGTGTCATAAAGCCAAATTGCATTCCTCCCCCTACTGCCTGAATGGTCTGTGGGGTACTCCAGAATACAATCTGTAGATTCTGTGAAGTCTGGATAAATCCTTTTACTGGAATGCCCGCATTTGGTTGCTGAACCACTGTAGTCAGAGTAATCTCTGCATGTACTGTTTGTTCAGTAACCAATCTAGTAACCTGTGAAGTTGTGACCATATTAACTGGAGCATTTGCTAGAGATATCATTTGAGCTATACTCATTTGTGCTGGAGCACTGGCAATTGCTCGCTCTGATACAGGCTGTGTAATAACAGGCTGTGTAGCAGTCGGTTGATTTATTACTGGTTGTGGTGTAATGGGATGAGCCAACACAGGTTATAGCTTCATGGGTAGTACTGCTTGCATCTGGCTAGTAATTTGAGAAATATCAAAATCTGTGGGAGCTGTAGCTGTGATCACATTATTTATCAGCTGATTTCTATCACAAATTTGTAAGCACAGTTTTGACAATTGGTATTGGTTCATAACCAGAAAGAAATCACCTCTAACAGTGATGCGCTCTCGACCTGCGGGAAGTCACCTAATTAGTGCCATGTCACTTTTGCGCATCAGGTTCCCCAATACCCATCAATATTAGTACAATCACTACAAAGTATTGTTATGTCCCTATCTTTTGTGCAAAGTCAACGATGTCCCATGACTTACACTTCTCCCCAGCAAACAAAGTGCCTCATTACGACATTGGTGGTTGGACCAGCTGACCGACAATTTCACGGGGAGGATGCCCACCATATTACAATGTTCCCGCTGGGCTGTCTGGTGGGAATATTTTAATAGAGCGTACCTGCCTGTCGATCCGGCAGAAACAGTGCTACAACATAGCACAGAGGGGGCTGACCAACATCCTTGGAATGTGCGAATCAGACAGTGAGCATTCCGTTGGTGCTGGTCAGGGCCGTCTTGTGGCCATCAGCATGCCCTTACTCCCAGCCTTTCCCTGGTGGTTAAAAAGCCTTGGAAAGACTGGCAGTAAGGTGAGTTATAATCAGCCAGGTGGTGCTGAGTTCAGCGCCATCCTGGCTGAGTACAACTCAGACCGCCATCATGCCATCGGGAGCCATGTTCCCAGTGGGGATGGTAATCTCCTGGTGGTCCTACCACGAGTTTCATAATGTGGCGGTCGGACCCCCAAAGTTGCATAGGTCTGATCATCACCGTGAGTGCAGCGGTTCTTGGTCCGCCACACTTGTAATAAATCCCAAAGGGCCAGATGTATCAAGCTCCCAGTTTGCATTTCTTAAACAGCAAATTTTAAGAAATTGCTATTTAAGAAATGCAAAATGGGATGTATGAAATTGCGATTCAGCAATAGTGATTTCTTAAAAATCACAATCACTATTCCTGAATCACCATTAGGGAATGGGATTCATCCCTATTGGCCTGTAGGACCATAGGTGCGAATGGTTTTTCTTTTCTGAATTTGCAAATTCCTGTTAGGAATTTGCAAATTAGGTAATGCAAACCCTAGGGTGCTGGGGGACTAAGGTCCCTTCGATGAGCCCCAAAAAATGATTTGTGGACATGTGAAGCAGACACATGCCCTAGGGGCATGTGTGCGCTACTTGTAATTTTAAAAAATGCATTTATAATGCATTTTTAAAAATTGCACATGGTTACCACCAAATTGGATTTCCTAAATGCCCAATACACATTTAGGAAATGCATAATACATGTCCTTTGGAAATCGCAAATAGGAATTCCCTATTTGCGATTTCCTATTTAGAGAATCGCAATTTGCGATACCCTAAATGGAGTCGCAATTTCAGGAAATCGCTATTTTAGCGATTCCTTGAAATTGCACTGCGAATGCCTTTCATAAATCTTGAAAGGCATTTTTGCATTCGCAGACGGCCGAATTTTAAGATTCGCACCGTTTGCAAATGCAAAAATGTTTGATACATCTGGCCCAAAATCTCTTATTTTTTCTGTATCTGTTTATTTTTAAGATTTATCTCTATATCCTGGGATCTCAGACTACTTGTTAATCTGATAAAGTTTTTTTACTTTTCAAAAAGGCACATAGAACATAAACATAGCCATTTCAATTCAATTGAACATAAACCATTTCAATATACATGACAGATCACCATATGTATTTTCAACGCATCCACCCTATTAATACTCACATCCATTGAATTATTCACCAATCAGGTTCCGGGCACTCAATATTTTTATCTAACTTCCTAGATTCTTTTAAATTATTGCAGCATTTTTCCCTAATATTGTAACCTTACCTCTGCTACCAATTTTCGGTGGCAGTTTAAAATACGAAATTCATAAATATCTCATGCTGCCTTGAGCCCACCAAGACAATAGATCTTTGGAATGTAGAGTTTAAGTAGTAGTTTTACATTTTTATAAAAAAAATAATATTGTTTGTCTTGTTTTATTAGACAAATGCGTTTACAGAACACTGCATGAAGTGTGTTTTAACATCGGTCCCTATTCTAACACTTATGTCTAGTCAGTAAATGATATCAGTACTCACAAAGTATACAGTACCTGGCTTTGATAAAAAATAGACTAGCCAGCTGCACAAGAAGAATATTTCTGAAAATATACTAAGATGGCTATTCTCTAAGCTATCTTCTCCTCACTCAGTCGTACAATCTATCAGTCTAACAGCCTCCGCTGCTCTCTCTCTCCCACATGAAATCAGAAACTCAGCTGCAGTCTTTCTTGAAGCTGCCTAAATGCTGCATGGCATGCAATGAAGAGGTGCTATGCTCATGCCCTCTCTGTCTTCACCGTCTGATCGCTGTGTCTGTGACAAATCTGAATCTCCTTTCCTAGGACACTTTTATAACAATTGAAAAGGAAACATTTTCAATGCAATGTAAATTTCCATATTCTGTGTTTTCTTCTAAATTGTGGAATCTTAGTCAATGTAGCTTTTCACAAACAAAGAACACTTCTAAAATGGTTTCTTTGATGATGAATTTGTTACATGCACCTAAATCCACACATGCTGTGCCTTCTGAAATACAAAACACTTACAACACTTACATAAGTTCAGGGGTTTATTTTTTCTCGTCATCTTCCTTTCACACATTCTGATTCTACAAGCCTATTCCTAAAAGATGCAATTTTATAGATTAATTTAACTAATGCATGCATTCTAAAGCAAGTAGGGCAGAAAACAATAAATCAATACTGTTGTGTCTGTTATAACAGGAGGAAATTTGTATCATGTATAGGCCATGTAAAGGTTAGCACAGAAGCATTTATATATCAAGTTAGGTTTTAAAGAATGTGTTAACGTTAGCAGTTGAGCAAGTCAAACAACATAGGTCATGCAAAGTTTAAAATGAATGCGTATGTACAAGAGGCAGCTTTGATTAGGCCTAGTTTTTAGTCAGTCAGGTTCATAAGTATTTTGAATTGTATGTTTTATTGATAGCTTTTGCACCTGTCTATTGAGTCATTCGGCTCCTCAATTCTGCCTAGTGCCATTTTGGTGGCTGTATGTTCTCTAAGCGAAGTGACAAAGTAAGGAACCGGATAAGGGCATTTCAGCATATTCTATAGATATTTGTCATAAGCCCCATTGTGTTGCAATGTATCTTTGCATTTTGCATTTCATTACATATGGTTCTGTGGGCAAGTATGTCTACAAACCTGCCAGTGGTTATTGCCAAAATTCTCTGAAAAGGTGACCCAGAATACCTCACTCAATTATCGAACTGATGTCATCTTGCACTGGTAACTGAACACCTAACAGCACTTGTTGATCAAGCGCATTTAGACAACATACCTGCTGATGTATGCCACAGTATTCTGCAAGCCAAAAGCAGGTTATGTGATGGAGACGCCAACCAAGTACTGCTGAAGGTGCTATTTGCATCTTTTTGAAAAAAATAACTATGATTCTTATGCAATCTTTAGATCGTGGGAGTTCACAATAAATTTACGAGCTATAAATTCTCAAGATCTAGTCAAGAGTTTGAAGAAGACCGTGAGGAGAAAGGTGAGAAAAGTTGGTTTACATTCAAACAGTGATTGGAGAAGGATAACATAGGACGTCCAAAAAATTACTCCATCTTGTTGAGATGGTTGAAGTGAATGATGAGTGATCTCATGATAAACTTGAACAGAGATAAATGCTTTTCCTTCTCTACTGACAGAAATACTTGCAACAGAGATGCACAAGAAAAGGTTTTTGAGAAAATACTTTTTTTGCAGAAATATATTTCTTCTCCTGAGGGACATCATCAGAACAAGGCAACTGCTGCTATAAACGTAGTATCGGGTATACAGCTTATGTCAAAACAATTTTGAAAAACAAAGGAGGCCAGTGGAAGTCTCTACCATTGCTACACTGCTAATTACAATATTTCATCCTGACCAAAACACCTTGCCTTTCTAGTAGAAGATGATGTCTTCATTTAGAAAATATAGCTATCTGCCATCTAACGTTATTTTCCAATGACAGAACAGTTTATTTCACAGTCAGATAGTCTCCTATAAACAAAAACAAATGGATGTTCTTTGCTATCATTCGGGGACATTTGTTTCAGGATTTTACCACTAACTTGATCTTAGAGATCAATTTTCATTTTAAATTTCAAAAGATTGTTGGGATTAAGAAAGTCAGGCACTTGAGCAAACATTTCACTGAATATACTGCCTACAGGATACACTACCAGGTAAAGAATACCGCTGATGTCCATCTTCAGCACTTGATAACTAGGAGTGGTGTTTAAAAGGAATTATCTAAATACATAATATGTACAAATTTGAAATTTCTAAACAAAATCATACTTACATAGGCAGGTTTGGAACCCGATAACACTACCCAAACCTTCATGTGACAGAACAAAACATGATGTGGCCCCTTGCACAATGTAGTAAGGGGTCCAAAACTTCCAGGTTTCACAGATTGCAATAGTCTTGCATTGAAAGGGAACTCCGAATGGTGGTGCCTCTAAACTACAGGGGACCCAGGGGTCTTCATTACCCCCCTGCACCCATTCACTTATTGACAGAGAGCCTTGAACAGAATGGTAATTTCCTACATAGGCAGCAGATAATGACTCACAGTTAGAAATTGGGTCATTGGTTGAGAGGGGCTATGAGCCCTTCTCAAGCAACAGCCAGTATCCTTGCAGAGGGAACCGCAAAAACTCACTAAAATAACCTGTGATAAACCCTCTAGTAGCTTGTCACAAAAGCAGTCAGGTTTAACTTAGAGGGAATGTGTAGTTGTGCAGCACTCAAACAATAATAAAGCGAAAATATAACACAAGAAAAATCCCTAACTAATTCATAAAAATAGTAAATTGTAATTAAGTATTTGACACCAAAATGACACAAATCCAGTCAGAAGACCTGGAGTTATGATTTTTAAAATATTTCACTGCAATCCAATGCATAAAAGATAATTGCGCCAACTGTGGACTTCTAATCGTTAGGGAGCCTGGGACACAGTAAAAAGTTATGGCTGACTGCGTTGGTGTGCAGTCTGAATACAGGTATCTTGGGTCCGGTCTCAGCTTAACTTTGGGCTTAAAAGATATTTTAAAGAAAAATGTCTGAGAAGGTAAGATTTAGCAGGCCAAAACAGCCAGTGCTGTCCAGAGAGGAGGTGTTGACATCAGGGTGCTACTGGATGAAGTCACGTGCAGATTTTTTTATTTGAACTTATTCACTTTTTTTAAAGTCATAAATCTCCAGCGGGATGAGGCTACAGGCTATATCTGTCAGGCCTCCAGGAGGCTGGATGTTCCTTACAGAGAGGAGTCGCTCAAATAGATTGGTTGCTGCTGAGAAGAATGTAGCAGGAGCTACTGCGAAGACAGGCCAACAGGCTATGCACGTCAGGCAGATTCTCAACAAGGTAGGTCCTGGGCTCCTCTTGGTTGTCAGAGCACCTTTTGGTAGAAAATGCCCCAAGTAGTGGATTTTGGCTTGTTGGACAACTTCAGCACCACTTCCAAGGTTGCAGAACTGGGGGACACTACTTGGAGGGTAGGACTCATTTCAAGCTGGTCCAGGTACACTTTGCAAGTTGTTGGAGCTTTTGTGGCCCTGTAGGTCTGAACAGAAGGCCAGCAAACTAGCCCTAGGAGTTACTCTGGTGCTCCCGGGTTCAAGCAGAAGAGCAAGTATCAAGCAGCAGGACAGTCCTCTTAGGGCACAATGCAAGCTTCAGGCATCAGAGCAGTCGTCTTGGGGCAGCAGGGCCATCCTCCGAAGTATACATCAGGCCACAGGCAGCAAGGCAGTCTTCTGAGAGTCCTCTACAGTTGAGATATGAACTGAAGAGTGGGTCTGAGGGTCATATTAGTACACCTGGTGCCACTTTTGAAGTGGAAGAAACATCTAGGGTTTTCCTCCCACAGATGGTCATGGAATTTCTTGCCTCCCTACCCAGGATCCACTAGGTCTGGGGTCACAAAAGACTAGTGTGAAATTCTTTGTGTGTGCTGAAGCAACTCCTTTGAAATGTAAGTGAGTGGATAGCTCTATCCCTCCCGTTGTGTTAGGATGGCCCATCCTGCCAACACCTAGTCTTCCTTTGTGTAACTGTCTACGAGGAATTCACTAACGCTAAATGTCAACTACACCTAGTCATGTGACTCAGGATACAGGCTGCAGGCACCCAATGAATTGGGAAAGAAAATGTCAACTACGTAAAAGGAGCATTTTCAGAACTGTGTTTTAAAATCTGACTTTACCATTAAAGAGGGTTTTCTATTGCAATTCCTTAGACACTAAACATGACATTCATACCTGTTCCCAAACAAAAGTTATCACCTATTAAATATAATCAGTTCACCCACTGTTATCCTATGGAAGAGGTAGGCCTTACATTAGTGAAACATGAATTTGTGAATTGTTCACTACCAGGACGTGTAAAACGTATAAGTACATTTCCAAATAAAATTGAACATGCCCTATGGGCTGTTTTGGGCTTTTCTAGGGGTGTCTTATATGTATTCAAAAGGGAGATGTAGACTTGGCATCAGGTTTTTTTTCTGAGTTAAATTGGCCTTTTTAAACTACACCCAGGCTGCAGTGGCAGGCCTGAGACATGTTTTGTGTTGCTAAAGTTGCCCTAAGTGGAAAGGGTATGCCCAGACGTGGGTCCCTTGCTCACTGTGCCACTGGATTTAAGCTAGTCTGGCTGATGAAGGGTGAAACCCTGAAACCGGTCCCAGGATGCTTGTTTCTGGTCCAGTGAGGACCTTGATTGGCAGTTCGGGATGGACTGTTCCCATAAGGAACAGGGTCAAGACTGATTTGCATATGGCTGGGTTCAAACTGGGGTGGCATGGTGAGCAAAAGAAGGATGGATTAAACCCAGATCTGTGACTGGGGGTGAGTGTTTGCATTATTCAGCACTCCGTCCATCAACCTTTTGTGTTTCTAAAGTTGCCCTAAGTGGAAAGGGTATGCCCAGACATGGGTCCCTTGCTCACTGTGCCACTGGATTCAAGCTAGCCTGGCTGATGAAGGGTGAACCCTGAAACCGGTCCCAGGATGCTTGTTTCTGGTCCAGTGAGGACCTGGCTTGGCAGTTCGGGCTGGACTGTTCCCATAAGGAACAGGGTCAAGACTGATTTGCATATGGCTGGGTTCAAACTGGGGTGGCATGGTGAGCAAAAGATCGATGGATTAAACCCAGATCTGTGACTGGGGGTGAGTGTTTGCATTGTTCAGCACTCCGTCCATCAACAAAGGAATGCTTAAGTGGGTGGCACAATAAGTACTGCAGGCCCACTTGTAGCATTAAATTTACCGAGCCCAGGTATATGGTATACTACTTTACTAAAGACTTATAAGTAATTTTAATATGCCAATCTGGTGTAAGCCAATTTTACCATGTTATAGGGAATGAACTCAAGCACTTTAGCACTCGTCAGCAGTGGTTAAGTGCACAGAAGCCTAAGGCCAATAAAAAGAAATTCAGCAAAACAGGAAGAGAGAAGACAAAAAGATTGGGGGCAAAACACACTAAGGCTGACAGGTCTAACAGTCACATAATAACTCTCAAGGTATGAATAGTAGGTGGTGTACTTATGTCCTAGAAAAAGTCTCTTTCAGAGGCCTGTCACAAAAGAAAGCATTAGAACCAAATGATCAATTTAACACCAAATCATCAATTATGGTTGCTTCTGTAGCACTGAAAAGGCACAAACCATAAAGCTTTGATAACCAGATGGAAATGTACATGTGTCAAAGTGCGAAAGCTGTATTTGTAATGGCCAACTGCAGTACAAAATGCAGTCTTCAACTCATCTCCAGTTCTAGCATGCTTCGCAAGCACCACAGAGGTGTAACTTGAGACATAGTTGCTCCTAAAGATTTTTCAGTTAATTTTTGTTTTTAATACTTCATACTCCTTTGTTGTGTCCAAGCCCTGCTTTGCAGGGACTTAGGTTGTGAGCAACATGGGTCAGGTCCATGGTTTGCCACTCCAAATGCCCAGTCTTAGCCACAACTAACTGCTAGGCGATTGGGAGAGAGCCCTGGCTTCAGCCTCTGCGTTTGTCCCCATCTCACTGACTCAGCTGTGTACAATTGTTAACAATGCATAGCACTCTCTAGGGGTCAAGCCTAAATTGCCAGTGAGGGGTTATTAGGACTAATATACTAACCCAGAGCGATCTCTATAGAGTACATTGGGCCTGGTGGTGTGATGGCTTGTGTAGGACTTGGTCTTGTCAAAAGTTGGTTGTGTATGGCTAAAGACAAAGTGAAGATGGCTTTGTAAAAGGGGCTAGTGCAAAGGCTGGCCCCAGGTCAGCCCCTACTCTTTGAGCTTTAAATGGGAGCGAGAGGGAAAGCACAGTGAGTCTGGTGACCTGGGGGCTGGTACTGCTCCAAGTATCTACTGCGAATAGCTGAAGGGCATAAGGCTAGTACGGGGTTTTCACTCAAAGAACAATGTAAATTGATAAGAGCTGTGTTCATGGATCATGGAGGTGTGGGACTGTCACAACACCTTTGAGACTATTCCCATGGCAGGCTGTGAGCACTGGGCCATTTGAGTCCTGAATTCTCACACATTGGATACTGACCATGGTCAAAGGCCCTGTGCATCAGGTCCAGTGCCAAACAGCCTAATGCAAGGCATACTCTCCAGCAAGCCCTTTTATGACAACAGATGTAGGATGGGAGAAAGTTGTGGACAAGACGTTATACCAACTTGGGTGCTGAATGTAGTATATCATAAAGAAATATTACAAATTCACTGGACACTTTTTGTTACAGGTATGTCATTGTCAACTTTGCTTAAATGGTATTAACACAAGATTTTAAAAACCTCTGCATTTCATCTAGAATGCAGCAAAACTGAAAGGGAGTTCAAATGCAAAACTTAAAACACTAAACTGCTGCAGTTGTGTTATGGTATGACAAGTCTAACTTGCAATCCTTCCATTGTTATGTGTACTTGTATGTTTCACTATCATCATTGAGGGCATCCTGGCCCTGAGCAGGTTCATGCACTCAGCCCTGCCTATAGTACATTGGTTAATTGAAAAAACAGGCCTTCAGCTTCTTGCAGAATTCAAGAAGGGAGTTGAGGGCTCTCAAGTGTAGTGGGAGGCTGTTCCACGCTTTAGGAGTGATGTAGGAGAATGCTTGTCCTCCTTATCTGCCTCTGTAGATGGGATGTGAGCAAGTAGCAATCTAGCGGAGTGGAGGTGTCTAGGTGGATAGTGGAAGGAGATGCGGCTGTTCAGGTAGCTGGGGCCTGAGTTGTGTAGTGCCTTAAATGTGTGTGTGAGAAGTTTGAATTGAGTGTGTTTGAGTATCGGGAGACAGTGGACCTCCCAGAGCTCAAAACCTCACACATGGTCTCACTGATGACATCACTAATGACAGCATTGAAAACATCACTGATGAGATCACAAATGGCATCTTCAATGACATTGCTGTAAGAACAAGTGTAATGTGTGGTTCACACTGTATGTACATGAAAGTTGCACACGAACTGATTAAAGGCCACCCTCGAAGCTAAAATACTCTGCACACTCTGCGCATGTGAAATTATATACTGCGTATATCTGTATTTCTAAATATGTGTAGGAACCAACTTTAAACAACTTTTTCTTACCCTCGACTCAGTGGCTGGCAATAGTGCTATTCTTTGAGAAGAATAAAGAAAGCCATGTTTGATCAAAACCTGAAATCCTTCCTGAGTCTTACGCATTGCAGCATATTAAAAACATTTATCGGGGCAGGTTGATAGGATCCAAGCGCTGCTATTCCTATCACGCAGGTTTACATCTGTGCAAAACCTATTTCACAGTCTCATATCAAGGCTTTTGGTAGCAGGAAACTAACTATAAGTCATTTCAGCTGTGTGTGCAGGACATGTTGCTATTTTATGCCACATTTCCCAATCAGTCTCTGACAGCTCGTGTAATCTCCAAACGAGCTTTGTGCAGGCTCATAGTCTCCTGCCAAGCCTTTGTTGGCTCACTGTGACTCTCAGAACTCTGCTCCCTGAGATACAGTTTACACGTTTCCAGAGGCGCAGGGCTGCAGCAGCGGTTGAATTGGTACACATAAATCCTGCGCTTGAAAATTGGTTACATTCTCGATGGAGATTGCAGGTGAATCTTAAATGTTTTATGAGGTCATCTTTTGTATAATATAATTTCCATATCTAAAGCAAACATTGCACATTAAGTCATTGGTTACGAGGTAAAAATGCCAGCCTATGTTGACATTAATGTATTTTTATTAGCGAGGTCCGCTGGTGGGCAATATGGCACCAGTCAAAATTAAACATCCCACGAAAAGTGTGTTTTAAGGATTGAAGCGTCATAACAGGTTTGTGTTCTTATACTTTTGGCAATAGAATGAAGCATTTGTTAAAGTCCCACCAAGCGGAATAGATGAACGAAAAGAAGCAGGCGCCGCAGTGACTACAACTGTGCAATATATTAGGCACAAAGGAATCACTGCATTTTGCTTACGGCGGGCGAATGTAGACCACTAACGAGAAGATACCCAGCGCCCATGGGCCCATATTTTTACTTTTTTAGCGCCGCATGTGGGCCGCTTTTTGACGCAAAACAGCGCAAACTTACAAAATACAATTGTATTTCAAAAGTTTGTGTCTCTTTGCGTCAAAAAATGACGCAAATCCAGCGCTAAAAAGTATAAATATGGACCATAGTCTCTTTAAAAAATAGAGGTCATATCACGTAATGTGAGCACTGCAAGGGTTAATTTAAGGTACGGTATTTGCCTCCATTTTTGGGCTGTTTGGTGTCTTTAATAGCCGAGAAGGTGCAGTGCTACTTACCACCTTAGAAAAATCAAATGGCTGCTAGCCTCCGAACCTTACAGGTATGTGCTGGATTTGGCTGGAAATATAGCAACATTTATTGCTATATATTAAGAAATCAACACAAGCCAACACAGTAATGATGATGATGGTGATGATGAATACGATTTGTAGAGCGCACAGATGCTCTGAGTGTTCAGGAATTATTCTTCACTGGTAAGGACTTATTTTTTTAGAAAAAAGCCATGTTTTCAGCTTCTTCTTTAAGATCTGTTCAGATCTGTTCCTAAAAAGGAAAAGGAGAGACCCCCTGCCCTGGAGCGTTATGAGAGAGATAATGTTTTATTAATAAATTAGTGGCATAGAAGTTAGCATATGGTGACAAATTAACCTGCATTTAAAAGGGTAATAGAGAAAATATCATGAGTTGTAAAGTGTGCACGTTTGAATGATGGTGAACCAATGTGGCCACCAATGTGGCCACTATTGTGCACCACATTTTAACACAAGAGTTTTGCATTTATATTAAATGAAAGTACTAAAATGAGTTAACGTTAAAAATGTTTTATTAAAATATTGATTAATAAATCAAGTGTTAAAATGAATATGAATTAATCATACTTTATATTTGATCAAATTAATTAAATCGTTGCAAATTACACATGTGCTGAAAAATAAATGTACGTTTAAAATTAGTTCCAGCATATTATAAATTTTGTTTGCAAATAAATAATTTTCCTTGCACATATGAATTATACCGGTGCACAATAGGTTTATTAATGTATTAATGTGTATTTATGTTTCTTAACTTGACTAGACCTGAAGTATTATTTTGCAAGCAGAAATGGATAATCACTTGTTTATTTTGTTTCCTCTGACCTGAATTATTTCCTTAAGCTGCAAATGTAATGTTGAATGTCCTATTATATTGTAGGCAGGAGACATGTTTCAGAAGCAATAATGTAACAATATTTGTTCTAGCTGTCCAACAGAACAGGAAGCTCATGGATCTCATGTGAAAGAACATTAGCTTAGTTAATTGTGTATTATGAGGAAGGAACTGCAAGTAACAAATTATTAGAAAATGTTGTATTTTGGCAGAATTACATGAAGTCACAGTATAAACAATGTACTATGGTTAAGGAGATTTCTGAAAGTTGCAAACTTAGTGGCACCGTTGCCTGGTATTGAATGCTGAATCTGACGTCAGAAATGTGCCCAGCTGAAGGAACAATTGAAAAGATTGTGGTTATTTTTATTAGTAAGAAACTTTCAGTCTTCATGGAGATTCCCTCATGCCTCGAATTCTGTCCAGAACTATGTCTACTCCTGTCTTAAATCTCGTCTCACACTCCTATTCTCTGACTTGCATGATGAGTTTTCTTATCATAATCTTAACTGCCCTACTCTGTTATGTGGTCCAGTACTAATAAAGCCAACTAATTCTGAACTGCTGCTCTGTCTCATGTGCAGCCCATGTTCTGCACCATTCAGATGCAGCTATCAATTGACGCCAGAAGATGGTGACTCTCCTGCTTGATGAATCATCCTGTATGCTGTCCAGTGAGGTGAGGTATAACTAAATGTGGTCTCTTGTTTCCCTTTCAGTTAATAACTTACACCAGCATATTTTTAAAATGCGTTATTTCAGTTACATGTTTTCCAAATGAGTTTGTCTTTCTTTTATTTTTGTCTTTGCCCACATGTGTTATCCCGTTCCCACACATGCAAGTCCCAGTTTTGTTTAATGTTAGGCATGGCCCAGGTCTGAAACCTGAAATCTGAAATTGAATGTAAACTGTATGTTAACGATTTATTTATGTCACCATCATCTGCTTTGGATGTTAATAATCATGCACATATTATATTGTTGCTAATCTATATTGTTCTTTTGGAGTGTCTAACAGTATTCATGTTTAGTAGGTTGAATCTTTTCAGGTGTTTTGGTCAGCCTATGGTTTTCATGTGTGTGCATAATTTAGTTTTGTGCACCATTTATGTGACATGAATTTTGGGACTGTAATAAGACTTTGAAACTTTATTCAGTTTGGAGTTTTGATTGAGTGTTAAATTGTTTATGGTGTTTAATATTGTTTATGGTATTGTGAATTGATTTGTTACTAAATGATTCTGACTTTTACTGTCTTCGCCAAGTCCAAAGATCCAGTTGACCTTAGAGGGTGAGATTGGTGATGGTGTCTCACCCGAGCGCCGGTGGTTGTTGAACCCACAACTGTTTTGGTAGCAGAGCTATGGTTATGGGCAAATACTGAGAGTCAGAATTTGCCCACATTGTGAGTTGTTCTTGGTGTAGAGTAAAGGCTGATGAAAATCCAGCATTGTGTTACAAGTGTACGGTTTGTGTTTTGAGGGCGATTTACGCTTGCAATGATTTGATATGTGAAGTGAGTAGAAGGTTTGCATACTCCAAGGTAATTGAGTAGGGAGTTTGCATATGCCAGGTATGAGAGTGGTGAGTTGGCGTACTCCAAGTAATTGTGGCTCTTTGTTCTTGTGGTTTTTGTTGTTACCTGGACCTGATTGGCCTAAGACTCCAGAGTATTATTGCACAAGTGTATGGAGACAATTGGTTAATATACTGTCCTCAGTTAAGGTGTAGGTCGATTGAGTGTGTTGACAATACCAGTATTATTTCCCTCAAGTGTGTTAGTTGTTGGTTGGTATTAGGTGAATCCTGAGTGCACATGGAGGAGCCGTGCCAATCGGAGTAAGGTTTGAGGGCCAGGTCTTACTTGTGTTTGTTAGAAAGCCATAGCCGGAAGAGTAGCTGTTTGTACGAAAGGCCATAGTTTAAATTTTGGTACCGCTTCCGAAGTGTTTGAGTCCTACGCATAGTGGGCAGACAGGGTTTGGTTTTTGTGCTCACAATATTTGCATTTAGGTTTTACATGAGAGGTGTGTGAGATGGCTCTGAAATGAATTGCAGCTGCTGAGCACAGTGAGTGTGACATCATTTCTTCCGCACTGGGAGGATTTGTGAGAAAAGCCGGATTCGGATTGGTCAACAAAACTATACTGCTATAGGTTGACAACAGCTTGTGAATAGGATTATGGGATTGAAAATTACTTCCTGATATCATAGATTTTGTGTTTGTGGATTGGAATTGTGAGAAAATGAAGTTTTTCAAAGCTTTAAGGAGAGGCTTGAGAGGAGATGTCTTTATTCCAGTTAGAGTGGGTGAGCCTTCTCCACCTCACAGTGCACCAGCATTCGAAGTAATAGAAGAGAGAGGAGTTTAAGCATGTTTTTGGGTAAATCAACAGTGCAAAATAACTGAGAAGGAGGGTACCTTAGCTTTTCCCTGTTACAGATCTTTTAATTTGAGAATGTTGGAGAATCCGAGGAGGGTGATGCATGAATCAAAGCCCCTTTCTACACAATTCGAAGCACTTGCTATCCGGGAATTAGTTGCAAGACAAAAAGAAGCTCAGAAATTTGAAAAGAGAATGAGGAAAGCAGAAAAGATGTTAGCAGCAGCTAGGTGGGAAGCAGAGGAGAGAATGTGGAGAGCAGATACATTACACCAGTGAAGTTATTTCCAGCAATTACTCAGGAAGGCGATTCAAGTGTTAAGCTTAAAGCCCCCAAAAAATATGAGGAAGATACAGAACAGATATTGGTTGAAATTAAAATGGTAGCAGATATCAAGAGTGATTCAGATGATGAATATAACTCAGTTGTTGCAGAATCATCTCCCGTCATACAATACAGTTGAATCAGTAAACCAGAACGTAGTTCTGACTGTTTCCACAGCTCCAGTTGTACATAGTCAGGTTTAGATAGTCCAAATGTCCCTGCTGTAAACATCACACAGGTGCCAGTGATTTATCCAACAGTTCCAAATGTTAATATAGTTCAGAGTGTCCCAGTTCAAGTTATAACACAGTCAATTCAAAATGCAGGAACAACTCAGTTTGAGTCTACACCTGAAGCACAGACACCAGCACAATTTGTGAATCAGAGACAGACAATGCCTATGTATTCCCCAGTAATGACAAAAAGAATGTTGCCCCAAATCAGTCAAATCTGGCTTTTGGTACATTGTTAACTGGCCAAAGTAAAGGATTAATGTTCTCACAAAGTCAGTCGAATTTGTAAGGACCACAAGCATTAACAGTTCCCATAACCTTAGGTCAAGTGGTCCCATTGTATGCCCAGGGTAATAACAAGAGTGGTCCCTACATTTCAAACCCAGTATCCATAATGAATTCACCTTTTGGAACTAATGCAGAAATGGAGAGACTTAGCACTAATGAGACAGCCATGACCCCTATGGATTCCTTTGGTTCAACCCAGTAACATAATGGAGTTGGTCCACTGATTGATGTGGCATCTCCCCCATGCTCAATGGGTTAATCTATGATGGCTCAAGAGCAGGCTATGAGAGCCCTGTGTAATGTACTACAGGCAATTGACAGCCCATCAATTGCCTGAATGGTTAGATAATTTGAATGAAGCATCCATTCCAGGAAACATGCCTGAGGGAGCTAGGATGTTAAGCATGGCTAGATTAAAATTAGAATTAAAGGAGATGACTGAGGGAACGCTCAAATTGACTAGATTAGATTCTTAAAATTAAAATGAATTGTACTTCATGTGCAAGGATGTTACTTTCCAAGCAGGATAGCTTTATGAACAATTAGCTAATTTGGCTGAGAGTTACAGTTTAGAATTTGATGCAGGAGACATTTCAAACATGAGATTGCCTGGAATGAAATTTCACATGAATTGATTCAAAGCATTCAAACATAGGGAGCATTAGATAAATGAGAAGGCTGATGGGCACAGAAAAAAGATCAGAAGAAGAAGCTGACTACAGCTTTGAATGATGAACGGCAGGCTGGAGGAGCTGTAAAGATTATGCAAATACGAGAAATTTCAGGAGGGAATTTTGTTCATGTCTCTTGGAACAGAAGTGACATAATGTTGTTTACAAATGATTACCCAAAGTTGAGGGAGAAACCGGTGGAGTGGTACCAGCAAACAGAAAGGTTTATAAAGCTTTTAAAGTGTCCGTGGGAAGATTTAAATATTTTATTTGAAGTTGTACTAGCAGATTTGTGGGTTGGATGTAAGAGGAACATTGATTGACCAACACGTGAGCCACTGAGAGATGCAGTAACAAGTGCACCATCCGAATAGGTGATGAAAAACTATTACAAGGTGATTGAGCTTTTGAAAACTAGAGCTTCCCCTAAAGATATTGATTGACAAAGAATTGACAGGATGTCTCAGGAGGCAAAGGAGTGTGTTCATGCTTGTTATGAGACACTGATGAAAGCATTCAGACTATGCAGTGGCACAGACATTATTGAACCTAGAGACATGATTCATTTTGTGTTTAGATTTATTCAAGGACAGAAGCCTAAAATTAGTTATATGACTAAGAATAATTTGATTTGTTGGCAAGGAAAGCCGATTGATGAGATGTTGTAGTACATAAAATACTGTAGTGACAAGATTGATCTGAATCAGAAAAGGTTGAAGGAAAAGGCAATGATGATGCAGTTCAAGTCTGCCCAAGCAGCAGGTATGCAGAATCCACAAGGAATGATGAGAGTAGAAGAAATGAAAGGAACACAACAGCACGGCAATGTAGTGCCTCAGTATAGAGGTATAGGTCGTGGGATTTGAGTTTGTGGCTGATGTTCAGAACATAAAGGCAATGCTTCCTTGTCATGCGTGCGGCAACGTCATACATTGGTAATGGGAGTGTCCCTTTAATGATGTAAATTATTTGGTGCAAGGTGGTGGTGTACACAGATGGTTGACAACAGTCAATTTCAAAATCAGAGAGACCAAAGGTCACAAAGTCAAAGCGTGAATGTCCCTACTGGAGCAGTCCAAATGCAGGTTCCCCAACAACAAGTAAAAATTCCCCAACAGCAAATTCTTGCTCCACAGCAAATGCAGATACTACAACCTCCGATGGTAGAGCAACAGGTGATGGTTCCTCAGCAGAATGTGAACCAAAGAACAAATGCAAACATGAATCAGTTAATCCCACAATACCCATTGATTGATTTGAGTGACGATGAAATGAATGAAGATTGCATACATGAAAGTTCAAAAGAGGAAGAATGTGTGTTGGCTGCCTCATTGGAGGTAAATCAGCATGGTCCTTATGTGAATGCAAGTGTTATGGATCATGATGTTTCATTCTTGGTTGACACAGGAGCAACTCATTCCACTGTCAGATCTGCAGAAGTCCTTAATCTCCGTCTTTCAGGAAGGATAGTTGAGGTTGTAGGAGCAGCTAGCCAGCATTTGGTAACTCCATTACAGAGCCCATTCTAGTTAAAATAAGTACATTTGAAGGTCTACACAGATTTGTGGTTTGTGAGTAAAGTCCTGTGAGTCTGTGAGGAAGAGACTTGCTGTGCAAATCAAAATGCTCCATTACTTGTACACATGAAGAGATAGCTATTCAGACCAATAGAGATGATGAAACTTTCAGTCAAACTGATGAGATGTATCCTCTCATTACATTGTTTCCTGTCATGACAGTTAAAGATTTGCCTGATCAATTACAAGAAAGAGTAATTGTAAGAGTTTAGGACCTCTCTGGAAAAGATATTGGACTAATTCGAGGTGTTGATCTAGTAAAAGTGACTGTTAACCCAAATGCAGTTTTTCCCTAAACCCACAGTATCACATGACCCCAGTAGTGATTGACGGTATTACAGGTTTATTTGAACAAGGAGTTTTGAAAGAAGTGATGGGCAGCCCATGTAATTCACAAATTATGGGTCTGCGAAAGCCAAGTGGGAAATATAGCATAGTTCTTGATTTGAGAAAGATGAATGACATTGTAGTATCATGTTGTTCCATAGTGCTAAATCCAGCTGTGATTTTATTTCAGATTCCATGTGAAGCGGAATGGTTTTCAGTCATTGATTTGTCCCAAGCATTTTTCTCAGTGCCATTGCACAAGGACAGTCAGTTCTTGTTTTCATTCCGATTGGGCAACCAAGTGTATTCATGGTGCCATATTCCGCAGGGGGTTCGGAATCACCATCCATTTTTAATCAGATCCTGAAGGAGAATTTAGAGTCTTTGATCATGCCATTTCAGTCTGCTTCAGTACATTCATGACCTGATGGTTGTGTCAAGTACATGTGAAGGTTGCAGGCAAGATACCATAGCATTATTGAATAATTTGGGTGAGAACAAATGCAAGGTTTCCTCAGAAAAATTACAGCATTGTCAGAAAGAAGTAAAGTATTTGGGCTACCAAATTCACAAAGGTGCGAGAAAAGTGTCCCAAGAGAGAGTTGCAGCAATTATGGAAATGAATCCTCCAGTTACACAGAAAGATGTTAGAATGTTTTTGGACATGGTGAGCTAGTTGTCTTTGTTGATTGCTCCTGTTTAAGAAATAGTTGCACCCTCTCAGAAGTTGTCAAAGCCTCAAAGCTTCAAGGAGTTGTTTCTGCCCAAGTAGCTGAATTGATTGCTCTTACAAAAGCATGCTGCATATCAGAGCAGCTCAAGGTGACAATATTCACAGATAGTCAATACGGATTTGGTGTTGTCCATGACTTTGGGGAGTTATGGCCCCAGAGGGGATTTATGACCTTGTCTGGAGCACCCATTTGAAATAGTGAAAGAGTTCATGATTTGTTGAATTACTTACAGTTACCTGAGAAGATAGCAGTTGTAAAGTGCACCGCACATGTAAGATCAAATGGCTATCTAAAATTAGGCAATGCCTGTGCTGGCCAAATTGCCAAATATTGTGCACTCCATAGTGTCATCTTCTATGAAGAGTGGAGTAATGAAAGTGACACAAGTGAGACAAATCAACATTTCTTGATGTCAGTGGTTTACACCTGGGATGAAATTAAGAGGTTGCAGGTAGAAGCAACAGAGGAAGAACATGTTGGTTGAATAAAAGCAGGATGTGCTCAAAGAAAGGGAGATGATGTCTGGATTTCAAATGAATGGAAAGTTGTGTTGCCAGACTGTTTGCTGAACTCAGTGGCTAGGTATTATCATGGTCAGGTTCATCTTGGCAGAGATCTAATGATTCACACTTTTAAACAGATATGGTACATCCCCAGATTGGTTGCAGAAGCGGTTTGTCACAGATGTGTTAGATGCCAGCAAATTAATATAGGGAAACACGCAGTGGTTAATTTGAGCCACATAGCAGATCAAGAGGTCCGTTTAGTAGAATGCAATTTGATTTAATTGAAATGCCTACCTGTAATGGATTGAAGTATGTGTTGGTCTTTGCATGTGTGTTTTCCAGATGGGTGGAGGCTTATCTAACATGTAGGAATGATAGTCTCACTGTAGATAAGTTGCTACACAGAGACCTAATTTCAAGGTATGGATTTCCAACTTCTTTGGAATCAGAGGATGTTATGTGCAACACAGAATATTGAGCACAAAATGCATTGCAGTTACAGACCAAAGGCATCTGGATTGGTGGAGCAAATGAATCGAACACTGAAAGCTCGATTGGCAATGTTTTGTGCCTCTACAGCATTGAAATGGCCTTATGCATTACCACTTGTCCCGATGAGCATGCAAACACCCCTGCCTGGAAGACAGGACCATAAACCCAAAAAATCCTGATGGGTTGTGCAATGAGGCTGCCAACAGAACCTGCAAATGCACATGTGAACATAACACATGATTTAGTGCTGGATTATTGCAAGGGTCTGGCTGATGTGGTTCGTTTTTTATCTCATCGGGTTGAACTAGCAACAGTTCAAATGACCCAGGAACAGTGTCATAGCTTGAAAGCTGGTATTGGGTCATGGTAAAGAAGCAGGTGAGGAAGACTGCCTGGAACCAAGGTGGAAAGGTCTGTTTCAGATTATCTTAGTGATGACAACAGGTGTGAAGTGTGCTGGTCTTCCTAACTGGATTTCTGCAAGCCACAAGCACAAATTTCTGTGTCCTCTTGGAAACAAAGAGTCTGATCATGAAAGATCAAGTGCAGATGAATAAGGGGGTTGACTTGACCAAACTGTGAGGATGGCACAGTGGCTGAAGCAGAAAACGTGCAAAGTGGTAAAGGCACAAGCAGCCTGCATGCAGAAAAAGGTGCTGAAAAAAAGAAAGATAAAGGCGCAGACAAAAGTGCAAGCAGCTTGCAAACAGACAAAAGTGCAGGAGAACAAAGTCAAAATCAACTGATTTCTGGCAGTATAGCAAATGTGAAAGCAATTGCACCCAGAAAGCAAACTGTGAAAGGAGACAAATGGCCTAAAGCTGCACATGATCTGGTTGCTGATGAACTCCCATCAGCAACAGAAGCAGTCGAAGTGTCAAATCAAAGTGAAGATAAAGATGGTGCTTGAAGGAGAACAAAAAGGAAAAGAGTGCTAAGTTGCAGATACTCTTCACCTGAATGGATCTATTTTGTCACAAATGAATCAGAGAATGAGTTTATGGCCTTTTGTTTTGACCGTGAGAATTCAGTTTAACATTTTGGAGCTTGAAATCAAATTTGAACTGAGCTTTGAAATAACGGTGCCAATTGATTAACAAAGATATTACACTCTGGAAGTAATCATTAGTGATCATCAGACTGTGTTCTATTGAAATCGAACATTGAACTATTTTTGAGAGCCTTTAGGTGAATCTTGAAGAACTTTCTTGAAGATTGAAAACTGCTGTAAATAGTTCAAAGACTTTGATAAGTCGTTTTTGTTTTGATTTTTGCTCGCTTTTGCCTTTATATTTAAATTTTTCTTTTCTCCTTTGATTCTACCGAATCCATGAATCCTGGACAGGGCAAACATAGTAGATGTAAATTTGTCCGTATTGGTTTGACAATAGGCAATATGATTGTTTGCATTTTATTGATCGCAGGAATTAGTGTTTCAGTGAAAGGAGAGGTACAAAGTACAGCAACTCCATTGCTGAGAATGACAACATCAAAGCAGAATACATTTAAAAAAGATGAGGGATTGCTTCATTTAGATGACACAAAAGGAGATTTATCTTCCAATGTATATTATAGTTTGCGGTATGAGTATGTAGATATAAAGAATGTGCATGATTGTTCTGTGTCTACACAAATTTCTTCATCAGTACAAGAAGGAATCACTTATCATAGCATACCACTAACTTATGGGATTAGTTGCACTCTATTATTATCATGTTAGTACAAGATGGAGTACATTCACTATTTTTGATTAAAATTATGATGTAGTTCTTTTGTTTCCATTGATCATCATTTGAGTACCATTGCAAAGGCTAGAATTATAGATATAGTAGGAGGATTCGTTGAGACTAGACTGACATTTGTCATAGCATATACACACTGGAATAGTGTAACAGGCATTCTCAAACAGAATGGGAAAGAATTCATTAATCAAGTAGATGATAGACGAAAAGCAATGAAGGAAAGGATAGACAGGGGTATAGTTAGCAAGTGGAAAACAGTTCACAACACACCTCATACACAAAGTTTAGATTTGCAACATGTAGAAAAGCTTTGTATATATATATATATAGGCCACAATCTAATGCTGATAACAAGTTTGTAGACATGAGTGAATGCAGACATGTGTTCCTGTTTAACAGTATATGGGATTTTGTTCTAAAGGAACAAGACACTGCTGTACCTGGTGTCTATTACACCTGTGGTAAGAACACTTATTACAAATTACTGAAAGGCTGGTATGGTACATGATATCTGGAAGTTTTTTTTCTAAAAATGTACCAGTTGGATAACATTGACAATCCTGCAAGGATTGAGAGACTTAAAATGAGATCTAAATAAGGAGCATGTGGTTCAGAGATTACAGTAGATAAGTTTGGAGCATTTATTCCATCAGTGGATATGATATTGAATGACATAAAGATAAGGAAGTTATCAACGATTGTAGATAAGGTGTCAATTGATTTGTCAATGGAAGGTCAATGATTCTGCAGAATCACCTTGCGTTACACATCTTTTAGCAAAAGGTGGTGGAGTCTGCAGATGTTTGAAATCACAACACGTTGCACTTAATTACCCAATAACAGCAAAGTAATAAGGAGATATATATCTAATCTGACAAGTCTGAGAACTGACTTAAATGACCTAAAGGAGACTAATGTTTGGAAGACAATAGGTGAAGGATTCTGTAAGGTAGGATCTGGGTTTGGTAACTTGGGAAATGGTTTTGTGAAGATTATCCTGAAACCTTTATTGATTGTGACAGTGTGCATAATTTGTGTACTTGGATTTTACAAACCTTACAATTTTTGGAGAAAACAAAGAGCAAAGAATGAACAGAGGAGGGAAGAAATGGAAACAGAGAATATGCGAGACAGATATTATCAGGTGATGAAGACAGTTGACAATTATTGTAAACATATATCTCTGTGTTGACTACATGGTGTTGACTTTGTCTCATTGTAAATGAGAATAGTTATTTTGTGATGGTAGATTGCCGTCAGAGGAGGGACTGAGAGAGTTAAAGTTTTTTTAAATACATTAGTGGGATCGAAGTTAGCACATGGTGACAAATTGACCTGCATTTAAAAGCCTAATCGAGAAAATAACATGAGTTGTAAAATGTGCACGTTTGAATTATGGAGAATCAATGTGGCCACCATTTGTTTTGTGTACCACGTTTTAATATGAAAATTTTGCATTCATATTAAATGAAAGTACTAAAATGAATTACCATCAGAAATGTTTTAATAAAATATAGATTGCAAATTGAAGTGTTAAAATGAATATGAATTAATTGTACTTATATTTGATTAAATTAATTTTATCATTGGAAATTACACTTGTGCAGAAAAATAAATGCATGTTTAAAATTAGTTTTACATGTTATAAATGTTATAAATGATGTTTGCGAACAAATAATTGGCATTGCACTTATGAATTACATGGTATTAATGTGTATTTAGGTTTCTTAATTCGAGTAGGCCTGAAGTATTATTTTGCCAGCAGCAATGGAAAATCACTTGCTTATTTTGTTCCCTTTGACCTAAATTATTTCCCTATGCCGCTAATATAATGTTGAATGTCCCATTGTATTGTAGTTAAGAGACATGTTTCAGATGCAATAATGTAACACTATTTGTTCTAGCCGTTGAACAGACGGAAGCTCACAGATCTCATTTGAAAGAACATTAGCTTAGTTTATTGTGTGTTATGAGAAAGGAACTGCAAGTAACACATTATTAGAAAATTAAATATTTTGGCAGAATTACATGAAACCACAGTATAAAAAATGGACTATGGTGGAGAAGATTTCTGAAAGTTACAAACTTAGTGGCACCTTTGACTGTTATTGGATGCTGAATCTGACATCTGAAATGTGCCCACATAAAGGACCAATCGAAAAGATTGCAGTTATTTAAATTAGTGAGAATCTTTTAGTCTTCATGGAGATTCCCTCATGCCTCAAAACTATCAAGAACTCTGTCCACTTCTGTCTTAAGTGCGTGCTCTCACACTCCTATTCTCTAAGTTCCATGGGGAGTTTTCTCATCATAGGGACATATTTATACTATGTTTGCATCAAAGTTATGCCATTTTTTAACACAAATTCTGCACAAACTTTACTCCACATTTATATTTTGACGCTGGCCCCTTCTAGCGACAAAATATTGGAGGTAACGTCATTTTTTGGATGCGCGAAACCTCATTGTGTCAATGAGATGCAAGGTAGGCGTTCCCGCCCAAAAAAATTACACTTAGCCCCTAGGGCCTCATTTATCCTCCCAATAAAAATGGTGCACGGGCAGAGGCGGGCCTAAATAATGGCACTAAGCTTGCTTAGTGCCATTATTTAAAGCCTGCATCAGGGCAGGCGTTAGAGGACCTGTGGGCCCATTTCTGTGGTCAAACACCATGAAAAGAGCCCACATGTGCCCACCCCAAGCCCCAGGAACACCCCCACCTAGACCAGATGGACACCAGAGGATGAGGGGATCCCACCCCAGGCAGGTAGGGTAAGTAGAGGTAAGTATTTAAATTTTTTTTAAAGTGCCAATGGAGGCCCTGAAATTGCCCCCCTATAAGGCACTGGGTGCAATGGTCATGCCCAGGGGACCCTTGTCCACTGTGCTGGCCATTTGAGTGGTGGGCATTACTCCTGTCTTTTATACGACAGGAGTCATGTGAAATGGATGGTTTTGCGTCAGGAAATTACGCTAGGCTGGTGAAAGGCATTTGTTTTTGCCTCTAACTAGCCTAGCATCATTTTTTGGGGCAAAACCCTCTTTCACCTTAGTGCCACCCCGCCCCGCTAATCTAATTTCCCCAAAAGCTAGCCCAACCTTTGTGCGCGCTTGTGGGATTCCATAAATTTGCCACCCGGCAGGAGCTCTGGAATGAAGCAAGCCATAGCTATTCTTATTGCTGCAAAACTGCATTTGCGTAGTTTTGCATCAAAAAGTATAAATATGGGCCACAGTCTTAACTGACCTATTCTGTTATGTGGTTCAGTACAAATTTGGCCAACTAATTCTGAACTGCTGCCCTGTCTCACGTGCAGCCCATGTTCTGCACCACTTTGATGCTGCTATCAACTGACGCCAGAAGATGGTGACTGTCCTCCTTGATGAATCATCCTGTATGGTGTCCCATGAGTAGAGGTGTTGGAAATGGCCCTTTTTGCAGGGTCATACCCAATCTTTTTCCCTCCTTCCTCCTATTTTTTCTGACCTGTTTCTGTTGGCTTTTGAACTCTGAGCACTTTACCACTGCTAACCAGTGCTAGAGTGCATATGCTTTCTGTGTAAACTGAATTGTTGATTGGTTTATCCATGATTGGCATATTTGATTTACTAGTAAGTTCCTAGTACAGTGCACTAGAGGTGCCCAGGGCCTGTAACTCAAATGCTACTAGTGGGCCTGCAGCACTGGTTGTGCCACCCACAACAGTAGCTCCGTAAACATGGTTCAGACCTGCCACTGCATTGTCTGTGTGTGCAGTTTTAAACTGCCAATTCGACTTGGCCAGTGTACCCACTTGCCAGGCCTAAACCTTCCCTTTTTGTACATGTAAGACACCCCTAAGGTAGGCCCTAGGTAGCCCCATTGACAGGGTGCAGTGTATGTTTAAGGTGGGACATATACTAATGTGTTTTATATGTCCTTCATTTGGTTTTCACAGTTGGAAGGCCTATCCCTCTCATAGGTTAACATGGGGGCTGCCTTTGAATATGATTAAAGTGTAGATTCCCTTTGGGAGCAGACAGACATGTGGAGTTTGGGGTCTCTGAGCTCACAATTTAAAAATACATCTGTTAGTAAAGTTGATTTTAAGATTGTGTGTTTGAAAATGTCCATGTCGTGGAAAAACGTCTCAGCGACTGCCTGGACCCGAGTGCTGCCCGGAACGACGCATCGCTCCCCTGCGGGAGGAAAAACGACGCACTCTGGTCCGGCCGGAGAAGGTGAAACAATGCATGAGCTTGCTTGCAGGGGAGAAATCGGCGCACCCCTTACCTTTTTCAACACACACTCGCCTGTGTGTGTTATTTTAACGTGACCCAGGTACTTTTCAACGCTAACAGTGTTTTATCCGTTTACCAAAGGATTCAAGACTCTTTTTTGATTTTTAATTAATAACTTGATTTGTGTATGGTGGATTTTTGTCGTTTTGATCTTTTTTTGGTTAGATAAATATTTCCTATTTTTCCCAAGACCCCTTCTAACAAGAGGTATAACTAAATGTGGTCTCTTGTTTCCCTTCCAGCAAGTAATTTACTCCAGCATATTTTAATAGTGAGTTATCTCAGTTGGATGTTTTCCAAATTCGTTTGTTTTTCTTTTATCTTTGCCTTTGCCACATGAGTTAGCCTGTTCCCACACATGCAAGTCCCAATGTTGGTTATTGTTAGGAATGGCCCAGCTCTGAAACCTGAAATCTGAAATTGAATGTGAAAACTGTAATTTGATGATTTACTGATGTCACCATAATCTGCTTTGAATTGTAATAATCATGTGCACATTCTATTGTTATTAATCTATATTATTCTTTTGGAGTGTGTAACAGTATTGATGTTTAGTAGGTTGAATCAGATGTTTTGATCAGCCTATGGTTTTCATGTATGTGTATAATTTAGTTTGTGTCACATTGATTTTAGGATTGTAATAAAGCTTTGAAACTTTATTCAGTTTGGAGTTTTGATTGAGTGTTAAATTGTTTATGGTGTTTAATATTGTTTATGGTATAGTGTCACTGATTTGTTAATAAATGATTTTGACTATTACACTCTTCACCAAGTCCAAAGATCCAGTCGACCTCAGAGGGTGAGCGTGGTGATGGTGTCTCACCGAGCCCTGTTGGTTGCTGATACCCGTAACTGGAGAGTAGACATTTTTTCCGAGACCCCAGCGCTCCATCAGTTAGATCCTTGGAACCATAGGCAAGGCCATATTAGAGGAATGGAGCTTCCTAAAAGGAAGGTAGGAGTGTATTCTGGTGACCAGATATCCATGGCCTATCTGATGTAGGGCGCTATAGCTAAGAACTAAAGTCTTGAACAAAATATGCTTTCTTACTTGGAGCCAATGCAAAAACTGGAGATGGGGGAAACCTGGGTTCTCAAAGGAAGACTAAAGGCAACCATGTGGCCTGCATTCTGAGCAAACTGGAGCCTTTGGATTACATAGTCCGGCAGGGTCAGGTATGAGAAATCCAGTCTGAAGGTAATAAGGACCTGAATTACCGTTTTCATGGCTGGCACAGAAGGAAAATGCAAAAACATTTTCAATACGCGAGGAGCCCATAACAGGTCCTTACCAATGCCCTGACTTGAGGCTGGAACGAGAACTGATTATCGAATTTAACCCCTAGGTTCAGGACCATTTCTGCTTGAAGGGGTAAAGGGGGAGTTCCATCCGGCCAGTAAGCCAACCAGTCATTTGGTAAGTCCAGGCAGTTCTGTCTTATCAG
Source organism: Pleurodeles waltl (assembly GCF_031143425.1). Lineage (NCBI taxonomy): Eukaryota > Metazoa > Chordata > Amphibia > Caudata > Salamandridae > Pleurodeles > Pleurodeles waltl. Next base: position 933,633,611 of record NC_090445.1, on the reverse strand, counting down.
CATTGCAAATTAACAGGTTCAGGCTCATTCAAGAGAAAACTGCTGCCAGATAAGGACTGATTAAATCCAAGTCAATGTTTTTACCTTTATTAGTGGAGAAGAGCAGCTGAGTATCGTCTGCATATAGCATTATTTTAGCTCCAAAGGATCCAGCCAGATGTGCAGGAGAAGTAAGGTAGATGTTAAACAAAGTGGGGCTTAGGGCAGAGCCTAGTGGGACCCTTACTATTCAGGCATTAGTACCTGATGAAAAAGGAGGGGTCCAGACCTCTTAACCTCTGTTTCTTAAAAAGAGTCTAGCCATCTCAACATGGATTCCTTTAATCCAGCAGTCGAAGACAATGAAGAAGGATAAAGTGTGGAATTGTATCAAATGCCGCTGATAGATCTATCAATATCAGTCGACCCTTGCTGTCTGTAGCTAAAGTACATTTAATGTGCCCAAAATTCTCAAAAAGAGTGGTTGTAGTGCTCAAGCCTGGCCTGAAGCCCGACTGACTCGGGTGCAGAAGGTCATTAGACTCCAGATAGCAGGAAAGCTGTTGGTTAAGAAATTTCTCTAGCACCTTTGCCAATGCCGGAAGCAAAGAAATGGGCCTATAATTGGTCAATATTTTGGGGCACGCTGAAGATTTTTCAGCAGGGGGAGAGGTTTAGCCTGTATTTAATAGGATGTCATGCATGGGAGACATTCACTACCTAACTTTATTTGCCCCATTTCTTTGCCATTTTCAGTCTCATGGAGACACTGCCTCAAATAAAGAACTTTAACTCACTATAATGTTTTGTCAGAAACTGTTTAAAGATGGAACCAGGCGGAATCATGAAAACACAATTGAACCTGGGGGTGATCACTGATATGGTCATTTATACTTTTTACCACAGTGATAACAGTAACATCCTCTTTCATAGTCATGAACCATTTAATCAGTAATGTTGCAATTTTGTCTTTGTATGCCTTCAGAGATGTTTGGGCTCAACAAGATACCTATTTCACTGGAGGTCACCTGAAGGGGTGTGTTAGTAATTGGGTATGCATCCTGTCTAAGTTGGTACCACAGTCCTTGTCAGAGTAAGTCAGATACACACCATAAATTAACATGTGTTCACCCTTTGGTACCTTGGCACAGAGCAGTCAGGCTTAACCTAGGAGGCAATGTGTAAAGTATTTGTGCAACACTTAATTGTAGTAACATAGTGAAAGATACCCCAAAAAATACACATCAGTTTAGAATAATAGAGAATATTTATCTGAGCAAAACAAGATAACAACAAAAAATATCCAATGAGTAGAACTCAAGAAATGCAATTTTAAACATCTAGGTGAAAATAGCACATAAAAGCATACAAACAAACAACATACAAACTCCTGATCCACACCTACAAGGTATTCCAAAACGTAGGGCCAGCATACCTCAACCACCACTTTGCCTTCAACGTACCCAACAAAGAACTCCGTTCCTCCCAGCTCGCCCTTGCTGCTGTCCCCAAGATCCGTAAAAGCACAGCAGGAGGAAGATCCTTCTCTTACCAAGCAACTCGGACATGGAAGACACCACCTCCCAAGTTCAGTCAGACTACAGCATTGAAGCAGTTCAGGAAAGACCTCAAGACCTAGCTGTAGGAGGCTGGCCTGGCTTATATTGGGTACCTGATGGTACTTACACCTGTGCCAGGTCTAATTATCCATTATTAGTAGATTAGTAGTGTTCTAGCAGCTTAGGCTGATATAGGTAGCTATAGCAGAGCAGCTTAGGCTGAACTAGGAAACATGCAAAGCTCCTACTATACCACTTATATCATATAGAAATATATTATAAGAATCACAATACTCAGAGTTAATAAAAATAAAGGTATATTATTTTAGTGACAATGTGCCCAAAATATTTCAGAGGATATACTCCCTTAGGAGATAAGTAAAATACACAAAATATACACACAAACAAAAATCAGGTAAGTAAACAGTTAGAAAAGTAGTGCAAACACTGTAGAATACAATAGGATGCAATAGGCCTAGGAGCAACACAAACCATATACTGAGAAAGTGGAATGCGAACCACTTAGGGACCCCATGCCTAGTGTAGTGTGTAGAGGATTGCTGGGCGTGTAAGAAACCACTAAGGGTGTCCAAGATACCCCACCCCAAGACCCTGAAAAGTAGGAGTAAAGTTACCCTACTTCCCCAGAAACACACTAAAGTCGTGATAGGAGATTCTGCAAAGACAACAACTGACTTCAAAGAACTGAAGACGGATTCCTGGACCTGAGGATCTGTAAAGGAAGGGGAACAAGTCCAAGAGTCACGAAACTGTCCAGGGGGGGCAGGAGCCCACTAAACCCCAGAAGAAGGTGAAAAATGGCTGCCTGTGGGTGGAAGAAGCTGAAGATTCTGCAACAACGGAAGAAGCCAGGAACTTCTCCTTTGTACAGAAGATGTCCCACGGCGTGCTGAAGGATGCAGAGTTGTTTCCACACAGAAAGACCGCAAACAAGCCTTACTAGCTGCAAAGGTTTTGGTTGAAGAAAATGGGTGCTGCCCGGGCCCAGGAAGGACCAGGAGGTCTTCCCTTGGAGGAGGAGACAGAGGCAGCACTCAGCAGCACAGAGAGCCCATTCGGAAGTAGGCAGCACCCACAGGAGCACTTGAACAGGGGTTCAAGAAATCTGAGCATGGCGGTCGTCTCAACACAACAAAGGAGGGTCCCACTAAGCCAGTGGTCAACTCAACGAGTTGAGCAATGCAGAACAGAGTGATGGGGTCCTGGGCTGAGCTGTGCACGAGGGATTCCTTGCAAAAGTGCACAGAAGCCCTAGCAGCTGCAGATCACATAGTACACAAGATTACTGTCTGGCGTGAGGAGGCAAGGACTTACCTCCACCAAATTTGGACAGATGGACCACTGGACTGTCGGGGTCACTTGGATCCAGCTCCTGTGTTCCAGGGACCATGCTTGTCAAGATGAGAGGGGACCCAGAGTACCGGTGATGCAGAAGATTCCGTCAACTCACTGGAGATTTCTTCTTGGCTTCCAGTGCAGGGTGAAGGCAGACAGCCCTCAGAGCATGCACCACCAGGAAACAGTCAAGAAAGCCGGCAGGATTACGCGCTACAATGTTGCTGGTAGTCTTCTTGCTACTTTTTTGTGGTTTTGCACGTGTCCTGGAGCAGTCAGCAGTCAATCCTTGGCAGAAGTCAAAGAGGGAGATGCAGAGGAACTCTGGTGAGCTCTTGCATTTTTTATCTGATGAGAAACCCACAGGAGAGAGCCTAAATAGCCCACCTAACCAGGTAAGCACCTACCAGGAGGGGTCTCTGATCTCACCTGCTGGCACTGGCCACTCAGAGGTCTCCATTGTGCCCTCACACCTTTGCATTCAAGATGGCAGAGGTCTGGGACACACTGGAGGAGCTCTGGGCACCACCCCTGGGGTGGTGATGGACAGGGGAGTGGTCACTCCCCTTTCCTTTATCCAGTTTCGCGCCAGAGCAGGGACTGGGTGATCCCTGAACTGGTGTAGACTGGCTTATGCGAGGAGGGCACCATCTGTGGCCTTCAAAGCATTTCGAGGCTACTCCTCCCCAGCCCTTTACACCTATTTGAAAAAGGGAGAGGGTGTAACACCCTCTCTCAGAGGAAATCCTTTGTTCTGTCTTCCTGGGACTGAGCTGCCCAGACCCCAGGAGGGCAGAGGCCTGACTGTGGGTTGGCAGCAGCAGTTGCTGCAGTGAAAACCCCAGAGAGCTAGTTTGGCAGTACCCGGGGTCCATGCTGGACCCCCGGGGGATGCATGGGATTGTCACCCCAATACCAGATTTGGCATGGGTGAACAATTCCATGATCTTAGACATGTTACATGGCCATATTCAGAGTTACCATTGTGAAGCTACATGCAGGTATTGACCTATATGTAGTGCACACGTGTAATGGTGTCCCCGCACTCACAAAGTCTGGGGAAATTGCCCTGAACAATATAGGGGCACCTTGGCTAGTGCCAGGGTGCCCTCACACTTAGTAACTTTGCACCTAACCTTCACTAAGTGAGGGTTAGACATATAGGTGACTTATAAGTTACTTAAGTGCAGTGTAAAATGGCTGTGAAATAACGTGGACATTATTTCACTCAGGCTGCAGTGGCAGTCCTGTGTAAGAATTGTCTGAGCTCCCTATGGGTGGCAAAAGAAATGCTACCTGTATTGGGGTTCCAGGAGATCCCTATGGGCTGCAGCATTTCTTTTGCTTTAAAATTGTCACTGCATGCTAGTGAATATTTTAACCAATTCTGATTGGACCACTGGAACGCCCTTATAATTCCCTAGTATATGGTACCTAGGTATTAGTTAAAATATTCACTAGCATGCAGTGACAATTTTTAAAGACAGAGAGAGCATAAGCACTGAGGTTCTGTTTAGCAGAGCCTCAGTGACACAGTTAGGTACCTTAAAACCTGTTGTGTGATCTGCACTGTGGTGCTTTGCAAGGCTTCACAGCTGTTCCTTTGAGGACCACAGAGGACAGAGCACCTTAGGCACACTTCCAAGGGTCAAGGACTGGGGTGGTACCACTTGGCAGGGCAGACTCACACGTGGCAGAGTCCAGGTGCAGGAGCAGTTTGGATGGAAGTCTTTTGTGTCCCTGAGACTTCAGAAAACAGGAGGCCAGTCAGCTGGCCCTTGGAGAACTTGGGTTCAAGGATGTAGAGAAGAGGTCCAGTCCTTCTCACTCCAGGCAAGATGCAGCAGGCAGCAGTCCAACATTGAAAAGCAAGTAGCAAAGTGTCAGTTCCTCCTACAGCACACAGCAAGCAGTAGGCCAACACACAATGCAGTTAACAGAAGTGCAGTCCCTCCTGGCAGCACATCAGTTCTTCTTTTTGGCAAAATGTCCTTGATTCCAGTAGAGTTCTGGTTTGGTGTGGTTTGGGGTCCAGCACCTATAACCAAATGTGCCCTTGAAGTGGGGGAGAATTTAAAAGTGGCATTTGAAGATCAAAGGTCCCTTCCCTTCCTTTCCTGGCTCGAGACACTCTATAGGAGGTTATGCAGCCCTTTGTGTGGAAAGAGGCATAGCCCTATTCAGATGTAAGGAAGGCAGTGCTAAGCTCCGCCCCATAAACCCTGTTAATGACCCATTGTTGGGCCTAAGCTACCATTATGTGTGACTGTCTAGAGGGAAAGCACAAATCCCAGCTGTCACCAACAGCAGACATGTATTTAGAGACAGGCAGAGGCACAGAACATTTAAAGTAAGAAAATGACAATTTTCTAAAAGTGGCATTTTCATACTTACAATTTAAAATCCGACTCCACCATAAGTGTGATTTAAAATTGTGAGTCCAGAGACACCCAACTCCATGTTTCTATTTTTTATCAATTGAAACTTACACTTAAAGGCTGCTTTAAGGTAACCCCAATGTTTACCTGTGGGAGAGATAGGCCTTACTGTAGTGAAAAACTAATTTTTCAGTTTCTTTTCTACCAGGACATGATAAACTTAAACGTGCATGCTAAAACTTTTAAATACAGTGCACCCTTCCCTTGAGGCTAACTAGGGCCTACCTTAGGGGTAACACATGTTATAAAAAGGAAGGTTTGGGCCTGGCAAGTTAGTACACTTGCCAGGTTGAAGTGGCAGTTCAACTACACACACAGGCTCTGCAGTGGCAGGCCCTAGACATGTTTGAAAGGTTGCTGTAGTCAAAGGTTGCTGTAGTGGGTGGCACAATCAGTGCTGCAGGCCCAGTAGTAGCCTTTGATTAACATGCCCTGTGGACATATGGTACACTTTACTAGGGACTTACAAATAAAATGAATATACCCATTGTGGATAAGCCAATGTTACCATGTTTTAGGGTACAGAGCACCTACATTTTAGCACTGGTCAGCAAAGGTAAACTTCCCAGAATACTAAAACCAACAGAAGAAAGGTCAGAAAATGAGGAGGAGAAAGGCAAAAAGTCTGGGGATGATCTTGCAGAAAGGGCTGTTTCCAATATGGTGCATCCCCAAAGAATGGTGTAGATTACAGGGTGTCATGGGCATTTATTCAGTTTTAGCCCTGTTAATTTTATAGCCACAGAATGATGAAAAGTCCAACACCAATCGAAGCAAGATGGTATGGATGTCTTTGGACCCGACAATGTCAATACAAAATCCCCTTCATGTAGTAGTAGCTTAATCTCACATGTCAGTGGCAGAACGCCCTTGATACCTGGCGAATGCAAATTTGTTGCTGCCAGTGGTACTGGCACCAGCAGGAGTTAGAGAGGTAAGAGTGGAAACCTTTGAACGTACTTCTAAGGTGGATTTTTCTAATGGGAAACCATTAAACTACAAAGATGCAGAAGAAGATTCCTAGAAATATTGTATTTTTTGTTTAATGTGTGGTCCCAGGCTATATATTTTTAACATTCTTAAAGCAATTTTATTTTCTCAAAAGACTTTTCAGTATCAAGAGAATGGGCAATCTATTATTCCCATCCTTGTAGCTGTCCTAGAAGAAGTGAAGGCCTCCACATATGATTTCTTAAAAGATCAGTCTGGCGCAAGCCCCACTTGATTCCTTTGAATGAGAGATGAAATTATGCTCTGCAGTTCAGTGACCAGTTCCTTCATGGGTAATTTCATATCAGAGTTTAGTAAGGATATGGGAATATAATTATAACAGTCCAGAATATTGTTTTCTGTTTTGGGGTTCAAATATATGCCTGTTCTGTTAGCCACTGTATGAAGTCAACCATTTTCATCTTTACCTTTGAAAATGTTACACAAAATGGTATTAATCGTCAGTGACACAATTTTGTATACTCTATTGGAAAGCAGTCTTCACTCAGCACCTTTCCTGTCTTCCTGGTTGTCTTACCTTTCCACCAGTAATATCTGTTGGGTGAGTAAGGATACAGGGGGTCATTCCGACCCTGGCGGTGCATCAAGGGCAATTCTGACCGCGGCGGTAAAGCCGCGGTCAGAAAAGGGAAACCAGCGTTTTCCCGCCGGTTTCCCCTGCCCCTGTGAATCCTCCACGGCGGCGCTGCAAGCAGCGCCGCCATTGGGATTCCGACCCCCATCCCGCCAGCCTGGTTCTGGCGGTTTTCACCCCCAGAACCAGGCTGGCGGGAACGGGTGTCGTGGGGCCCCTGGGGGCCCCACATTGATTTTCAGTGTCTGGCTAGCAGACACTGAAAATCGTGACGGGTGCAACTGCACCCGTCGCACACCAGCAACTCCACCGGCTCCATTCGGAGCCGGCTTCCTCGTTGCTGGTGCTTTCCCGCTGGGCGGGCGGGCGGCCTTTTGGCGGTCGCCCGCCAGCCCAGCGGGAAAGTCAGAATGACCGCCGCGGTCTTTTGACCCTGGTACGGTCTTCTGGCGGTTCCCGCCAGGCGGGCGGCTTCCGCCGCCGGCGGGGGTCGGAATGACCCCCACAGTCTTGAATATCATATACAACTGGAACAGTGATATTGGATTTCAGTTGCTAAAGTTGCAATGCTAGAAGCCAACCTTGTCTCCTTGCTCACAATTTTTGAGTTTTAATCTATGTGAGGTTAAGTCTGCACTGGTGGGGAAAATTAAATTTACTTTGTAGTTTCTTCTATTAGTTCTCAGAGAGTTTCAGGTGTTGAAGAAGTATAGCACAGAGTGGTACAGCACTGTACCTCTGGATCCAAAAACATTTGTTTATCTTACCCCTCACATCAGTTATTCATTATGTACACATGATTTTGCGGCAGTCCATAAGACCTTGGGGAAAATAGAGAGTGCTTGTTCAGATCTAACTAGCTCTTGTTGTATTAATGTAGCACATGTCCTGGGTGTCATTTGGTGTCAGAAAATGTTCATCCTCCATCCTGCATGCTTGGGGCCCCCAAAGCAAGGCCAAGGACAAACTTCACTTGGTCATGATCAGATGTATTCCATTCCAGTACATAACAATAAAGTACTTCTGGGGGCAAGGCACATGCTGAACAGGAAATAAAGTGCTCTAGTCTCCCTCCCCTGAACATGGGTTAGGAATGTGTAGTCTCCTTCAGTGGGATGAAACACAAGAAGAGTTCAAGCACATAGTGATAAGAAGTCAGATTCATCAAAAGGCCTCTGCCACTTGACCTACCCCATTCTGTAGATCTTGAGTGGTCTTAGACAGGGTCCAAAGGTAGGTTCCAGTCTCTCACAACAAAGACTCTTAATGTGGAAAAGTCCATTCAAGGCTAGAAAAAATCTGAGCCTTTCTTTCAGCAATTTGGGGAGTAGGTTCATCCTGTAATCAGGGATGCTTTCTGAATCATGAGTTTCGCGAAGACAAAACACCCTTCTCCACCAGATCACACTTTGTGGACTCTTGCCACAAACATCCAGTGGAGACGTTTTGCTACATCACCCTTCCTTTAATGAGCTGAATTGTTGATCATAATACCAGAAAAGTTCCAACATAAACCCTCTTCAGCTTGCCTGAGGGTAGAGGTGTGTTTCTTTTAAGAGCACTAGGTCTGGTCATTGAGACACCAAATATATAGCTCCCTTTCTACTTCACTTAACCTGAGAGGCCAGTTTGTACAGTGCCCAATTGCAAAGTTAGAATAACCCCTCAGTTAATTCTTCAGTATCGGTCTCCATCAGAACCCCTTTCAGAGGACCACAGGGTAATCTGTGGTAACTTGGCCCAAAACTGGAGTTTGAGGCCTTTTAACCTTGATGTCCCGGGGCCGACCTACCATGGCTCCTGAGCAACTGGCCAAGTACCCCTTCAGCACTTGAATCGTGGTGGTGATGTGGGTTGAGCAGTCCAAGGCTACTTGGCTGGGCTAAGGGTTGACACATGCTTCAAACTTAAAACACGTGCAGCAGCTGCAATAAATAATTGCCTGGTCAAATACATGCTTTTGTAATTAAAGAAGCATTTATCTTCTGCTACAAAGTAAAATACAAAATTCACAAACAATTTATACAGTGCCCTGAGTTCAGAGCTAGTGTTTCATAATTGTATCCCTGAGTCCCAATCCTCTCAAGTTAGTGATAGTGGTTTCTTGCCATTCTGTATATGCAACATTCAGGGCAAGCCCTCTGGCAGTCCAAGTCTCAGGACACTCTGTATGCAAGTTAAAAGTATTCCAGTACCAAAGTGCTATGTGGCAGGCAAGTTGCCAAAGGGCAACTGACCCAAAATCACTTTTACTGGCACAGTCGTGTCAGAGCAGCTGGAGTTTCTGAACACGCCCCCTTCCTGGGTGCTGGATCTGCATTGGCTGTCTCCAGTAAGTTTTTCACACTTGGTCGAGGTGGGCTGCAATTGAAAGCCCTCATGTTGCTCACACAGGGTCCTACAGCTGCCAGGGAGGTTCTCTGTGCTCCACCAAGCTTGGTAAGCTATTTGGCTCTGTTCACAGGTTGTAAGAGGGGGTGATATGAAGATCTTGGCGCTGATCCTCACGGTTCAGGCCCTCTAGGGTCAACACAGCGGCCTCTCTCCTCTGATGATTATTTCAACCAGGTCACACTTCTTGCATGAGTCCAGTGCTCCCCTCTGGCACATGGGATCACCGTCTCTCCACTGAATACAGGCTCTGACCTGATCTGTACAGTGGCTTCCTTCATGTTGCCACACCTGACCCATGGGACTGCCAACTTAACACCACACACAGGCTATTGCCCACTTAGCAGGACAGTGCTCTTCAAAGTGGCCCCATCCTGGCATATGGGGATGCCCACTTATCCTGCACACAGGCGATGACCCATTTGGTGCAGCAGTGATCACGGGTCACTTCACAGCAGCCCTCCTCTGGCATACAAGGGTCGCCAAATTACCCTGCACATGGGCAAAAACCCGATTGCTGAAGCAGTCATCTCCTCACACCTCGCTACAGCGATCCACATGTCAGAATTTCTCACTGGACCTCGCTCCCACCAATGCGCTTTTCTTCTCTTCAGGGCACATTAGACTTGGCATGCAGGCAGGCACTGGTGCTTCATTCCCCAGGACAGGTAGTTTTGTATTCCAATGTTGATGTCCCCTCATCCAGTTGGGAGACTATCAGGCCTTTGACCTTAATCCTGGCTGAAGGCAGAAGTCTTGCAGAGCTTCTCCTCATCACACAGCCCACCTGGCTGCTGGACAGGTGACAAATTTCTAGGGTCTCAAACTCTCCTTTTTAAAGTCCATTTTCTGCTTTCTTTGGAAGTGCTGACTCTTCTGTTCTCCCTCCTGAAAAAAGTCTGTAACAGCAGGACTAGAGGTTCACACCTGGATATCAGCCTCTGTGATATGTGTATTAAAAGGTTACCCCAGGGCCTCAGCCCTATTCTTTAAGATTCTCTTATCGGCCCCATCTCCTTCCTGAGATGTGCAGAGGCACATATACACCCGGCTCATGTATACAGCATGTCAGCATTTCACAGCACTACATCCTTCATGTACTGTACCATTCACAGACCCCTAAACCTCCAGCACATTCGTTTAACATGCATGCATTGAACAGTACTGCACTATTCATGTATTGCACCATTCACAGGCACACATCAATCCAGCACATGTAGATCACACATGCACTGCACAGCACTATACACTAAGCTGATGTAGGCCAAGGGTGAGTTAAGTGCACAGCAGAGGAACTTTAAATGATTTAACCTGTAAGCTCACTCTAGTGACAAAGATTAAAAGGACCTGTTCACCACTACTGATTTCTACACAGTATGCTGCTGCAACCATGCTCATGCTTCTTAAGTCCCAGTGAAGGCAGTAGCCTTTCACCATTATGACGGTAGTTCATTGGGGATCCCTCTCAGTGCAACAAGACCACAATCCATGAGACAGGCCTGTGTCATGATGCACATGCATGATCTGTGTGTACACATGACAACAAAAAACAGCATTAGGGATAGCCATCAGTACAGTTGAGGCACTCATGTCTAACCCCATGCATGGGACTTTTCCATCTCAGCAGTCTCAAAGCCAAGAATTTATTCTGGATCAAAGTAGTTTTGTCAGAAAAGTCTGCAGAAAAATAAATTATCTGGCCCAGGTTTTGATGAAAGCTGTTTTTTTGGCAAGGGAGATATGTTGTCTTGCCTGGTGGTGACTGAGAAGAAATACAATGATGGTTCCAGGCACTAACATTCCTGTGCAAAATGTTAACTGCGACGGGTACAATGGAGTCATTTCGGTAATTTTGCATAACAAAATCTTCACATAATTACCAAGATTATGGGATTATACCATCTCACATATTGAAAATCACTTTCAAGGAAAAATCATAAGTGAGTTGCATGTAAACAACATGATTAGCATGAATGCACGTGTCATCTTCCCAACGTGAGCATTCAGCAACATTTTAGAATTATTCAGGTAGTTTATGAATGCAAAACTGCAATTTTTAATGCAAGGGACAGTTCTTTGAAAGCAAGAGACTGGAAAATCATCTTGAAAATAAATTTTTGAGTTGAATTTTTACACAAAACGTTCCATTGGAGTGATTATTTGAGAGCAAAACACATTTTTCTTTGCTTAACATTCAGAAAGTACAATAGAGACTAGAAGGCCACTGTAAATACAATATCAACTTCCTCTTTCTAGCCAAAAAACTCCTCTCTGTATTTTGTTCAGCCCCTGGCCATTTTGATTTAGATTTTGGATGGAAGTATCACTCTCGTTTTGTCAGCATTCCCTGCTGCATCCACACCCCTGGATATTTTACAATTTGGGAAAAATCAAGTAAGTTCAATATATTACTTTGCAAAATGCTGTTTTGAGGGATGACAGGCCCTATTTCATCTTTGTTTGTTTGTTGTAGGATGGCCTGGAGTGTTCAGATAGTGGAAGCGCATGCCTATAAATACGTTTTCTCCATTTACTTATTTGAGATATTGGATTCTTGGTTGATTCGGGTATGGGCCCTGTGAAAAAGTAGCCTCTTTCTAGCCTTGTTACCCCCACTTTTGGCCTGTTTGTGAGTATATGTCTGGGTGTTTTCACTGTCTCACTGGGATCCTGCTAGCCAGGGCCCAGTGCTCATAGTGAAAACCCTATGTTTTCAGTATGTTTGTTATGTGTCACTGGGACCCTGCTAGCCAGGACCCCAGTGCTCATAAGTTTGTGGCCTATATGTATGTGTTCCCTGTGCGATGCCTAACTGTCTCACTGAGGCTCTGCTAACCAGAACCTCAGTGGTTATGCTCTCTCTGCTTTCCAAATTGTCACTAACAGGCTAGTGACCAATTTCACCAATTCACATTGGCATACTGGTACACCCATATAATTCCCTATTTCCAGATGGTTGGAGCCTTTTTGCCCCTCTGGCTCTGAACAGTAGACCAGGAAACTAGCACTTGGAATAATTTCTGGTAGTGCTGAGTGCAGGTGATGATGCAAGGCTCAAAGACAGGGATGACTCCTGAGGGCTCAAGGGAGGCTCCAGGCAACAAAGCAGTCCTTCCAGGTACAATCTGGCAGAGTGCACAACAGGTCACAGTGGCATGCAGTCCTCTGAGAATCCTTCCGCAGGTCCAGTAGTGAGCTGACGAGTGGGTCCGTAGGCCCTATATGTATACATTGATACCTTCTTCTAGATGGTTGAAGAAGCTTCAGGAAATGTTTTTGGACATGAATGGAATTTTCTGACTCCCCTGCCTTGGCTCCAAGCTGGGTGCAATGACAATGCAGTGTGGTTAGGCCTGTTGTGTGAAGGAAGAGCACAGGCTATTCAGTTCTAAGTGGGGCTATGCTCAGCTCTGCCCCACAACCTGCCAGCAAAGGGCCCTTTGAGGCACACCTAATCCCACTATTGCAGTAGTCTTCAAACTTTTTAATGCAGCACCCCATGGAAAAAAGAAATATTGGGGCCCCTACAAATTCTTCACAATTATTCTCCTAAACTGGCAATGTTCACATATGTGTAGACTTATTTAAACATGCAGATAAGTTATGTTACTGTTTTAAAAGTGCAATCAAATACACAATGCCAAACATACTATTCTGATCAGGTAAAAGTGTTCATAGTCCGAATATTAGAACTAGGGTAGGGATTTTGAGTCCTTTCCCTTTTGACTCCTAGCTTGGCTATAAATGACAAAACATGTCAGTGATGACCCATTAAAGAGTGGTTTACTGCTGCCCATTTTGTTAGCTTAAAACAAAGCTCCTTTATCAGCATATTGCTTATTTTGGGCATTACCTGTTGCACCCCCTGTGATCACCTCTTGCCCTCCTAGGGGGGCCCGCCCCCAGTATGAAGACCCCTGCTCTTTTGTGTGAATGTCTGAGAGGAATTCACAAAGTCTGTCAACTACACCCAGTCATGTACCCTACGACAGGTTGTAGACACAAAGGGTAACAGCAGGGAAATTACAACTTTCTAAAAGTGTCATTTGCAAAATTGTAATGGAAAATCTGACTTTGCAATTAACGAAGGATTATCATTACAATTGCATAGGTACCAAACATGACATACCTGTTCCCTATTGGAAATTACAGGTTATTACATATAAAGAGGAATCACAATTTTAACCTATGGGAGTGGTAGGCCTCACAGTAGTAAAAATGAGTTTTTATACTATCAGGAGATATTTCACTTAAACAGATATGTCAATTAATTACACAACACTCTGCCATGTAGGCTACCTAGGACCTATCTGGGGCGATATATGTAATAAAAGAGGAGTTTACAGCTTGCCAAGGGGGTCTAAATACCAAGTCATCATGGCAGTTTAAACCTTCATTCAGGCTGCAGTGACAGGCCTCGGACATGTTTAAAAGTGCTACTTTAGTGGGTGACACAATAAGTGCTGCATGTCCACAGGTAGCATTTAATTTACAAGCCCAGAGTATGTGGTATACCATTCTACAAGGAAATAATAAGTAAATTAAATATGCCAATGAAGTGTATGTCAATCAAACCATGTTTAGGGGAGTGAGCAGAGGCACTTTAGCACTGGTTAGCATTGTTAAAGTGCAGGGTCCCAAGGCCAGCAAAATACATTTCAGCAAACATTTGAGGAAAGTAGGCAAAAGGTTTGGTAGAAGACCACCCTAAGGCTGACAGGTCTAACACTCGTGCTTTTTGTGAATTTTCTACAGATTTGTTAAGCAATGTACTATGTTTTCATTTACTATTGGGGCCTAGTCTTACCTGCAGTAGGCGCTGGGTATGTTTTTGAATGCATTTTTCACATTCTAACTGCTGCTGTGATACAAGGTTTTATTTATTTTAGGGGCTTGTATATGAAATGCAAAATGAAGGTTATTTTTTTGTCTGATGTGCCTGGTGGTAGCTATGGTTTGCGCAGCTCCTAGAATATGGACCCATGTAGCTAGACATGTACATTTTTTCTTATCTACCTTCTCCCATGCATGTTTGCTCACCATTTTTTTGAGTTTGTGTAGCTGTGACATAGTTGATATTGTGCTTTAAGTCTTTTTTCTGTAACTTGTAAAATGATGTGGAAGGGGGAAATTGATGTTGCCTTGGTTTTTTTGAGGTTGGGGAATTTTTTTACTTTATTTAATGTTCTTTTCTGACATTGCTGATTTACTGGTGGTGGATAGCGGGAAGTCCCTTGTGTGGGCCCAGAAACATGTGGGTAAATATTATACATCTGGGAAATCCTATTCTTCAGTACTACATTGTTTTGCAAATGTGGGACAGTGCTCCAGGCAGGATAGGGTGACCAGGTTCTTTGTCTCCAGGTCTACTTATCTATAGACCTTCAAGTGTGGCCTTTTTGTGTAACCAATGTGGGTGTTTTTAATAGGTCGAGATTTATTATCTGTTCTCCATGCCTCTTTCTTTGCTGGCCATGCAGTGGTGGCCATTTTCTATGCGTATATGTGTGTGTTTGGCAACTTAATATTTGTTTTCCAGCTCTCTTCCAATGGTAGCCATGTAATTGATGAGCTACCAACAGCTATTTTGTGAAGCTAGGGTATGTTTCATCCTTCTATTCTACTTTAAAAACCATTTTCTAGAAAAGTTGATAGACAAAAACTCATGATATTTTTGTTAATTTTTTTGTTTTGTGGATCAAGACCATTGACCTATTTAAATGAGAAGTAGGAACAGTGGTCAGAACTCAGCAGGCTGGCAATAAAACCGTCTGTTCAGTAGCCAGTGGGTTCAGTGTAAATATGGCAGTAGTCACAGTTAGGAGGACCAGTCTCTCTCCTCAAAGCATGACAATATTTAAAATGAACAAACACTTCATGCTGAAGAACTATATTGCTCCTGAAGACGCAGCATTGGATGAGAACAAACTGTGTTTTTGACTAAATACATGACACTGAAGGAAAATATATGACTGGTGTTTAACAAAATAATCTACCTCTATCTCTAAATCCATCTATCTATAGTTGTAGTTGTAGTTATAGTTGGTAGTTACAATTATGACCTAGTATTTATAGAAAAAGTGTTGTCTTGGATTTATCTTTAGCGCTATTTGACGAATCATCACATAATTTTCCAGAAAATGTGTCAAGTTGGGTCTTGTTGTGCATAAAGAGTTTTGGGGTGATCAATCAAGCTGGGGTAAAAAAAAAGTGTGTTTCCCATGTTAATTCCCATAGGGATTTTAGACAAAACTACACCCCGAACCTTTGAACAGAATTACACCAAATTTGGCAGAAAGACAACTCTTGGTCCAGAATGATCCCTTTTTTAATTTGGTGTAAATCGGTTCAGACGTTTTTGAGATAATAAAAGAAAACCAAATGTATATATCTAGAGGTGAGAACACTTTGGAAACCCTCCCTATCTCATGCAGAGATCTGCTTGGCTGGCAACACTTGTTGGCAGGTATTTTGGGACTTGGCTTCAGCCAAGTCCCAAAAAAAGAAAGAAAGGAAATGGGTTAGGGTACAAATACCCTAACCTTAGCTTTGGTGCAGGGGTCCCTCTGGTACCTTGCCAGGGCACAAAAGCATTTTGTTTTAAAATTCATGGTAAATTTTGCAAATATTCACCAATTTCACTGTGAATTTAAAAAACAAAACAAGTGCAGTCTCCTGTGCTTGTTTTTAATTTTGCCCCGAGATGGGCCAGGTCTCTGGGGCATGGACAATATAATTAATAAGGGGCCCCCCTTCTAGGCCTTATAAGAGCCCCGAGGACCACCACTTCCCTGAGGATAAATTAACAGTATGCAGGAGGGTGTACCGGGACCCCTGTCCCCCAGGGACCACCCCCTCCCTGGGGCCATTCAAAAACTGGAGGGGAGTCACATGAACCCCCTGGCCATGGGGACCACCACCTCCCCAGGACAAATACAGTATGATTGTGGGGGGCCGAACAAATGCCCCATGCCCTGGGGACCACCACTTCACTGGGGCCTTATGAATTTTTAAAGAAGGGAGGGAGGGATCATGCGACCACCCGCCCCGGCCATATTCGACCTCGGGGACCACCATCTCTCTGGGGCCAGCCAATGTATAACAAAGAAGTGGGGCTGTGAAGTGCCCCTCCTGGAGCCTTTTATGGTCTGGGGACTTCCACCCCCAGAGCCGGCTCTTGCTACCTCTCGAGGTGCCCACCATCAGGAAGAAGCTCTTTACTTTTGCTTGGCGGGAGCTGTGACAGCTCCCACCAAACAAAAGCAAACACTCCGCTTCCAGCAAGCGAGAGCTATGAAAATACTCCTGCTTGCTGGAAGTGGATATTTTATCTCTTTACCTGTCTCCAGATATGCAGGGAAGGAAAGAGATTAAATTATTGCTTCTGCAAGCAGCTCCCTGCTATTTGCATCAGCTCAGAATGTGCCAGAGCAATGCTGGCTTCTGTAGGAGACGGGAACTGTCTGGGACCGAGGGTGCCATGAGAATTCCCCTGCGGCCCCCATGACTGTATACTGGGTGCCCTGTGTTGTGGTCCCTGGGGCCTGGAGATTCTGCACAGCCCCTCTTATTTTTATGAAATGTAGCCATGGGGAGGTGGTCGTCTCTGGGGCCTGAGGGGTTCCATGTGTCCTCCCTTATTATTGTATTATGTAGCCTCAGGGAGATAGAGGTCCCTAGGGCCATGTGGGGGTCTGCATGCCACCCCTCTTATTTATTAAATGAAGCCAATGGGAGGTGGTGGTCTCCAGGCCCATGGGGGTCCGTGTAGTCCCCACATATTTATTAAATGTAGCCCCAGGGAGGTGGTGGCCCCAGGGATTTTCAAAAGCCCTAGGAGGGGGCCCCATGCATCCCTTTCCTTATTAATTATATTGACCATGTTCCTGTGACCTAGCCCACCAGGGGACAAATTCATAAGAAGCACTAGAGATTGCATTTTTAAGAAGAAAAAAATCTAAAAAATCCCCAGATCTACTCCACCTGTGGATTTTGCTAAAAACTACCCCAGGGCCAAAGCAAGGGTGTTAGGGTACATGTGACCATACCTATTTTCTTTTTTTGTGATTTTCATGAAGACTGTGAATGTTGCTGCATTTGGTGCTTTGTTGGCAACCTCCGCCGCATACAGGTGAAGCAATGGAGTTGGTTGCTTAAATGGGTATGCCGTCTTTACCCAGGGTGTCTGCTTCACTCTGTGATTTGTTTTTCGAGCAATCCCAGGAGATGGCACTAATCCGGTATGACTTATTGCTTTTTTATAAAGAATTTATTATTTCATAACAATGAAAGTGCAAACCACAAGGTGCCACCAGAAAAAATATCCTACACGTTTCGGCAGAAGCCTTCGACTGGGCCACATATATATATACAGTAAGTGTTTTTTGACTTGCCTATATCTTTGGAGCTGCTTGACAAATCTTCATGAAATTTTCCCAAAATATTTGACACTCATGTCAGCTGGTGTTTGTAAAGTTTTGGGGTGATCCGTTAAGCGGTGTAGGAGGCTATTCCTCTATGTAGTGTGCAAAACATTGTATAATGTGCAGGTGGTCTGGGCAACCACACATTGGTTTACAGAGATAAAAAAATAGACTCACATTACCAATAAATAAAGGCACACGCTCAAAACAATAACTTGAGACCAATTTACAAAAATATTTCAGATTTTTATGAATTTTTTAAGACCCAGATCATTAAAATTGGGTGAGTAGTTTTTAAGTTATGAATTTTCAAAGTTTAGAAAAGTCTCAGTTCTGTGCGTAATTACGCACCATAGAAATCAATAGAGAAATACTTTAAAAATACATATAGAATCAGGCAATGCGTTCAGCAATGCCTCTTCTCGGTTGTAGGTTGAGGTCATCAGTGGGCCCTGTGGACCAGCTGGAGAAGTTTGGGCAGCTCCCAGTTTCGGCACTGCAGGTGACCACATGGAAAAGCACTGCACAGATGGAGTTCAAGGTGAGTCAGTGGGTCCATTTGGATTGTCAAGGTCACAAGGGGTGGGGAACTCTCAGAACACAGCTGGATCTTTGGTGCAGGGCATAGGACGGCTGGGTGCAGAGTGAATCAGTGAGCCAAGAGCTGTGCACAAAGGTGCCCTTGGATGCAGAAGGTAGGTCACTTTGAGGGTCGCTTGCAGGTCAGCAGGGTCACTCTGGTGGGAGGTCCTGGTGTTTTCCAAAGACCCTTGACTGGGGATTCCTCCTGGTCCTTTTGCAGTCTGACATGGACTGTCCTTCTGGGTGTCCGATGTTGGAGGTTCAGTACCCCTGGCAATTGCTGGATTCAGCCACTGGAGGTTGCAGTGCCACAAAACTTATCACACTTACAGGGTTCATCCTCTGTGTCCACTGGGTGAAATTTGGTCTAGCTGCAGGGTCTGATTCCTTGGTCATCAGCCGGACAGTGAACTATTCTTCACTGACATTTGGGTCTGTGATGCAAAAGAATGATGTCTTCACTCTGAAGGGAGATCTTCAGCACTTTTTAGAAGAGTGGAGGTCCTCTGGGTTTTTTTCAGAGTCTGATGTCCGAGCAATCCCTCAGTAGAGATTGTTGAGTCTTGGGTGCAGAGGTTGTCACCTCTTTCTTGATGCAGCAGGACTTCAGTTCTCAAGCCTTGGGTCTTATTTGTGTTCTCGGAATCTGAATCTCTGGTCTGAGGTGCCCACTAAGTACTGGATTTAGTGGGCATTTCAGAGAGTACCTAGTAGTGACCAATCGGTCATCTACCTTACGGTGGCTACACCCACTATGTGACCACTTCCTGTGGGCATAGGTCACTTCTCTATCCCTGATAGGTTATTTTCCTACCATGCAAGATGGAGGAAAATTAAATGGGGGGTCATCTTGCATACAACACCTTAGGAGTGGTGCAAGCTAGTTGTGGCCACTACCTTCTGTCCTTTTTGTGTTTTCCACCCAAAATTCGAGGTTTGCAATGGGGTGGCCATCTGCTGCCAGCAGCAGGCCTGGGCAAGAGTTTCAAAGGTAGTAAGCCCTTTGAAGCTTTCTAGCAGGGCAGTGCACATTCCTGAAGAGGGAGGTATGACACCTCCACCCAGGAAGGGCTTTGTTCTGGGACCATGAGAGCAAGAGCTCTCACCCCAGGGTTACAGAATCTTGTCTGGTGGCGGCTGGCTGGTTGGGACTGGTCAGCAACCATGCGAGTGTTAGTTAGCTTTGCAGGGATCACCTCTAATGTGGCCCCTAGGTACATTTTGCAATACATGCAGTACTGGTACCAGATTGGATTTATCATCCTGAGTTGTTTGATACCAAACAACTCAGGGTTCAGAGTAGCCATCATGTAGATGTGAAACCTTCACTGACCACATGCATTTAAAATGGCTGCTCTATTCACTTGTTATGTCCCAGGTTTGG
The DNA here is from genome assembly GCF_031143425.1 of Pleurodeles waltl. Classification (NCBI taxonomy): domain Eukaryota; kingdom Metazoa; phylum Chordata; class Amphibia; order Caudata; family Salamandridae; genus Pleurodeles; species Pleurodeles waltl. The sequence continues at coordinate 933,613,914 of NC_090445.1, read as the reverse complement.
CAAGGGCCAGAAGGGTGTCTTACCTATATTGCATGCAGTGTGTAGTGGACATTGCGCAGAAGCTGTGAGCCATGTCGAGTTTACATTTTAGGATTGTACCAGGACACTCCTCCTGTGCTGGGTGCATCTGGATGCATGGCCCATAAGGGTGGCACAATCTGTGCTGCTACCTTCAGGGGCTGGCCCTTAGTACCCCATTCTCTCGGTACCAAAGTACCATTTCCTGGAGGCTTCTAGTGGCAGCTAAAGGTGTTGCCAATTGTATCAATACCTTCGCAATTTTAGGGAAAGAACAATGTCACTGGGGACCTGGTTAGCAGGTTCCCAGTACACTCCAGTACAAGTTGCAACCAGAAACCAGACAAAAAGTTGGGGAGGGGTGCTGCAACAGGGTGCCAGTTTCCCACAAGTGGGGACCGAGAAAGGGGGAGATTAAAAAAGTGCACTTCCCATGTTAATTTCCAGAGGGCTTTTGAAAAGGTATTCAGTCAGAACCTCTGGACGAAATTACACCAAATTTGGTTTACAGGTAGGTCTTTGTACAGAAAGCACCCACTTTCTTATTTGGTGTGATTCTCTTCAGTAGTTTAGTAATTATTAAGTGAAAACCACATTTGTATTTACAGGGACGCAATTCTGTTGAGTCTCCTGCACAGTGTGTCGCTAACCCTTGTGCTACGAGTAATATTGTGCCTGCCTGGTTCCAACCTGTGCAGAAAATTGCAGCCACCATTTTATAAACTTGGGCACGGACCCGGGGAATGATAACAAAGGGGACAAAGTTGTATATTTATCTATCTATATATATATATATATATGTATATATTTGTATATATTATCTATTGGCCACCACTAGGTAGTTTTAGTTAGGCCCATTTTCCATAGAAAATGAAAATGTATTTTTTGACTTGCCTCTATCTTTGGCACTGTTTGACGAATCTTCATGAAATTTTCCCAAAAAAGTTCTCTGGTGATTCTTATCGTGCACTGGAGTTTTATACACGAGTACAACCCGAACTACTGGACAGAATTACACCAGATTTAGCAGAAAGGTAGCTTTCAGTAAGCAGAGTATGCTCTCAGTTATTTGATGTAAATCTGTTCAGTAGTTATTGAGAAATTTAAGGAAATCCAAATTTGTATATCTGTGGCCGCGACAACTTCACAAATAATGACAAGCTCATGCAGGGAAAGGCAGAGCTTTGATTGGCTGCCAACACTTCAACCTGGAAGTGTTCGCAGCCATCTTGAGACACGGCTTCAGCCAAGTCCCAGAAAATAAGTAAAAAAATAAGACAAGGGACCAGGGTAAAATCACCCTGAGCCCTTAGCTCTGGTGCTGGGGTCCAGAAGGGCCCCACCAGAGCTACGTTTTGCAGCAAATTTTCATATATATGTAAAAACAAGCCCCTTTCAGGGTTAGAGTGACGCATACATTTCTGGTGTTGTAGAGTGCTCCTTACTGGAGCTGCTCTCCACCTAAATTTGGGAACTACCCAGATTCTCTCTTGTTTTTTGCATAATTTATGCATCACTCTAACCCTGAAAGGGTCTTGTTTTAACTTATACTGGGTAATCCATCGTGTCTGGACAAGGCTAAACCCCTCTGAAGAGCTCTAATGAGAGGGAAATACATATCATGGGTTGCTTTACTCATTCCAGGACGGCTTGGATGATATGTGACCAGTCCAAATCTGTAATACTGTACCTGGAGTGGAAATTGGCTTTTGGCATTTTATAGCTCGGTGAGAATGACACTGTGCCAATCCTATGCTTAAAGATTTTTCTGTACAAATGGCAAAAATGTTGTCCCTGTCTAGCTTGGCGTGGATAGCACTGTGCTGATCCAATGCTTAAAAACTTTGCTAGACATTTGAGGTGAGCAAACCTAGGGCCAGATGTAGCAAAAATAAAAATTGCGACTCGCATTTTGCGAGTTGATGCGACTCGCAAAATGCGAGTCGCAATATGTAATGCCAGAAAAAAAAACGATCCGATTTTGCGACTCGCAGCCGGACTCGCAACGCAGTGTGCGAGTCTGTAGATTGCTAGGTCGCTTTTTGCGAGTGTGCAAAAAACGAACTCGCAATTAGCGAGTAGGTGTCGCAAATTGCGATTTCCTTGAAAATTGCTTGCAGGTGCAGCAGAACACTCCAGAAACCACACCAGAACACTCTGGAAACACTTCCTGGCACATGATGATGACATCACAGCCAGGAAGTTTAGAAATACACCTGGGAGGAGGAAGGACCACACCCTTTTATAACTGCCAGTCTTCACACAGAACAAACAGCAGCTGCCATGGAGGGAACCCCAAGAAAGAGGATTTTCTGAGAGGGAGCTGGAGGTGCTGACAGAGGAATGCTGTCAGCACCATGATGAGCTTTTTGGGAGAGCAGCCCTCAATGTCCCTGAGGCCATAAAAAAACTACTCTGGCAGGACATACAGGATAAAATCAATCCCCTGGGTGTGAGCCACAGGACAATCGAGGACATTAAGAAGAGGTGGTATGACCTCCGCTCCCGGGCCAAGGAGAGGGTGGCAGAAAGGCTCCGGGAGATGAGAGGCACAGGAGGGGGACCATCATCTGTGCCACCACTCACACCCCTGGAAGAAAGGGTGAAAGGAACATTGGACCAGGAGGCAGTGTGTGGATTTGGGGACCTGGACACCTCAGAGCCCGGCACATCAACCGGTGAGTACCATGTGATAATCCTGTACCCCTATCAATGCCATACCCCCACCCACCATGTACACAGGTGCATGCACAACCAAAATAGCTCCATTTCAGGGTAGAAATTGCCAGAATGATGCATTATGGGAAATGTAGTCAAATAGGCAGTTCATAGGCAAATGTTTATTAGGATGTGTGCAATAGATAGTAGACACTGACAGTCTGTTCCCCATGTCCCACAGGTCTCCAGCAAGACACCCCCAACACCCCAAGCACCCAGGCCCAGGAGGACACCCCAGGACCCGCCAGCACCCCCACCTGCACGGTCAGCAGCATCCCTGCAGTAGCTGACCTACTTAGAGGTGAAATATTTAAAAGTAACTGAGTTCGTTTTTTGAGGAAACTACATTTATCATGATGCAACGGGGCAGATTATTTGCTGGGATGTTAGGCAGGTGCGCTCCTAACTGTTTGTCCCTGCAGTAGCAACACCTGCTGCAACAATCACGCCAGAAGCTGCCCCAGCAACAGGCAGGGAGGACACAGGTGGGAGCACAGGGCAGCCACCGCTGCGCAGGCGTCGCAGGACAAGACCATCTGGGCTGCAGTCTGCATCCGGGATACTTCCTCCAACCACCAGTGAGGCACATCTGCTGCGTGGTCAGCGCCTGCAGAACAGAATTTTGGGCAGGATCAGTGGTGTGCTGCACCGCTTTGTGCGAAACAACCATGCAAGCATGCAGCACCTCAACAGACGCATGGACATGATGTGCCAGAACACTGGGGACCTTGCCCTTGCCATTAGGGAACTGGCAGGAGGACTGCTGGCCCAGGCAGAGGCTGGGCGGCGCAGAGATCGGCAGATAATGCACCGACTGGACAGGATGGCCACATCGATCGGCAGGCTCGCCATTAATACAACAGGCCTGTCGAGGAGGACAGTTGGGCTTCAAGTAGAGATGGGCCATTTTGCTGGGGATGTTGCCAGGGGCCTGGGACGTCTCACCCACATAATCGAACTTATGGAGACACGGGAAATGTCGAGGGCCACAGGGGAAACACCCCAAGACAGTGAGGAAGGCTCAACAGTGAGCAGTGTCTCTGCCACTGACAGCAGGGTGCTCAGGAGTGGTAGGCAGAGCACCACGGACGCAGCAGGGACCAGCCAGGCTGGCAGGAGGGGCAGGAGATCATAGATAACACCCAGGACCATTAAATGTGGCACATGGCGTTAATGTGCCACATGACTGGTTGGCATTTTCCTGCCCATGGACAATTTCGACTTGTATATAGTTTCTTAATTACAGTAATAAAACAGTTATTTGTGTTCCACTTAACAAATGGAGTTTTTGGTCAATAGGTGAGTATGGTGGGAGTTGACACGTACCGTCCAAAATATTGTGTAGCAATGTGGTCCCGTCTCAGTCTGCCTTGATTAGCTATACTCCTATCCCCATGATGGCGATGTGGTTGTTCTTGCTCTTCATCATCCGGATCTGGGTCTGCAGGGGTGAGAGGTAGCCCACGTCGGGTGGCTATGTTGTGGAGGATGGCGCATGCGACCACAATTTTGAATGCGGTAATGGGGGTGTATTGGAGGGCGCCTCCACTGCAGGTGGAGGCATCTGAATCTTGCCTTCAGGAGTCCGAAGGTGCGCTCTATAAGGTTCCTGGTCCTCTTATGCGCACTGTTGTATTGCCTCTCTGATTCAGTGCTGGGTGTTAAAAACGGAGTCATGATCCAAGGCCTGAGAGCATAGGCACTGTCACCTGTTGGGCACAAAAGTACACTGTTAGGAAGTCCAGATAGTCGTGCACAGTGACCTGTGTGTATGTCTGCAAGTGTCTGTAGCTCTACCTAGGAGGTAACCGTCTCCGAATTCCCCACGTTCCAGGCGTTGATGTATCCCACTATGCCTAAAAATGTATGAGTCATGGGTACTGCCTGGAAACTTAGCTACGATGTCTGTGATGACATAATGGGCATCACAAACAACCTGTATGTTGAGTGAGTGGGTACACTTTCTGTTGCGGAAAATGTGTTCCAGATTTGCAGGGGGGCATATTTGAATGTGTGTCCCATCTACACACCCTATGACATGGGGAAAGTGGGCAATCCTGTAAAAGTCCAGCTTGGTGCTGTTCATTTCTGCCTCATTCCTTGGTAAGTATATGAAGTGAGACATGTGCGTGACTAAGGCATCTAGGAAGGCCCTGAGGAACCTTGACACTGCACTTTGGGATACCCCACCTGCCACAGCAATGACCCCCTGATAGCTCCCTGAGGCCAAGAGGTGCAGTGAGCATAGTACTTGCACATGCGTAGGAATGGCGCAGCCACGCAGAGTCTGGTGTTCTAGCTGTGGTTTGAGTAAATCTATTAATTCTAGAATGGCTGCGCTGCTAAGGCGGTATTTGTCATAGATCTCCTCTTCAGTTTGCTGAAAAAGAGTCTGCCTGGTTCTATACTGTATATCTTCTCCTGTCTGTGGCCCCTCCTCCTCCTCTGCTGGGCTGCGTAGACTCTCCTCCTCACTGCTATCAGGTATATCTCCGCCATCTTGAGTAACCCAGATGGCTTCTGGGTCCCCTTTTATACTTTGGTAATGGTTACCACCTGCTCTGAGTTAGTGGTAAATGGGACATGCAAACTGGGCTTTTTGCGACTAGTCACAATTTGCGAGTTGCAATTGCATAAGGTTTGCGACTCGCAAATTGCGACTTGCTATTTGCGGGTCGCTAAATGGGGTCGCAACGGATGCGACTCGCAAACGGGTCCCATCGCTTTTTGCGAGTCGGAAATGGGCTTTTTGCATCCCATTTCCGATTTTGCACTGTCGCAAATTGCGATTCTGCCCGTTTGCGAGTCGCAAACCTTTGCTACATCTGGCCCTTAGAGTGTTGCTATATATATATACCATGTTTGCTATACTACACCAGCTTTTGTATAGAAATCTAAAAACGCCATTGTGAATTCAACAGATAGTCAGTCAAGGAAGACACCTCATTCTTTTCGTGTAACTGATTCATAAGAGGTAAGACAGACTACTTAAACCTTCGGTTCTACAGTAGACTTTAAAATGAGTGAAGGTGGATGCAAACATTTTATAAAAGATCAAGAAGATGCTTCCCATTCCTATCTTTCACCTGCTAGACTGCTAGATCAAGATTAAAAAAACAGCACTACTTACATATATTGTGTATCACTTCCAAAAAAGAAACATACTGATAATTTGATACTACACCTGGAACCGGCAAATTGCACTCATGAATACCAAATGATCATGATTCATGTGAGAGCTGATAAAGGGGGTAATTCTGACCGCCAGGGTCAACGACCACGAGAGCACCGCCAACAGGCTGGCGGTGCTCTCAAGGGGCATTCTGACCGCAGCGGTTTGGCCGCGGTCAGAAAGGGAAAACCGGCGGTCTCCCGCCGGTTTTCCGCTGCCCTCAGGAATCCTCCATGGCGGCGCAGCTTGCTGCGCCGCCATGGGGATTCCAACACCCCATTCCAACACCCCATACCGCCATCCTGTTCCTGGCGGTTCGCCCGCCAGGAACAGGATGGCGGTATGGGGTGTCGTGGGGCCCCTGGGGGCCCCTGCAGTGCCCATGGCACTGCAGGGGCCCCTGTAAGAGGGCCCCACAAAGAATTTATGCTTAGCAGACACTGAAATTCGCGACGGGTGCAACTGCACCTGTCGCACCTTCCCACTCCGCCGGCTCCATTCGGCGCCGGCTTCCTCGTGGGAAGGGGTTTCCCGCTGGGCTTGCGGGCGGCCTTCTGGCGGTCGCCCGCCAGCCCAGCGGGAAACACAGAATCACAGCGGCGGTCTTCGGACCGCGGAGCGGTGTTCTGGAGGGGGAACTCTGGCGGGCGGCCTCCGCCGCCCGCCATAGTTAGAATGACCCCCAAAGTGTTTATAGATAAACTTTGCTTGATATATAAATTCTGAGTGCTCATTCTCAATGTTTGCCTTCTGCATATCACTGTGATGCTACTTTGCCTGATTATCCTTTCTTTAGCTTAAGTCCATTGTCTCTAGAATTTTCTGAGACAACTTAGTTTACTTAGACTAAAATATTACTCAGTTTCTTTCATTTTCAAGAGGATCATTGTCGATCTACTTCTGTTGGAAACAAAATGACTGAAAGAGGCCTGCCTCTGTGTACCAGAGAAAGGTGTGTTGATTAGGAAAGTGGTGAGTAGTTGCTCCAATTGCAAAATCTAATTAAGTGGTTGTAGTCTGGGCATCTGACATGATGGACACAGTCAAACGTTTTTGCTTTGGTGATCGGTCGGGTACATGCAGGTAGTTGTCTGGTTGTATACTTTTGGTGTGTGATTGGTTCTTAGTTAATGCCAGACCAATGGGCTAGGTAATGCTCCTCATGCACCATGTTTATCCTGACTCTCCAACATTGTTATTTTGTATTCCACAGTGGTTCTTTTCTGCAAGAAAGCTCCATTGCACTCATGCTCTTGAGTTCAGCCCTGAACCCAAGAAAGACCATGACAGAAAAATGCAGATGTATCACCCATTTGTATACAATATATTTTTTCTTTCATTGTTATAACTATTGTTTTTAATTGTTTTGGTCCTCCCCTACTTTGCATATTTCAAGTCTAGGTAATAATTAGCTAACTTGTGAGACTGGAGTTTATAAGACTGTTTGAATTTGGTAACTGTACTGTCATCTTCCTTCCACAACAGTAGCCATGCGTTCATGGGTTTCATGAATGTTTTGTTTGCCAATTTGCCACCTTATCCTAATTCTGCTTAACACTCAATTAATGAAATCCCTGAGCTCACCCTCTTTCTCTAAGTTGTCTGATATATTGTGTTCCTAATTTCCACAGATCTCACACTTAGTGGAGTGTATGTAGTTAAAGCTACTCCAAATATTACAGGGGGAGTTACCAGACATTGCAAATTTTCCCATGCCACCCCTTTTTCAGGAAGGAAAGGAACACCAAAGGGTGGAGAATAAAGAACTACAATGATTGTTCATGGATAGGTAATATGAACTTAATTGTGTACCACAATATATGACCCAAGGATTCTGCTTTCCTTCTCCAAAGTCCTGAGATTTTAGGGCTTCGTTATGCCTACTTTAGTAAAAAAAGAAATTACACTGTGTTGCTAGTTGTTTTTTTAATCAGGATTATTTCACACTCACACTCTGTTTTCTTTTAAGTTAAGTTGCCTTAATTCAGAATCAAAATCCTTTGAGTGGTTCACCAGCATTATTCAGAAGAAGAAGGTTATTTTTTCTGTGATGACTGCACTATTAGTAGCTGGCCACTCACCACCCACATTAAGAAGGCCCTGCTGTAACGTATTTGGACAATTGTGGGTACGGAGATAATACTTTTTTACTGAGGCTAGAAAAGAAGTGCTAAGGACAGACATGAGGGTTTGTTGTATTTTGGCTCTCTGTTGACAAACAACATTAGCGGTCAATATTTACAGAGGGAAGGGTAAGGGCAGTAAGCATACAACTGTTACTAATGGGAGAAAAAGTACTGAGCAGACTGACCAAGATATTAAAAGGAAGTGGGTATCACGAGTTTTCCAACACTTTGCAGGTGGGTGGACTGGAGGCGGTAAGGTAAGTAACCTACCTAATGTTGCAAGGGAGCTCACAGGAGGGAGACTAAAGAGAGGATTAAGGGATAGACATAGTTGGACAATTGCTTTGTGATGGGTCAGGTGCAGGCCTCAGCCTTTGTCATCACTACAATGATGGGAATTTCAGTTTAATTAACAGTGATGCTATAATAATCAGTAATGTCTAATACTAAATAAAAAAAGATACAAGTTGAAGAAAAACACTCACTCCCTCTCCCTAAACCCTAAAAACCTGTTCCTCCTTGACGTTCCCCTGGCCTTTTATCAGTTGGAGGGCATCTGTTATTTGGTGTGTGTCAAGCATGGGTCTTCTGGGTGATGCTTGGAGTGTTTTCATGGTTTGATGAAAAGGCGTCTTATCTCCAAGGTAGTGCTAAAAGCCAGATTTAAACAGCAAGACTAGCAATGCTCTAGGAAATAATCAAACTTGAAGGAGAAAAAGCTGGCGCCCAGAGAAAATATTCTAGCTGACCTGGTAAAGTAACAGGGAAATGAGCAAAGAAATATGCAAACTCTGCTGTTCGTAAAAGGGATTTCCAGTTGTCTTGAGTGGCAGAAACCTAAAATATTAAAATGTCCTTAAGAGTTTTACGGAACCTCTCTGTTTGTCCATTGGCTGGAAAGTGGAAGCAAGATATTAATGCTCTTTGGAAGCCAGGCAGAAGCAGTTGGGATTTCCAAAACTAAGGGACATAATGAGGGCTATGATCAGAAATTATTTTCAAGGGTAATTCATGGCCTTGAAGTATGTCAAAATGAAAATTATCAGCATTTCTGGAACAGTTGGTAATTTAGGAAGAGCAGAAAAATTAGCCATTTTAGTAAATGAATCTAAAGTAGCCTTGACAGTAGTACAATTATCAGATAGGTAGTTCTACAGCAAAATCAGTAGATAAAATCTCCCAAGGATTGGAAGCATTTTCAGGAGACAGAAGTAACCCTACTTTTCTTTATGTTTCAGATTTGTTTGAACACAGATTTCATGGGACATTTTCATGAAGAGAACGCCAACAAACCTTCCTCCTGATAACATCTTCAGTAACCCATCAACCTCCGTGTCCAGAGACTAAAGCAGTGTGACCTAGATGTCATGATTCATTTTGTAACTGTTTTGTTGGAATAATTAATCTATTTGGACCAAACACAGGCCATTAGTATTCCTTAAGTGAAGACAAGGATACAACTATTATAAATGATGTAGACTAGATTGTCTGGATTCTTAATGGATTAAGGCAAGATATGTGGTAGTTGTGGCAGAAATGAATGCCTGAGGAAGACTTAGGGGGTCATTATGACCCTGGCGGAAGGCGGAGAAGCGGCGGTAAGACCACCAACAGACTGGCGGTCTTTTTTTTGTATTATGACCATGGCAGTTACCGCCATGGTCATCCGCCGGTTCTCCGTTCTGCCCGCCGGGCTGGAGACCTGGTCTCCAGCCCGGCGGCCGTCACTATACCGCCGGCGGTATTTTGACCCGGCTTACCGCCGTGGATTTCCTGCGGTTTGAACCGCCATAAAATCCATGGCGATAAGCACTATCAGTGCCAGGGAATTCCTTCCCTGGCACTGATGGGGGTCTCCCCCACCCCCCACAACCACCGACTCCCTCCCCTACACCGCCCACCACCCCTGCCACCCCCCAAAGGTGGCAGGGCCCCCCTTCCCATCCCCCAAATCACAGAACTCACACACACACACGACACACACGCAGGCACCGCCAACACACACCACACACCGACATACATGCCTACATCCACACACACAGTCAGACACGCACACACACATACAAACATATACCCACACATCCATACAGACATACCCACAGACATACACGCACTCACACACCCCCTTTACAGACACAGACGCACACCCCCATGCACCCACACAACACACAGCCCCCCCCACCCCCCTCCCCTAAAGGACGATCGAATTACCTGTTCCGTCGATCCTCGGGAGGGGACGGGAGCCATGGGGGCTGCTCCGCCGACACCACACCACCAACATAACATCGCCACGCCGAATCACAGGACGTGATTAGGTGGGTGGTGTTCTGTTGGCGTGGCGGTGAAGGTGGAGCAACTTCCACTTCCCCGCCGCCCGCCAGTATGGCTGTCGGCGGCTCTCCGTCGGAAAAAGAACGGAGGGCAGCCAACAGTCATAATACGCCAAGCGGCAAACCGCCACTACTGGCGGTCTTCCGCACAGCGGTCCCTCGGTGGTCCCGCCGAGGTTGGAATGACCACAGTAATTTCTACACAGTTTTGAAATTTGGGGTAATGCTTGGACAAGGATTCTGCACTAACTTTTTCAGATACAGGAATGTAAGCAGGGAGAAAATCAAATTGTTGAAAGAAAAAGGCCCAGCAGGCTTGTCTGCTTTTCTAGTATTCAGTCTTTGAGTACTTGAACGTTTCTATGAACGGTACAGACAGCTAGTTGATGTTGGGCTCCCATTTACGAATGTCTCTATTAAATGAAGACTGTCTTAATGGCTAGGAGTTTCCTTATCAGGACACAAAAGTTATTTTTTTCTGCAGAACTTTCTTTTTTAAAAAGACTATGGGATTCTCTTCTCTATCATGGCCCGGTTGAAATGAAACTGCTCCCATAGCTAGGTCTGAGGCATCTGTATCAACAGTAAAAGGTCTAGAGGGATCAGGTTGTTGCAGGATGGGAGCTCGAATAAAATCTGCCCTCAGGTTTTCAAAAGCTAGGTTACTCCAGTAAAAAGTCATGCTTGTATTTAGCAGATCTGTAATTTGTGTAACAAGCTTAGACAAGTTCTAAACAAATTTGTTGCACTAGTTTGTTAATGTAGGAATGCACTCTCTTTTTTGGCATGGTTACCCCCTTTTTCTGCCTGATATCAGTGTGTTTGACTGTGTTCACTGGGATCCTACTAACCAGAACACCAGAGATTGTGCTTTCTCTCCCAAACTACTGTATTTCATCACACAGTTGTCATACTGTTGCCCCCATGTAAGCCCCTAGGATATGGTACCGAGGTACCCAGGGCATTGGGGTTCCTGGGCCTCCCTATGGGCTGCAGCAGTTATTCTGCCACCCATAGAGAGCCCATGCAAAGGGTTCTGTAGGCCTGCCATTGCAGTCTGCATGAACGGGGCGCATGCACCCCTTTTCACTACAGGCCACTTCACCAGGTCACTATAAGTCACCCCTATGGTAGGCCCCCTCAGCCCAGAGGGCAGGGTGCAGGTACCTGTGTGTGAGGACACCTCTGCACTAGCAGAGGTGCTCCACAAACTCCAGGCCCATTTCCACGGACTTTGTGATTGCTGGGACACCATTTTACACGTGTACTGGACATCGGTCACTACCTATGTTCACCTACATAATGTTAACTCAGAACCTAGGCATGTTTGGTATCAATCATGTTGGAATCATACCCCAATGCTTTTGCAAGTATTGGCTGTATGATTCCATGCACTCTGGGGGCTCCTTGCAGGACCCCCAGCATTGCTCCTACAGCCTTCTGAGGTTTTCCAGGCAGCCCTAGCTGCTGCCACCTCACAGACAGGTTTCTGCCCTCCTGTTGCTTGAGCAGCTCAAGCCCTGGAAGGTAGAACAAAGGATTTCCTTTGGTAGAGGGGTGTTACACCCTCTCCTTTTCGAAATAGGTGTTACAGGCTTGGGAGGGGTAGCCTCCCAGAGCCTCTGGAAATGCTTTGAAGGGCACAGATGGTGCCCTTCTTGCATAATCCAGTCTACAGCAGTTCAGGGACCTCAAGTCTGGTGCAAAACTGGACAATGGAAAGGGGAGTGACCACTCCCCTGTCCATCACCACCCCAGGGGTGGAACTTCCTCCAGAAGGTCCCTGGGTTTTGCCATCTTGAATCCAAGGTTGCCAGTGATCTCTGGGAGTATCTGAGTGGCCAGGTCAGGCAGGTGATGTCAGAGCAACCTCCTGATAGGTGGTCACCCAGCTAGGTGACCAATCCCCCTTTCAGAGCTATTTGGGGTCTCTCTTTTGGGTGGTTCCTCAGATTCAGCTTGCAAGATTCAGCAGGATTCCTCTGCAACCTCCACTTCGACTTCTGACCAAAGAAACTGCATCTGGAATCTCCAGGACCCGACAACCTGCAATAAAGACAAAGATTTTGCCTGCAATATTACGGCTCCTTCCAGCTGCTGCAACATTTCTTCGGTCGATCATCCTCTGAGGATAGCCCATCTTCAGTCTGCACAGGAAAGAAGAAAGAATTTCCCTTGGAGTGAAGGAGTCACTCCCCTGCATCTGCAGACACCAACAGCAATGACCACCTGCATCACGAGTGGTGGTCAGAAGTGGTCCTGTCTGTCCTCTCTACCAGTTGTCCCACTTGGGTGAAGGGAAACCCTTGCCTTCCTACGTAGGACAGTACCACCATGCACTGCATCTTTTGCAGCTGCCAAGGCTTGTTGGCACTTCTTCCAAGAAGTCTTCAGGCGTCATGTAGCTCCAGCCCCCAACACTCCTTACTGTGATGCACAGCTCCCTGAGTGGCTCTCCTGCCGTGTGGGACTCCTTTTCATAGTGCTGTATGGGCTCCAGTTGCAACGTCTGCGTTTCAATCCCGTGGGACTCCTGTGGGTAATGCCTGTGCTTCTATGAGCTCTCTGTGGTGCTGAGGGCCCCCTCTGGCTCCCCCTCCTGGGTTGATTCCTCCTGGTCCTTTGTAGCACCACTTTGTGCCAACCGTTAGTTTTGCCTGTGCCAAGGCTTGTTGATGTAATCTGAACACACATACCTGACTGCAATCTTCCTTCTGGTATAGGACATCACCTGCATCCTCCAGGAACTCGACACAGACTCCAGGGCTGTAGTGCTGACTTTCTTCCCTCACTGTCAACCAACTCCTGCATCCTCAGCTTGGTGGGTAGGGGCTCCTGCCCCCACTGAACTCTGCTGGGTCTTCTGCACTTGGTCGCCTCTTTCCACAAATCTTCCACTTCAGGAATCCACCATTGATTTCTTACAGTCATCTTTGGATTCTGCAATTCTCTTCTTTTCTTCTAAGTGGGTGGTTTGGGGAGATTCTAGTGATTTACTCCTGCTTTCCTTGTACTGCGGTGTTTTGTGGTAATTACCTTTGTGCTTTCCTGGTACCCCCAGTGCTCCTCTACACACTCCACTTATCTAGGTGGGGGTCCAACTCTTGCATTCCATTGTTTTAGTACATGGTTTGTTCTCCTCCTAGGGTCACTATTCTCAATTGTGTTTTACACTGTTTTTCACTGTTTTCTAACTATTCTTATGCCTATTTCTAGCAACTAGTCTATATATCTTGTGTATTGCTTACCTACTAAGGGAATATGGCCTCTATAGTATTTTTGGTGCTGTGTTTCCATAATAAAGTACCTTTATCTTTGTAACACTGAGGGCATCATTATGACATTGGCAGTAAGTACCGCCTACCGCCGCGGCAACAGCCACCAAAAGACCATCACGGCTGCTAACAGCTGTCTGCCGAATAATGACCACAGTTGGATTTTTGCCACAAGAAGGATGGAAATCTGGCTGTGGCCATGCTGGCGGATGACGTTAAGGTGGTGCTGCTACCACCAGCAGCGCCACGCCAGTAGACCGCTGCCAGTCGTATTGTGAAAAATAATATGGCCTGACGGTGTGCCGTCCCCTGCCGGAAGACCCCTGGATCCAGGTAAGTTGGTTTCCAACAGGGGTGGGGGGTGTTGTGTGTATGTGTGTGGGGGGGTGTGCATGAGTGTGTGACTGTGTGCGTGAATGCGAATGTATGTGTAGTGTTGTTTGTGTGCGTGTATGCATGTGTGAGAATGCGTGTAAGTATGGATATGTGAATGCATGTCTGCGTGTCTGTGTGAATGTGATGCAGATGTGTGCATGAATGAATGGATGCATGCGTTTATGTATGCGTGTTTGCATGTGTGAGTGAGCGTGTGTATGTGTGGTGCGTGTCTGCTTATGTGTGTGTAGGTGGAGTGGGGGATTGAAGGGGGAGCATGATGGAGGGGGTGTTGGGGTGCGTCAGCAGAGTTGTTGGGGGGAGGGGGCCTCCTATCAGTGACAGGGAAGGAATTCCCTGTCACTGATAGGGCCTACCACCATGGATAACGCCACGAAAACCATGGCAGTAGGCAGGGTCAAAATGCCTGAGGCGGTCCAATAGCAGCCGCCGGGCTGGAGATTCTTATCGGTCGGAGTGGTACATGTGTATAAGTGCTGTGTGACTACATTGGTATTGCACAAGCTTTGTCTGTCTCCTAGATAAGCCTTGGCTGCTCATCAACAGCTACCTCTAGAGAGCCTGGCTTCTAAACACTTCCTAAACTACACTAATACGGGATACATGAACCCGGTATAAGGTGTAAGTACCATAAGTACCCACCACACATCAGGCCAGCTTCCTACAGCCAAGCCAAAAAAAACGATGATTCTTTCAATGAGGAAGGAATGGGCAAGTCAAGAATTGGTTAAACATTTTGGTTGATTATGGCATTTTCATTTCAAACAAGAATTTTTCAGCTTTGACATTTGTTGTCTTTTAAACAATGTAAGACATATTTGACATAGTAAGGGTGTTCTGTAGGATCTTTAGAGAAAAACTGAATATTGTCCAGGTACACAATCATGGACTGGAGGATGATTAAGCCTGACAATTTGCATTCATGAATTATTGAAAAACAGCAGGGGCATTATACAGACTGTAATTAACTGATACTCAAAATGCCCAAAGGTTTGTTAAGAATGCTGTTTTCCATTCGGCACCTGAGCAGATTCAGATAATAGGCTCCTCTTAGGTCCAATTTGGTAAAGACCTTAGCCCCTTGGAACACCTTAAAAATGTCTGATGTGAGGAGCAAGGAATACCGGTCCATGACAGTCACCAAATTCAAACCCCTTTAATCACTACAGGGCCTGAGTTCAGATGCTCTTTTCTTTGGTACTAAAAAAAGGAAGCTCCTACAGGGGATTTTGGTGGGGCTGCAGACCATTCATCAGATTAGCATCAATATATTTACTCAAGACTAGTCATTTCAAGAGTGATAGCAAAAAAAGTAGCTCACAAAGAACAATGTTGTTAGGTAGAATGCCAATGGCACAGTCAAAGGAGTATTGAGGAGTTAGTTCTTTAGTTATTGACTCTTGAAATAAGTCTAAGAACTCATGATATGTATGAGGAATCTCAGTTTGCTAGGTAATAGACTGAGGAGTTTTGTCCAGGTAAGCTTCAGAAGTTTCAGAAGAAATTTAATTAGCAGTACAGAGAGTGACAAAAACTCGGAACCAGGAAAAAATGTATTTGCCGAACAATTGTTGTGAGGATTGTGTCTAGCTAACCAGTCAATCCCTAAAATGGTAATGGGGAGAAGAAAGCAGATCAAAAGTGATGGTTTCATAATGGCCTACTATCCTGAGAGGTAAAAATTGAGGATCCTC
Organism: Pleurodeles waltl; assembly: GCF_031143425.1. Classification (NCBI taxonomy): domain Eukaryota; kingdom Metazoa; phylum Chordata; class Amphibia; order Caudata; family Salamandridae; genus Pleurodeles; species Pleurodeles waltl. The sequence goes on along the minus strand of NC_090445.1, from coordinate 933,598,185 downwards.
TACTACTAAGCCAGGTGCCACTAGGGTTCCATCTACAGCTTCTACAGCCACTGGCACTTTCTTCTTAGGGACTGAAATGTGGTAGTGCAAGGACTATTTAATGTCCATGTAAATGTTGGATTAAAACTAGCATCAATAGATATTCAGAATGGATCTAAAACTCCCCTTGCAGGAAGCTGAAGCTGGAAAATTTCAAAGGAATTTGAGGGGATGTTTGATTATCTCTTGCATCTATTCCCTGCACTAAGGAAAAGCTCCTTAGTTTCAAAATGTTGCTGAAGTGTGAGCAGGCTTCTATGGCAGGAACTTAAAAGGTGACCTTTCAGACACAATCCAAGAATAAGATGAATTTCTCCCTTCTTGACCTCGCTTCCTCAATTAAAAGATGCTTGTTGAAAACAACTTGCATGGGTTCTTCTTCAGGCTAGAAGACTTAGATGTAGCCTTACAGTGACAAAAAAACAGCTGTCAGGGCACCCATGAACATGTAATTAGAAGATATGGTTACTGGTTACTGAGGACGCCGCGGGAGGATTTCGACCGCGGTCGGCTTTTTCTGTAATATTGATACTAACCTTTACGATAGGAAACGGTTTTAGAATACCTCATGTACGTCCTAATTTTGGATTATTTCTACTTTATTCAGACTATGGATTTGTTTTAAGGAGATTGGTTGCACACATAGACTTAATTAAGTTAAGCCCTGATGAAGTCTGTGAGAGTATTGTTCTCATAGGACGAAACACGTGTTGGCTGTTTGTGCTACATGGATACTGACTTCAATGCTGTGTTTGCTACAAGAACACTGACTTCAAGGACAACTTTGTGTTTGTTATGATGAACTTTTCTGTTTCAATAATAAATTGAGCTTTAAACTCTCCATGGTGTTAATGCCAATATACATTGCATATTGATACATCACTCACTTCTAATTACATGTTCATGGGTGCCTTGACAGCTTTTTTTTGTCACTGTGAGTTTCCCTTGAAACATTAGAGGAATTGGGAAGATCCTCTTGCCAGGAGCACCATGATAAGATTTGAATGTTAATGCTATTATGTGGACTCACTGTGAACGCCCAAATCCTATGACTTGCTTCCTATGTGCTTTCATTTGATTCTTAGATGTAGCCTTAAACCGTGGTCTATAGTGGATTTAGACAATGATTGTTTCTGGCACTCTAGCCATCTTTCCGGAAGGTGGCTATTGATCGAAATGGTGAATTGCACGAGACCTTGAATGAAGGGTGGTCTAGTGATCCTTGGGAGTTCATCCTTTATCCCATCCTTTAACCCTGTCTGGAAAAGGTCAGGCCTTTGAATTTCCATATGTAAGAATTGGAGATCCATTGTATGTTGGCAAATCTGTAGAAACTGCTCTTGTTATTTGGTGGTTGAAAATTTTTTCAAATTCCACAAGGAAGACTACAAAAGTTATGCAAGCAAAGACTGGCATTCAAAACGAATAGCATAGCCCAGGCCAAGGCATTCCCGGTAGTATTACTAATGTTAAACCCCACAGTAGATCTGTTGAAAGCATGAATGTGGGATTTAAAGGTAAAATCAACCTGGCAGTTGTCTAAAAGGGTCATTAGCTTCCTTTGGTTACCATTGAATTTCATCTCTGTCAAGCTAGCCAGAGGTGAATCCAGAATGCCTTGTTGTAAAAAGGCCAGCGACTGATGAAGTGAATTCTTTTCCATGGTCATGTTTTGGACTTGCAGCATTACGTTGTTAACTGCTGCCAGAAAGTCTTGAATTTGAGCCATTTCTTGGACCTGATCCATTTCCAGAAAGCGCTGGTGTTGCAACATGTCAAGCATGGGTTTTCTGGGAAACTATGACATGTTTTTCTGGTTCAAGGACAAAGGGCCTGATTCTGACCCTGGCGGCCGGTGACCGCCAGGGTCACCGGCCACGGGAGCACCGCCGACAGACCGGCAGTGCTCCGAAGGGCATTCTGACCGCGGCGGTTCAGCCGCGGTCAGAAAGGGTAAACCGTTGGTCACCCGCTGGTTTACCGCTGCCCTTCTGAATCCTCCATGGCGGCGGAGCGCGCTCTGCCGCCATGGGGATTCAGACACCCCCTACCGCCATCCTGTTCAACAGGATGGTGGTAGGGGGTGCCGCGGGGCCCCTGGGGGCCCCTGCAGTGCCCATGCCAATGGCATGGGCACTGCAGGGGCCCCCGTAAGAGGGCCCCGCAAAGTATTTCAGTGTCTGCTATGCAGACACTGAAATACGCGACGGGTGCCACTGCACCCGTCGCACCTTCCCACTACGCCGGCTCAATTCTGAGCCGGCGTCCTCGTGGGAAGGTTGATTTGCCCTGGGCTGGCGGGCGGACTTTTGGCGGCCGCCCGCCAGCCCAGGGCAAATCTCAGAATCACTGCAGCGGTCTTTCGACCGCGGTGCGGTGTTCTGACGGGGTTACTTTGGCGGGCGGCCTCCGCCGCCCGCCAAAGTAAGAATGACCCCCAATGTCTCTTATCTTCAGAGTCAGTGCAAAATGCCAAATTTAACAGCAAGTCTAGCAATAATCCAGTAAATAATTCCATAAAAAGGGGAAAAAATTGAAGACTGGTAAAACCCTCCATCTGACCAGAGCAAGCAACAGGGTAATGAGCTTAGAAATAGCAACAAGATCTGAAGCAAATGTGGAGTACATGATGGCCAGTGAGGGAGAAACAATTAAGGAACGATTGTGACACAACTAGACTAACAATAGAGTTTCCTTTATAGTGGAGAACAGGATGTGACATCATTCCAAAGGATCAGCCATCTTGGATTTGGAATGAACTGACAAGTTATTAAATAAAAGTGTAGAATGTATGCATGTAATAAGAATACTTATGTCACCAGACAATGTGATTTTCCTATTGCTTTTTATTAAGGGCTATAGACATAATTTCCTTGCATGTGGTGTTCTTCCAAGCTGACAAACAGGGAAAACTAGGCCCATAGTTCTTAACATGGTCAGGAACCCAATTTGTGCACTAGCACACAATTATGATGCTCAGCGAGGATGACGCTGTGTCCTCGCTATGAACATGGTGCTCCAGCCTGGCACCTGAGAGCAAGGTGCTGTGGAATGACCTGTGTGCAGTGTGAGCAGGGAAAAACTGAAGCTGCAGTAGCAGTCTCAGGTAAACTCCTTACAGAGGGCTGTGAGAGACATCTGTTGCTTGCTCTTGTGGCGATTGTATGGTTGGAATCCTCAGACTGGTGACTTGAGGCAGTGGTGGTGACCACCTTCTATTCTTTCTCACAACCACCAGTTGGCAGTACTACACTGCAATGGCCTTCATTTTCTGGAAGTGCATCCAAGCAACTATCTCCCACTGGGACTCAGGGACATGGCCTCTGGCAGGATCAGCTGGATAATGCAAGGAAAGTAGAAAAGAACATGAATTATAGTTCTAAAATCAAACTATGGCTTACATAGTCTGCCTTGGCAGGTTGCCTGAGGCCACTACAACATTTTATGTGATTCTTAATCACAAGGCCTATTTTCCCATACATAATTCATATAATGCAGTATCTGGCTTGAATTCATCCATGAACACTGCCATAGTGAAGCATTGATTTTTTTCTAAAAAGAATAAAAGTTTAAATTAATTCATGAGGAGACAGTCACTTTCACCCCGCACTCAGGGCCAAATTATGATTTGGGTTGTCCAACAACCGGAATGGCAATACAGCAGTGGGACGGATGCTGCTAAGCCAGCGGCCTCCTCATTTCTGTATTCTCATATCCCTGCAGGTATGCATTTGTTTGTTGCAAATCCCTCTCGACACCCTGGATGGCATTCAGAATGGTTGACTGCCCAACAGTGAGGGATCTCAGGAGGTCAATAGCCTCCTAACTGAGGGCAGCAGGGCTGACTGGGGCAGGGCCTGAGGTGCCCGGTTCGAAGAAGATGCACACCCTCCTGAGTGAGCAGGCACGGGAAACACACTGAGGGGCTGCTGGGAGGGCAGTGCTGGTGGGGTGGGTGGCCGCTGTACCTGTTGCTGGGGTGGGCACAGAGGTGTCCGCCACCACCAGGGAGCTTCCATCGGAGGAGGAGTCGCTGTCTATGGTCTCCCCTCCTGGTCATGGTGCTCCCCTCGCCCTCCGTCCCACTGGTGCCCTCACTGTCGGTGGATTCGGCCTCCAGGCCCATGTGGGATGCAGCTCCCTCCGTCGCCGGTGCCTCTGCTCCTCTGCCAGATGATGATAATGCACATAAGGATAGGGTGACAAAACCAAAAGGGGGAAGAGACAGAGGATACACTTGGTCAATGCCAGCACCACCACTACTGTTGGCGGACACAACACACAGGGAGCAGCCCTATGCACTAGGCCATGCCCAACCAGTTACTAAGATAGTCAGCAGCCCATGGGGTAGAATGTCTAATGCCATCAGCTGCACACCAGAAACTCACAGGACCCTCCCCAGTAGTAGATGCTTACTAGCACTATTGGGGTAGGAGTGTTTCAGAGCATGCCCAACAAGGGACCTACCCTGCCATTTTCGCCCCGGCCTAGGGGCACCCATGGCCCACATCCCCCACCCAGGTACCTCTTAACATGCGCAAAGTCAGGAGTCAGATTCTGTACTCACCCCCTTGTGACTGCTGTGATGCCTTCAAGTGCCCATCCAACTCTGGATAGGCCACTGCCAGGATGCGGAATATCAGGGGGGTCATGGTGCGACAGGCACCCCTTCCTGATTGGGAGGCCAGCCTCAGCTGGGCCTCCGCTGTCTTCTTTGCCCAGCGGCGCAGGTCCTCCCACCACTTGTGGCAGTGGGTGCTCCACCTGTCAAAGACCCCCAGGGTCCGCAACTCCTTGGGAATGGCACACCAAATACCCTTCTTCTGGTGGGCGCTGACCTGCAGGGAAAAGACAGCAGAAAAGGTAATTAGTCAACCGTCCGGACTGTCAGACTCATGGCCCACCAGATCCCTCCCATCCCCTGGCGCACATACATTGTCCACCTTACATGTTGCACTCTGGCCAGGACGCCTCTCCTCCCCCCACATGTGGCTTACATACACAGCACGCCATACATTTATTGCCCACGCATCATGCTCACAGTGTATTCACCTGTTTGTCTGGAGGACCGTAGAGTAACGTGTACTGGGGTAGGACCCCATCCACCAGTTTCTCCAACTCGTCTGCAGTGAAGGCAGGGGCCCTTTCCCCGGACACATGAGCCATGGTCAGTTTCAGACACAGGTCACAGCAGCACTTGCAGTGTAGGTCCTCTCCTGTTGAAGGTCAGGTAGCAAGTGAGTGGATAGATAGAAAATGGTGGTGACGTCTGCGGCGGTACGTACTGTCACCGCTGGCGTACATCGCCATTGGCTCCTGGAACCCAGAGGGCCAAATGATAACGAATGCAAAGTTGCGCTGTGGTCATCGACCGCCTACCGCGACGGCGCACAACGCCAGCGCAATTACCTCATTTCTACTTGTCCCTCCTCACAGGTCAGGCATTCGCCATTTCAGGGGGGCATTGGGCATAGCACCAAACTGCGTCACAGCAGACATTGGCACAGCAACTGATTGTCGGGTTCACATTTTGTTTCTGTAAAGTAAACAAATCATCATTAGTGCAATAGATGTAGGAATATGACTCTCTGCTCACCGTTCTCTTCCATAGGCTTCAACCGCTGAGGCTGAATATGAGATCACAGCATCCTCCGGTGTACAGTCCCCTGGTGGACCTTGTGACAATGGAGAACAGACACATTATCATTACATACAGCATTGATCGGGCCACCATCCAAGAACTGTGTGCCCAATTGGAGCCAGACCTGATGTCAGCTATCTGCCAGCCCACAGGTATCCCCCCTCTAGTGCAGGTCCTGTCAGTGCCCCATTTCTGGCAAGTGGTTCCTTCCAAACAACAGTGGCCATGGCATCAGGGATGTCTCAGCCAATGTTCTCTAAAGTGTTGACCAGAGTGTTGTCTGCCCTGCTGAAACACATGGGCAGCTACATCGTGTTCCCCCAGGTGGAGGATTTCTCCACAGTGAAAGCTGACTTTGCTCTGGGTCATATCCCCAACATCATTGGTGCCATTGATGGTACACATGTGGCATTTGCCCCCCCAAGAAATGAACAAGTTTTCAGGAATAGAAAAAGCTATCACTCTATGAATGTGCAGATGGTGTGTTTGGCGGACCAGTACATCTCCCATGTGAATGCCAAATATCCTGGCTCTGTGCATGACACCTTTATCTTGAGGAATAGCAGCATCTCATGTGTGATGGGCCAACTCCAGAGGTACCGTGTGTGGCTAATAGGTGAGCCTAAGGAACCCACACACTATGAGTAGGTGTCTGGGCATGGGGTTGTCCCTAAGGGTTAGTGTGTGTCTAACAGTTGTCCCTCGATATTTGTAGGTGACTCTGGTTACCCCAATCTCTCATGGATGACCCCAGTGCGGAATGCCAGGACAAGGGCAGAGGAACGTTGAGGCACATGGGCGTACAAGAAGGATTATTGAAAGGATCTTCAGCCTCCTGAAGGCCAGGTTCAGGTGCCTCCATTTGACTGGTGGATCCCTGTACTATTCACCCGAGAAGGTGTGCCAGATCACCGTTGCATGTTGCATGTTGCATGTTGCACAACCTGGCCTTGAGATGCCAGGTGCCTTTTCTGCAGGAGGATGTGCCTGGAGATGGTCTTTTGGCAGCAGTGGAGCCTGTGGACAGTGATGAAGAGGAGGCAGAGGAAGAAGATGTTGACAACAGAATCAATATAATTCAGCAGTACTTCCAACGAAACACAGGTAAGACACTGTAAGTTCACTTTACATTTCATTTATGTTTTGGACATTGTACAAGGTAGCCTCTTACCCTATGTCTATAGTCACTGACTTTACCCTTTGGCATCTCTATTTTCATATCTCTGTGCCCCACACTGGCTCCTGCTATGTGTACTGATGCCCACCAAAGGTCATTCCAAAGTATATTTCACTGTACATTTGAGTTGCAATGATTTGATAATGTTGTGCTAATACATTTGTGAATCATTTGACAGACTCCAGATTAGTATTTGTTCCAAGGGTGTTTATTTAGGTGCTCATAGGTAGAAGGGGATGTACAATGGGCTGGGCTGATGGTGGAGGAAAGTCGAGTGTATTGGTATAACGGGTGAATTGTGCAATGGGGCATAGGAAGGGGAGTAATGGCAGTTCAAGGTGGACAGGGTGACAGAGTGGGACAGAAGAGTGACAATCAGGAGAGTCTTATTTCCTGGCGGGGGTCTTGGCCATGTTCTCTGGCTTCTGCCTGGATGGCAGGGAACATTTGCACGGTGGTTCTCCTTCTGCAGGGGTTGGGGTGCTGGTGGCCTGTTGTTCCTGTGAAGGGGCCTCCTGTCCACTAGCGCCTGCGGAGGTGGAAGGCTGTTCATCGGTTTGGCCAGTGTAAGGCGCCCGTTGTTGTGCCACTGCCTCCCTCATGGTCTTGGATAGGTCAGCCAGCACCCCTGCAATGGTGACCAGGATGGTGTAGATGTTTGTTGGGTCATCCATGATCCCCAGGCACTGTCCCTCCTAAAGCCGCTGGGTCTCCTGCAGCTTGGCCAGTATCTGGCCCATCATCTCCTGGGAATGGTGGTATGCTCCCAGGATGTTGGAGAGTGCCTCGTGGAGAGTGGATTCCCTGGGCCTGTCCTCCCCCTGTCACACAGCAGGCCTCCCAGCTTCCCTGTTGTCCTGTGCCTCTGTCCCCTGAACCGTGTGCCCACTTCCACTGACCCCAGGTCCTTGATCGTCCTGTGTTTGTGGGGTTGCCTGGGGTCCCTGAAGTGGTGGACACATTGCTGATTGATGTGTCCTTGGTACAGTGGCATTGGCCCATTAAGTGGGTGCTGTGCTGTGTTTCCTGAGTGGGGAGGCTCTGTGGTGGGTTGGGACTGTGACTGGGTACCCGTCTGTCCAGAGGTCCCTGATGGGCCAGGTTGGGCATCCTGATCCAGGCATGCAGAGCTGCTGTCGTCACTGTGGGCCTCTTTAGGGGGGAAGCTGGATGTAGCTGGCACTTCCTCTCCGGTGACGTTGAGTAGGGGTCCTGTGGGGATGCAAATGCAGTGTTAATGTATCTGTGTGTGCCATCTTGTGCATGGGTGTGTTTCCCTGTATGGTTGTGATTTCCCTGTCAGCTTGACCTTGTGTGAGTAGTGATTTTGTGGTCTGGGTGAGTCTCTCTACTGGCATGCTTTGGTTATGGGTGTCCATGCAGGTATGTGTTGGAGGTCCATGCTTTGGTGTTGCATGCAGGGCTTGGTATTGGGATGGGTGGGTTGTGATAGTGGGGTATATGTGAGGTGTTGGAGTAATGGGTTTGAGGGTACTGTTTGTGATGGCATGCAGGTAGGGTGGGGGGGATAAAGTAGTAAAGATTTGACTTACCAGAGTCCAGTCCTCCTACAACTCCTGCGAGGCCCTCAGGATGCATAATTGCCAAGACTTGTTCCTCCCATGTTGTTAGTTGTGGGGGTGGAGGTGGGGGTCCACTGCTAATCCTCTGTAATGTTACCTGGTGTCTTGCAACCACGGAACGCACCTTCCCGCTTAGGTCATTCCACCTCTTCCTGAGGTCATCCCTGGTTCTTGGGTGCTGTCCCATGCTGTTGACCCTGTCCACGATTCTCCACCATAGCTCCATCTTCCTTGCAATGGTTGTCTGCTGCACCTGTGATCCGAATAGCTGTGGCTCTACCCGGATGATTTCCTCCATCATGACCCTTACCTCCTCCTCAGAAAACCTGGGGTGTCTTTGGGGTGCCATGTATGTGGTGTGTGTGATATGTGTGAAGATGTGTGGGGTGATGTGTTGGGGTGTATGCTGTGAGTTGCGTGGATGGTGTATGGGTGTTCTGTGGCTCTGATTGAGTGGGTGCTCCTGGGTTGTGTCTCTCTGTGTTGGCAATCTTTTTCTTTCATTGAAAGGGTTGTGGGTAATGTGGGTGTGTGTTTTATAGTGGTGTGAGTGTGTGGGTCTGGTGTGTGTATGTGTCAGGTGTGAGTAGTTTGAATTGTCCAATGTGGTGGTGTTTTGTAAATATGTGTGTATTTTGAGCGCAGCGGTATGTACCGCCAATGGTTTACCGTGAATGAAAGACTGCTGCAATGATTCGTGGGTCGTGATACTGTGGGTGTATTCCTGTTGGCGTAATGGTGTGGGTTTGCCTATCGCCAGTTTATCACTGACCTTTGGGCTGGCGGACTTGTGTGGGTGTCTGTATTGTGGCAGAATTTTCAGTGTGGGTCATAATACCCGTGGCGGAATACCGCCACGTGAACGGTATGTTGGCGGCCGTCAGCACAGCGGTAGGTGGAATTTACCACCACATTGTAATGAGGGCCATAATGTCCGTTTAACCTTAGTTTTTTTCAGTGACTATACATTTATACATATTGTGGGGGAAATGGGCTGATTGCAGAAGCCACCTAACTTTTTGCCCCTATTTTTCATTCATACTGGTGTTTTCCTGACTCTGATGGTGCCCTGGGCACTGCTAAACAGTCCCAGGGCCTGTGCTCTGATTAAAATAATATATGCAAATTAGGCTAATTATAATTGCCACCCCACCTACCTATAAATCCCTAGTATTTGGTAGGGCATGTAGGTTTAGGGACCCCAGCATAGGTAGCACACCCAGGGGTGCACTGCTGTGGTGCCCAGTGTCATTTTAAAAGCAAGCCTGCCTTGTTGGCTGCTTTTAAGTTAAAGTTAATCCCAAATTTGACTTTGAAATTAAAAGTAATTCCAAAGTCCTAAGATACCTTACTTTATATATAAGTTACCCCTAAGGTATGCCCTAAGTGCCTCATGGGTTAGGTGCAGTGTAAGTCTAAGTAGGGACTTTATAAGCGATGTTTTATAAGCCATGGTGAGGAAAATATGTCCAAATTAATTTTCACGATTGTAGTGAATGATCTTCACAGGTTAAAATGGAGAGTCTTTATTTTAAAATAATAAAGCCTTATTTCTATAGGTAGGAGCTAAATATATCAAGTTTAGTATCAAATTAAAAGTTACAATAAATCCAACAACTTGCCACTGTTGAATTTAATATACCTTGAACAGGTAAAGAGTTTTAGAACTCTTGCTAAAAGTTACCAAACTTCAGCCCTGTAGTCCCCTTCTCTGATTGGTCAGCCTTTGGCAGCCTGGCCAGACTGCCTTGATGGGGTGTGAAGTGGCCTGGAAAAGAAAGGAAGAGGAGATCGGCTTTAGTAGATGGTGAAACAGGATGGGGGCCTTCAAAAGAGGGAAGGACATTTGGAGCAGCTCAGGACCTCCTCCATTTCTTGCATACCCAGAAAGCCCGGTGCCCCCTCATTATATTAGGAGAGATCTGGAGAGGGGTGTGTTAAGAGAACTTAGCCACACCAGCTGGTGGACCCAGCCTGACCTAACCTCCAAAATTCAAATTCTAAAATTTGGATACAGGGAACAGAGATGAAAACTTTGCTTAAGCAACCAGGGAGCTGCTACTTAACACAGCTTCTTGGTTGCTGGGGCAATGGGACTGTAGAGGAGGCCTTGCGGCTCCCTTTTGCTCCCAGATAGCCAGTAAAGGGCATATAATAAAATTTAAAAAAGGATAGCCAGGGACCACAGAGGAGGCTCCTGCTGCTGCCCCAGATAGCCCATGAAGGGAATGTAATGAAATATAGAAAAGAATATTCTGGGACAGTGGGGTAGGCCTTGAGGCTTCCCCTGCTTTCCCAGTTAGCCCACAAAGGGCACATTATTACTTTTTTTTAAATCAGCTGGGACTGCAGAGGGTTCTTTGAGGGCTCCTCCCTATTTGCAGACAGCCCATAAAGGGCTAAAAATATATTTTAAAAAAATGAATAGCTCAAGTGCTAAGGTCATAGACCTTCACGCTGAGAGTTAAGGGTTAGAGTCCAGTTCATTTGAAATGAAAAGGTTTAAGGATCATACTAAAAGGTGATCTTATTGTTTTAAATGACAAATACATTTTTCTTTTCAAATTGTGCAGAAATGACTCATTCTAAGTATTTCAAACATCAAAGCCTAAAAAACTCTCTATCTCTCTCCCTCTCACTCTCTCTCTGTTTCAATCTCTTTCTTCCACTCACACACCCATTCAGACTCTTAAGTACCCACTCACAGACCCACTCAGACACTCACGCACCCTCTCATAGACCCGCTCAGACCCTTGTGCACCCACTCAGAGCCTCAGTCAGACCCGCATGCACCCACTTATTGTGGCCAACTGCCGCCTTGGCCGCCCACGGCGTTGGTTGGATTAACGTATAGTACTGAAAATTACTATGGCCCTCATTACAACCCTGGCGGTCAGTGTTAAAGCGGCGGTAATACCACAAACAGGCTGGCAGAAAAAAAAATGGGATTACAACCGTGGCAGAAACCGCCAACATAGACAGCCACTTTAACACTCCGACCACCACGGTGGTAGAAAGAAACAGCGCGGCAGTCACCGCCAACAGACAGGCGGGAGACAAAGTACCTCCCATCCTATTACAAGAGGCCTATCCGCCACCTTTTCCGGGGCAGAACCAACGCTATCAAAAGCACGGCGGAAACAGTACACAGAAAGGAAAACACTCACCTCTCGACACCCAACGAGGAACCAGGATGCCATGGAGCCCGAACTCCACGTACTGCCCATGCTGGTTTACCTCCTCTTCTATGAGGAATATGAACGGCGGCGAACATGGTGAGTACTGTGCCTACAACACAGGGGAGGGGGGGAGGAAACAGAGTGACAAACACACATGCAACACCCCCACCCTCACCACCACAAACAACAACAGACACACAAATACATGCAGCAACATTACATATAGACCCCCCAGCCCCCTGTAAGAACGCAAGGACAAAAGGAAATTATTGTAACCATTGTAATCAAGAAAATTCCAGCATTCAAAAGTCACCATTCAGTATATACAAATATGTACACCAACTTCACAAGTCTGGATAGTGTACAAATCATTGTCCTTGGACCACTGGGCCCAAAATGCATGGGCGAGGCCCACACATGATACCTGACTCCAAACAGAGAGAACATTGCAGGGGCATCAGATCAAAAATATACAGGCACCTCAGGGGGAGGTGGAGGGGGGCACCGCAGCCTGATGAAAGCACAAGGCCACTGCTGCACGAAGGGCTCCATGCCCATTGATGTATCCTGGGGAGTGCAAAGCCACAGTCTCTCAAGTCTCCCCAGTGGGTGGTTTGCCCACTGCTTTATTCTGGGGAGTGCAAAGCCACAGTCTCTCAAGTCTCTCCAGTGGGTGTTTGCCCACTGCTTTACCCTGGGGAGTGCAAAGCCACAGTCTCTCAAGTGGATAACAGTCTCCACTGGTTGTGGAGGGGGCCTGGTGCCCAGAGTGCTTCATCCTGCCAAGGACAGAGGTAGTGGATGTATCTCTCCACTGGTTGTGGAGGGGGCCTGGTGCCCAGAGTGCTTCATCCTGCCAAGGACTGAGGTAGTGGATGTATCTCTCCACTGGTTCTGGAGGGGGCATGGTGCCCAGAGTGCTCCACGTGCAGTGTGGCCGGTACAATTCCCTCACCTGGGTGTGGGTGCCACGAGATTTGCGAGGTTCAGCTAGCATGATATGCCATGGAGGCATCAACATACCCCACACTGCTGCTGCTGCGCCTTCCACCTGCAGATGTAAACAGTGATGGAAGAAATGCCTCAAGGAAACTGCCCAGGGTCCAGGAACTCTCCTCCAGCCTCAGACGACTGACGACTGGGGATGGTAGCCATGTCAGCGGTGGTGCCTGTGTCCGAGGACGCCGCGGGCCGGTGGCGGTGCTTGCGTCGGCGCTGGCGGCAGTGCATGGGTCAGCACCTGCAGAGGGACACAGCAGGATGTTTCCTGCAGCCTCGGACCGCTTCCCACTGGGGAAGATGCTGGGGACTGTCGCTGAGGCTGTAGATGTGCTGGGGGCGATGCAGGTGTCGGTAGTTGCGGCGGTGTCTGCTGCGGCGGTGCTTGCAGCGGTGTCTGTTGCAGCTGTGCTTGCGGTGGAGCTGGCGACGGTGCTTGCGGCGGTGCATAGGTCAGCACCTGCAGAGAGACACAGCAGGACGTTTCCTGCAGCCTCAGGCAGCTGCCCACTGGGGAAGATACTGGTAACTCTCACTGAGGCTGTAGATGTGCTGGGGCCGCTGCAGGTGGCGGTGGTTGCGGCGGTGTCTGCCACGGCGGTGCTTGCGACGGTGTCTGTTGCAGCGGTGCTTGCGGCGGAGCTGGTGGTGGTGTTTGTGGCGGTGCATGGGTCAGCACCTGCAGAGGAACACAGCAGGACGTTTCCTGCAGCCTCGGATGGCTGCCCACTGGGGAAGATGCTGGGAACTGTCTCTGAGGCTGTAGACGTGCCGAGGTGGTGCAGGTGACGGTGCAGGTTACGGTTGTGGTGGCGGTTGTGGTGTCGAGGCAGCTAGTGGTGTTCGCTGCCGTACAGGGTGGCGTGGTCGTGGACAGAAAGTCTGGCACTGGTCCCTCAGTCGGTGCCACCATGCCCTCTCCTGACCTCCTCTTCAGCTTTTGGCCCTTCCCCAGCTTTGAAGGTGCCGCAGTTGTCTTGCCACTATCCCCTTTGGTTTTTGGTGAGCCCTTGGTGGCTGGTACTTTCGGCTTCTCCCTCTGGGATGTGGGCACCTCTTTCACCTTGGCAGGTGGCGGAATGTCCTTGCCCTTACTATGTGGCACACTGGCAGCCCTGATGGGTGGCGCACTCCATGACCCCGCAGTTGCTGGCACCACTGTGCCTGGGGATTTGGTGGCTGAGGTGCTGGGTTGGGAACTGGAAAGCCTGGCCCCAGGGGAAGGACGGGGGGAGGTGTAGGGAAGAGGTCAGTGTTAGCCAGGAAGAGTTTATTAGACACACTGGGACGGGAAGATGGAGTGGGTGTGGAGGTAGAGTTAGTGGTTGTAGGAGTTGTACGTCTGCTGAATATAGGTGAAGGTGCATGGGCCGGAGGCTGTGGTGAGGTGGATGGCTGTTGGGTGTGTGTGTGCCTGCATTTGTGTACTTTGGGAGGAGGGCTCACAGACACACTGGTAGAGGACACTGGGGATGTGTGCATGGTAGTGGGGGTGGTGAGTGCATGTGAGCTGTGTGTGGTGATGGGCTTGCTGGAGGCAGTGGCTGAGGATGTAGTGCATGCAGGTGCTCCTGTCCCTGCTGTGGAGCTCCCCTCACCCTCCGTCCCAATGGTGGCTTCAGACTCCATTGTTTCGACCTCCAGGGCCAAGTGGGTTGCAGCTCCCTCCTGCTCCGGTGCCAATGCTCCTCCGCCTGATGATGCTATTGCACACAAGAACAGGGAGACCACAAAAAGGTGGGGAAAGACAGAAGAAAGACATGTTCAGTGCATGCAACACCACTACCGTTGGCGGACACAACACACATGGAGCAGCCCTCTGCACTACGCCATGCACTAACAGTTCCTAGACATTTCAGCTGACCATTGGGTATGAGGCCTACGACCAATTGCTGCACACCTGGAAGTCATAGGAACCTGACTAGATGTAGATGGCTCTTACCACTGGTGGGGTTGGGGTGCCACATAGCCTGCCTCACAAGGGACCTTGCCTACCAACTTCGCCTGGCCTAGGGGAACCAACTGACCACCTCCCCCACCCTGACATCTCATAATGCACCCTGAGTCAGCTGAATGAGAGTGTACTCACCCCCTTGTGGCTGCTGTGATGCCCCCAAGCGCCCACGTTGGGAGGCCATCCCCAGCTGAGCCTCCGCCGTCTTCTTGCACCAGCGGCGCAGGTCCTCCCATCTTTTCCGGCAGTGGGTGCTCCGTCTGTGGTAGACCCCCAGGGTCCGGACGTCCTTGGCGATAGCATGCCAAATACCCTTCTTCTGGTGGGCGCTGACCTAGAGGAATGGTACAGGGGGAAAAGGAAATTACTTACCTGTCCGGACCGTCATACTCATTGCCCCCCAGTCCCCACCCTTGCCCTGCCACACATACACTCCCCATCCGCACATACAGGCCTCAGCCCCCCCCCCATGTATCTTCCATCCACACCACTCAAAACAGGCATTGCGCATACAGCATGCTCACAGTGTACTCACCCATTTGTCTGGAGGACCGTACCGTTGCGTGTACTGGGGGAGGAACCCATCCACTAGTTTCTCCAACTCCTCCGAAGTGAAGGCAGGGGCCCTTTCCCCAGACACATGAGCCATCGTCACTTCCAGACTGAGGTCACAGCAGCACTTGCAGTGTAGGTCCTCTCCTGTTGAAGGTCAGGTATCAAGTGAGTGAACAGACAGAAAATGGTGGTCACGTCCGCGGCGGTGCGTACAATCACCGCCGTTGTACATCGTTATTGGCTCCTGGGACCCATAGGGCACAATGTAAACCAATGCAGAATTTTGCCGCGGTCTTTGACCGCCCACCACGGCGGTGTACAACGCCAGCGCAGTTACCTCATATCCCCTTGTCCCACCTTACAGGTCAAGCAGCCACCATTTAAGGAGGCCACATGTGATGGATGTTAACTGCGTCACACCTATCTAGGCAGAGAATATAGATAGATACCGGCACATTGCGGATTAATTAAGTTTCTGAAAATAAGACATTGTGATACCTCAGTGTTGGATGTCTCTCTGCTCGCTCTTCTCCTCCATAGGGCACGTCCGCTGGGGTAGGTGATGAGATGGCGGCATTCTCCGGTGTACAGACCCCTGGTGGACCTGTCGACAATGGAAGAGAGACAAATCCTGGTCACAAACAGACTTGATCGTGCAACAATCCAGGAACTGTGTGCCCAGTTGAAGCCGGACCTGATGTCAGCTATCCGCCATTCCACTGGAATCCCCCCTCTAGTGCAGGTCCTGCCTGTACTCCATTTGCTGGCCAGTGGGTCTTTTCAAACAACAGTGGCCATGGCATCAGGGATGTCCCAGCCAATGTTCTCATACGTGTTGTCCAGAGTGTTATCTGCCCTGCTGAAACACATGCGCAGCTACATCGCTTTCCCTCAGGCGGAGGATTTGCCCACAGTCAAAGGTGACTTCTATGCTCTGGGACATATCCCCAACATCATTGGTGCCACTGATGGGACACATGTGGCATTTGTCCCCCCCCGTAGAAATGAACAGGTGTACAGAAACCGGAAGAGCTACCATTCTATGAATGTGCAGATGATGTGTTTGGCAGACCAGTACATCTCCCATGTGAATGCCAAGTATTCTGGCTCTGTGCAGGACGCTTACGTTTTGAGGAATATCAGCATCCCTTGTGTGAGGGGGCAACTCCAGAGGCACTGTGTGTGGCTAATAGGTGAGGGCAAGGTCCCAATACAGTTGACATAGGTGTCTGGGTATGGGGTTGTCCCTAAGGGTTAGTGTGTGTCTAACAGTTGTCTCTCGACATTTGCAGGTGACTCTGGTTACCCCAACATGTCATGGCTACTGACCCCAGTGAGGAATCCCAGGACAAGGGCAGAGGAACGCTACAACGAGGCACATGGGCGAACTAGGAGGGTGATCGAACACACCTTCAGCCTCCTGAAAGCCAGATTCTGGTGCCTCCATCTGACAGGTGGATCCCTATACTACTCACCGAAGAAGGTGTGCCATACAAATCGTGGCCTGCTGTATGCTGCACAACCTGGCTTTGTGACTGCAGGAGGATGGGTCAGATGGTGGTCTTGTGGCAGCTGTGGAGCCTGTGGACAGTGAAGAAGAGGAGGGAGAAGAAGAGGATATCGACAACAGAAACAACATCATCAGGCCATACTTCCAGTGAGACAAAGGCAAGAAGACACCACTGCTTTCCACATCTCATTATATTGTTGGAACTAGCAAAAGTGTGTCATTTTCATTTATTGCATGGACCCTGACTTGTCACTTTGACTTTCCAGTTCACAGTTCTGGGTCCCACTTTGTGCCCTCTGCTATGTTTACTGCTGGTCTACAGCTGTGTTACATTGGTATGTGAACAAGTAAATTGACATTGCTATATTCCATAGTTATTGCAATTACACATTTGTGAACGCACAGACTGACTCCAGATTGTTTTGTGATTGAAGTGTGTTTATTCCTGTGCTAATAAGTGGATGGGGTAGTAAAATGGGCTGGGGGGATGAGGGAGGTATATCCATGGCAGAGTCCAGTCTATATGTTTCACAGGTGCATTGTCCAAAGGGGCATAGGAAGTGGAGCAATGGCAGTTTAAAGATGGACAGGGTGACATAGTGGGACAGAAGGGTGACATTCAGGGGGGTCTCATTTCCTGGCAGGGATCTAGGCAATGTTCTCTTTCTTGTTCCTGGATCTCAGGGACCGTTTGCGGGGTAGTTCTCCATCTGCAGGGGGTGGGGTGCTGGTGTCCTAATGTTCCTGTGGCGGTGCCTCCTGTCAACTAGCGCCGGCAGAGATGGAGGGCTGTTCATCGTCTAGGCTAGTGTCAGGGGCCCCTTGTTGTCCCACTGTGTCCCTCCTGGTGTTGGCGACATCTGCCAGCACCCCTGCAACGGTGACCAGGGTGGTGTTAATGGGCTTCAAGTCCTCCCTGATCCCAAGGTAGTGTTCCTCCTGCTGCCGCTGGGTCTCTTGAAACTTGGCCAGTACCGTTGCCATCGTCTCCTGGGAATGATGGTAAGCTCTCATGATGTTGGAGAGTGCCTTGTGGAGAGTGGGTTCCCTGGGCCTGTCCTCCCCTGTCGCACAGCAGACCTCCCAGTTTCCCTGTTATCCTGTGCCTCTGTCCCCTGAACCATGTGGCCACTGCCCCCAGGTCCCTGATTTTCTTAGGTAGGTGAGTATGCCTGGGTTCCCTGTAGTGGTGGACACACTGCTGATTGACGTGTCCTGGGGACAGAGGGATGTGCCTGCTGGGTGGGTGGGTGCTGGTGTTTCCTGAGGGTGTAGGTTCTGTGGTGGCTTGTGACAGTGTCAGGGGAACCGACTGTCCCGAGGTCCCTGATGGTCATCTTGATCCAATTGTGCAGAGCTGCTGTCATCACTGTGGGCCCCTTTTGTGGGGGGACTGGATATGCCTGGCACCTCCTGTCCGGTGACGTTGGGTAGGGGTCCTGTTGGGGTGTAAATGCATAATCATTGTATGTGTGTGTGCCATCATGTGCAATGGGTGGTTGACCCTGTACTCCAGTGCTTGCATTATTGGCTTGGTCCTTGTGTGATTGGTGATTTTGGGGCATGAGTGAGTCTCTGTTGTGGACATGCTTGGGTGATGGGTGTCCATGCATTGGTGTCACATGCAGGGCTTGGTTTTGGGATGTGTGAGTTGAGTTGGTGGGGTATCTGTGGGTTGTTGGGGGGACGGGTGTGAGGGCAAGGGTGGGAGTATGTGATGGCATGCAGGTAGGGTGGAGGTGATATAGTAGTAAAGATATGACTTATCAGAGTCCAGTTCTCCTGCTACTCCTGCGAGGCCCTCAGTATGCAGTATTGCCAAGACTTGATCCTCCCATGTTGTTAGTTGTGGGGGAGGAGGTGGGGGTCCACCGCCTGTCCTCTGTACAGCAATGTGGTGTCTGGAGACCACTAAATGCACCTTCCCCTGTAGGTCGTTCCACCTCTTTCTGATGTCATCTCTAGTTCTTGGATGCTGTCCCACTGCATTGACCCTATCGACGATTCTGCGCCATAGCTCCATCTTCCTTGCAATGGATGTCTGCTGCATCTGTGATCCGAATAGCTGTGGCTCTACCCGGATGATTTCCTCCACCAGGACCCTGAGCTCCTCCTCAGAGAACCTGGGGTGTCGTTGAGGTGCCATGATGCTGTGTGGGTGATGTGTGAGGTGGTGTCTGTTGTGATGTGTGAGGGGGTGTGTAGGTGAGCGTTGTTTGAGGTGCGTGGATGTTGTGTACGTGATGGTGTTGTGTGTCTGTGGATGCTGGTGTTGTTTTTGGTAGTGTATCTCTCTGGCGTGCTTTCAAAATTCTGGTAGTAAGTGTTTGTGGGTAATGTGGGTGTGTGATTTATATTGGATTGGGTGTGTGAGTGTGGTGTGTTTATGTGTATCAGGTGTGTGTATTTCGAATTGTCCAATGTGGTTGTGTTTTGTATATGTGTGTGTATTCTGAGTGCAGCGGTGTGTACCGCCAATGGATTACCACAGTTAAAAGACCGCTGCGTTGATTCGTGGGTCGTGATACTGTGGGCGTATTCCTGTTGTCGTGACAGTGTCGATTTTGTTATCGCCAGTTTATCACTGACCTTTGGTGTGGTGGACTTGTGTGGGTGTCTGTATTGTGGCGGATTCCGAGCTCTGGGTCGTAATACCTGTAGCGGTAATGTGGGCAAGTAGTTGGCTAATCCAGCAGATGTGCTTAGCATTTGTTGTACTCACAGTCTCAATAAGTGTGGACACTATCCCCCGGAAGAAGAATTTGAAATCAATTTACAAAAAATACTTATTTAGTTATGATTTTTCAAAGTTTAGAAAATACTCTGTTTTTGAACATGAATAACGCACCTGCGGAATCAATGGAATCAATGAGAAAACATTTAAAAATGCATATAAATCATGCAATCTCCTCACAAGTGTCACCTTCTGTTTTTAGGTCAATGTCATTGAGAGGTACGATAGTCCAGTTGGAGACCTTCAGGCGGTTCCAGGTTCGACCGGGAGCAGCAGCTGAAGGTATTGAAGCTGACTTGTAAAGTAGAAGGGGGCACTTGGAAACATACTGCACAGAGGAACTTAAGGGTAAGTCTGCCGGGTCCCCTTGAAGAGGGGAGGTTGTAAGGGCTTGAGGGCCATGAGGGCATAGCTGGTTTATCAGTGTGGGGGCCAGTGAGGCCAGGTGCAGTACAGATATGTCAGCCAGGCGTCTTGTGTCTTGGAGGCCTTGCAGTCATGGGCAGGCATCTTTAAGGGCAGATTGGAGGTCAGCTGGGCCACTCAGGGGGGGACCTCAGGTGTCCTGAAGTCTCTCAATGGGTGCTTGTTCCTGTCCTTTTAGGAGTCTGGAATGGACTATTCTTTTGGAGTCTGACATAGAGGGTCTGGCACCTCGGGTAGTGATACACCCCAGACTTAGATAGTCCTACTGCCACTAAACTTGTCACACTGGTAAGTCTTCTGAGGCTATTGTATGCATTTCAGCTTGGCTGCTTGGTCTAGATCATTGGTCATCAGCAGGTCACTAAACCAGACTTCAGGTGTTCCTTCCCTGCAGGGTGCAGGAGAGTGATACCTTCACTCAGAGGGAGGTACTTGCTAATTTTTAGAAGGCTGGAGGTGCTCTGGGGTTTTGTAGAGTCCTTCAGATTTCCAGGCTACTCCTCAGTCGTGATGGTTGAGTCCTTGGGGCAGCAGGCAGGGTTTGGCACCTTTTTCTTTGTGCAGCAGGACTTGAGTTCTCGTGTCATTGTTCTTCTTTGTTCCTGGTCTTCTTTTGTCCAATGAATCTGAAGTTTTGGTTCAGGGATGCCCACTAAATACTGTATTTAGGAGGCATTAGGGGGGAGTACCTGGTAGTGGCCAATGGGCCACCTACCTTTGGGTGGTTACACCCACTAAGTGCCCACTTCCTATAGGAAAGGGACGCATCCCTGACTGATTGTATATTTTTCCTACAATCCAATATGGAGGAAAATAAAATGGAGTGGTCACTTCGCCTGCCACACCTGAGGGGTGGTGCAGCCTGAGAGTGGCCACTTTTCCTATTCTTGCTAAGTTATCCCCGGTTTTCCCACCCAAAATGGGGATACAACCATTGGGATGCCTTCTGCTGCTAGTACCAGAGGAGGAGGTCAGATTTCAAATGCGGCAAAGCTTTTGAAGCTGACTGCTAGTGCAGGATGACTGTCTGGGGGAGGAGGTGTGATACCTCTGCCCATGAAAGGCTTTGTGGTCTTGCTCCAGAGAGCAAAGTCTCTCACCCCAGGAGTCCAGAATCATGTCTGGTAATGGCAGGCTGGTTAAGTCAGCAACCCTGCCAGGGCTGTTTTATAATACATCATGCACTCAGGCATCAGTGTGGGCTTATTATTCTGAGTTGTTTGGTGCTAAACAACCCAGGGTTCAGAGAGGCCATTATGTAGCTGGGTAACTCATAATGACCAGTGTCTGGCACATGCATTTGCTATGGGTCCATGTAAACTTACTATGTCTAAGAATTGGCAAAGACACAGTAGGGGCATATTTGCTCATGCACAAATATACCCTCACATGCATTATAATGCACCATGCATTAGGGCTGGAAAGACTGCCAGAGGGGTGACCTACCTATATTGCTTGCACTGTTAGTGGACATAGCACTCTTGCTGAGTGCCATGTTGAGTTTGCAACTTTTAAATACACCTTGTCATGCACTTGCAATGGCAGTCTGCATGAGGCTGGTGTGGGGCCTCTCAGAGTGGCACAATTGGGTCTCCAGCTCTAGGGGCCCTTTCAGTACCCATGCCCTTGGTACCAGGGCTATCATTTACTAGGGATTTACAAGGGTGGCTGAAGTGCCAAACATAGTACAGTTTTGGTAAAGAGATCTGACCCTAGGAACCTGTTTAGCAGGGGCCCAGGGCACTTACAGTTTAAAGACATCTCATTTTCCAGACAAAGTGGCCCTTTCTCACAGTACACTATAATTTACATACCTGAAAACTGAGTTCATTGGTGACATTTGTATCTTATTAGATAGATTCAACTCTCACATAAAGTGAAAGGAAGGAAAGTCCACTCTGGACTCTCAAAAGACCAGAAGCAAGCACCGGTTCAGGGACTTCAGGACACCCATGAACAACCCCCCAGGGTGGCCCTGCTGACCTGCAATCTACCATCCATGTGACCTGATCTTGGCTCCAACGATTCACTGACGCACAACTCTTGGCTGACATATCTGCACTGCACCTGGCCTCCCTGGACCCTACAACACCAAACCAGCTGTGATGTAGGGGTTTCTAACCCCTTGCACTCTTTACACTGAAAGGGGACCCACTGGACTTGCCTTTAAGTTCATCTGGCCAGTCTGTTTCCAAGTGGTCCCCTTCTCCGTTGTGCACCAGCTCCAAGACTTTCAGTCGGTGCTCCCGCTTGAATGAGGAAATGTCCCAACTTCTCCTACATAGGACAGCTTAATGACCTCAACCTAAAAATAGAAGGTGATACTTGTGAGAGCATTGTCTGGTAATAAATGCATTTTTAAAGAAGTTCCTATTCAATCCTATGGTGTGTAATTACGCACAAAAAGCATATATTTTTTCAACTTTGAAAAAAGTGCAACAAAAGGAGTACTTAGCATATAGTGATGATCTTGGTCTTAAAAATTTAATAAAAACTCTGAAGTAATTTTGTAAATTGGTCTTGAGTTATTCTTCTGAGTGTGTGTCCACATTTATTGATACTGAGAGTGCCACAAACACGTAGGGGCATATTTATACTCCGTCTGCGCCGAATGTGCATCAAACATTTTGGCGCACATTCGGCGCAAACCTTGCCCCATATTTAAACCTTGACGCCCAAGCCCACGGACGTCAAAATCCCACTGTGTGTCATTTTCTGGATGCGGGGAACCGCCTTGCGTTAATCATATGCAAGGTAGGTGTTACCGTCCAGAAAAGGACTGAAACGCCCGTGCGTCGTATTCATGCTTCCGGGCAAAAATCCCGCACGGCCGGGAGGCAGAGTCGGAAAATGACGCACAGCCCGATTTGCATCAAAAATGAATGCCTGGGTCAGGGCAGGCGTTAAAATGGGGCAAACACACCTGTATATAATCAGAACACACAGAAGCAACAGCAGAGCAGCAAAAGGGAGACATGGAGGTGCTTCTCATCCAGCGTGCACGCAGACAAGAGCCCAGCAACAACAACAGCAGCTACCACAACACCAGCAGGGGCCCCAAAGGCAACGCAGAAGGCAAGAGAGGATATTCTGCACCAGGACAACCCTTCATGGCCTCAGGGAACATGACTTCATCCAGACGTACAGGTTGAATTGGCAAGCCATTCAGCAGCTGCTGCGCAACATAGAGCCACAGTTGGCACCCACCTTGCTGACACCCTGCACCATCCCAACAGAAACCAAGCTGCTAGCTGTACACTGTACTGCAAATCCCAAAACATACTGCTGACAACCAGTCAGCAGGCAAACACTCGTTCAGCCAAGGAAACAACCCAATGCAGATGGTATATCCTAGAAGCCTAGGTATCAACACAATAACACAAAAGAGCCACAGACAACACAAAACAACTATTGCCATGCAAGGTGATATGAATGGGGCAAGATACGTCAACATGATCCCAATCATTTTCTCTTTCAGCTGATCAGGGGTATGGGATCCAGCCATGGATTATGACACCATTTGGCAACCCAAGCACTGCAGCAGAGTGTGCCTACAATGAGGCACATAGGAGGACACACACCATAGTTGAGAGGACCTTCGGCATCCTCAAGTCGAGATTCAGGTGCTTCGACATCACTGGTGGCAGCCTCCTATATTCACCAGAAATGGTCTGTAAGATCATTTTAACATGTGCCATCCTGCACAACATTTGTATACGAAGGAACATTCCCCTATTAGAACCAGAGCCACAAATGCCTGAAGAGGAGGAAGAGGAGGATGCTGGCCTGCAACATGAGGGGGAACAACAAAACACAGCTGCTGGATTGCGAAGGCGCCAACATATTGTGAACAATTTATTTAAAAACAACTCACCATCACCACTGTATCAACATATGTAAATAAACACTGATAATAATCACCATATCATGGTCTGGGTAATCATTTTTGCTCACCTTTATCTCTAACTATTAGAATAAGAGTGTAGCCTCATGGAGCATTGCTGATATACTGATCAGGACACAGAAATTTCCAAAGCAATTGTGATGCGTATTATTCAACAGTCACATTCACACACACTGTAAATGACATATATCCTGTACATTTCACCTTTGAAGGACAATAGCAGAGGACCACACCTATTTCACACATACATGTTGGCAACATGGTTCATGGCAGCATATGGCACACAACCAAGACACTATCAGTCTAAAAGGGAAAAATATACCTCATACATGAGGCAGTGGATGTGCTATTGCATTGGTAACAGGAATGTATGACCAGACCCTTGACAGCAGTAAGTCGTACAGCACCTATCTTTGCAAGGACTATCTGTGACTAAAGTTCCATATAAGCAGAACATAGACAGCACAAGTGCCACACCTATGACAAGCATTGCGCACATGACATTCCATGTACATGTCAGCCCATGTCCTAACTCCTGACACACCCATGCTCCTGGTCTCACCCCACCTGTCTGAAGAGGTCCCTGGAATGGTAATATGTGTACCCAGATATTCCCTCCTCTACACACACAGACTAACAATAGTAATCCAGTGTGCTTCACCCTTTTGTATGGTATGCCATTGTCATAGTACATCTGACTGCATGGACGTCAGGTTAATTAATACACTGGCTTGTAGTTTCTAAGCCCTGTTATCAGCTGCAGATTGCTTCCCATGTGGAATGTACTGTTGGCCATTTGAACTAGAATCTCACCTACAGGACTTGTGAGAAACTTATGCAGCACACACCTGTGAGCACCTCCATGCAGACCACCCATTTGAACATGCACTGCCCTTGCAGATGCTTGGAACAGCATAGAAGCTGCCATTTAGTCTATTACACTGTTCTGCATTGCTAGAAAAATAAGCCATGTAACACAGCTCATGGGTTTATGTGTCACCTTCAGGACAAACAAAGTCTTCCATGTCAACTGTCTTGTTCTTCCTCCGACCAGTGTAAGTAAGACCAATGAGTAAGTACCTTGTGAAATTGCTGGATTCTGATTGACCCCGCATCCTGTCAACCTGACTGGCACCTGTCTGTGCATTACCCGAAAGGTTCCTTGTGTCTACATATGTACCACACTTGCTTTACCAAACCTCACATTCCTCACGGGGTATTTTGTCAGGTGCTTCCTCAATGCATACTCAAATACATTGTATAGCATCATCTGCTTTTTTATTGTACCATAATTGTAAATGTGTCTCCAAATACCAAAATCATGGCGTATCCCTTGTCTGGGTCTCATGTATGCATGAACGACAGTGTGACAGTGTACCAGGGCCGGATGCAGGGATTGGGAATGATGCCTCCAGCAGAACCAGCTACCTCTGATAATGTGTATGAAAATTCCCCACATGTTAGGACCCTGACAGTTCACACGCTGAATCAGATTGCTCACAACATATTGATGGCCTGTGCGTGCTGAATAGCTGCAAGATTAATCAACACAGAGGCTATGATGTTTCCAGATGCAGTGGGAACTTTACAGGCCAACCTGTGTACAAATGTTGCAATGACATCTGCCGGAACATGACTCCTAATATATGATCTCACTCAGCACACCAAGGTTGCCCTGTTGACAGTCTCCTAACACGTCTGCAGTGACAGGGTGGGACCATCCCCATGTAGGTTCTCATGTCCTCATCGACTTTACTTCCATTGATCTCCGAAGGATACTCAGTAGATACAGGAATAGCTGCCACTGACTCATGATGAGACCTGGACATAACTGTGACAACATAGACCCCTAAAAATATACAGGATCAACATTGGACCACACACATGAACCAGACACCTCTGTGCAATTGATCACTGGAAATATGTGGCCACGTGCTGCCTCGTCTGCTGGTCCACCACTGCCACAGGAGAGTTGTCGCTCAGTCATATGACCACAACTGTGGGGTGATATTACATTTGTGGGTCACCTTTGGTTTTCCGTGTCAATAACATGGTACCCAATTAGTCTGTATATGTGCCTGACTCACGTCAGGTTCATCAACAAGTGCCTAGGAAGCAGTTTCCAAATTTCCAGGACATGCGATGGGCAACTTTTGGACCATTGACATGAACAAGCGCCTGCCATCTATCCGGTGCATGCTTTGTCATTTGTGGTGTCTACATTACCCAAAATCTTGGAAGTGCACACAACAGATGTTGCTACATTTATGACTAACAGATGTCCTCTCTAATTTCCAAACTGACTTGCATCTAAGGTTTGGACACATTGACTTCACATTCATACAAGCATATTTTCAATAATGCATCTTGTGTTGTACACACACTCGATCAACAACTACACTAGTAGCCAATGCACACACATTGAGCCATAGGCACTGAGGTACTGTACTTATGTGTGTCACATTGTTCTCCTGACGGCAAACATGCCCAATTTGTGCAATACATATATGCAGGCCACACATATGGCCATCTAGTGCATCAGCTAAGAGTGAAAATCCTGTTAAGGAAGTAGCAGATCATGGTCCTCAGCAGTATGATGTCTCAAATGTGCACATACACCGTCAAGGACAAAGTGGGTGCAATCAGCCTATCTCAGTTGTGTCACTAATGTTACATAACATTAAAATGGTAAAATGACCCAAACCCAGATAATGCCTTGAAAGTTTGACGCACACGCATCAAAGAATTACGCACAAGAGTCAAAAAATTATGCTTATGCCCGAAAAATGCCACATAATGCCCTAAAAACACCATTGACTCTTCCACACTACCTCAGAAAATTGGTTAAGTTTTAGACTATTTCCAAATAAATGGATGCAGGCTCATTTTTACTCCTGAGCGTCAAAAAAAATGACGCCCAGACTGTATGCGTCAAAAGTTTTTGACGCATAACGATAAAAACGGCCGCCATTTTAGGCAGGAAGTGATGTAATAGGATATCCTGTATACAGATTATGTACAGTGGGTGTACTTTCACTTTCACTTTGCAGTCTGTGATTCTTCTAGACTGTGTTGAGAGTTTTGTCTGGTCAAATTGTGCTTTTGTCTCCTGTGTGGTCCATTACTTGTCATTTTGTGAATAAAATATTGTTGTTGTATCCTGTCTGAGTGTTTATTGTGTACAATTGTCTAGTATTGTATTGTCTATGTTGATTTTGGGAGTCTGTTGTGGGAAGTGATAGTTTGGGGATAGTTGGGCTGTTTTAGTTGTTTAGTTTACGTTTTTCTTACTCTACTTTCCCCCAATTCTCCTTTGTTCTCCTTTATCCGCTAGTACCCTTTTTTCTGCTAAGATGTTGGGTAGGCCTTGTCTTGGCAAGATGGGTGAGGAGGAGCTTGGGGGTTTCATTTGGCTGGTGTTCCATTTCCTCCCCCTTATGATTGAGGCAGGTGGGCGGGTGATACAGGGGTATCACCGAGGCACGGAGGCTCCGGTGGGGAAAGGTATTGCATCACTTGCAACCCGTCTATCAGACCCCAAGGAATGACCACCAACTAAAGCACTGCTGGGCTTACCTCATCTCCAGGGAGCAAGATCTGCTGGACCACCTGGGAATTGTGATTGGTGGCCCTGTTGGTGAGTACAAATCATGTAAATGTGCATGATTAAATGCTCTGTAGTGACATCAGATGATCCTGTCTGAGTGTTTATTGTGTACAATTGTCTAGTATTGTATTGTCTTTGTTGTTTTTGGGAGTCTATTGTGGGTAGTGATAGTTTGGGGATAGTTGGGCTGTTTTAGTTGTTTAGTTTACGTTTTTCTTACTCTACTTTCCCCCAATTCTCCTTTGTTCTCCTTTATCCCCTATTACCCTTTTTTCTGCTAAGATGTTGGGTAGGCCTTGTCTTGGCAAGATGAGTGAGGAGGAGCTTGGGGGTTTAATTTGGCCTCATCTCCAGGGAGCAAGATCTGCTGGACCGCCTGGAAATTGTGATTGGTGGCCCTGTTGGTGAGTACAAATCATGTAAATGTGCATGATTAAATGCTCAGTAGTGACATTAGATGATTTGTACAATATCTGCCGGCAATGTTGTCGAGTGTGTGGAATGCTTTGGAAACATACAGGGTCATACATGGACTATGTTAAGGACCACAATTGCTAGCTGTTAGGAAGCAAGTGCTCTGCAAACATACTGAATAGTTTGGCTTAATGTAAGTTGGTGCCGCCTTTGTGCCAAACAGCAACACAAATCAGGAGCCAATTATGTATGGATATAGGTCACATTTGCCTGTGAAGTATAGATTTTCAAAATAATTACCAACATTTGATGACGCAACAACTAGACTGACTTTTGAAACACTACAGGAGGCTAAAAATGAGTGCTGGCTTCACGTCAAATGATGATAGCAATGTGGCCCAAACATATGTCTCATGTGTGTCTGGTGAGTGTGTAAGGAAAGCGATCACGGAAATTCAAAAATTCTTAGGGATTAATGTGGCCCTTCATCTTTTTGGATACATGTCAGATCTGGATTTGGAGACATAGGGAAAAAGTTCAAGGTGCCCTCAGCTAACATCTTAAACTGGTATTTGGTGTTTGTTGTTCCAACTTTCGTTTACGGATGGCTGGCCAAAGGTATGCACATGGGTTAAAATCTCTATGGTTGGTGTAACTCATCATAGCTGGGCCACATCAAATGAAGAAAATGAAACAACGTGAGGGCTTACAACTGTCCCTACCCCTCTGTAAATTGTACCTGTGTGTCATAAATTTGTCATGGGGACAATGGCTGTTTGACTGGTAATGCACTCCACAAGGAAAGTGGCTTTGGATGTCTCTCTTGGGTACACATGATGAGACGAATACGCTCCATTATTATGTCTGCTCACTAATGAAGGAGCATGTTTGCCACCACATGATAGTTAGGGCCACTGCATGTGTGCAGATATGTGGGTAAAATTCACAGGAGAACCATGGTATGTACATGTTAGCCGTGCTATATCGGATGCAGTATCATCATGTCTGAGTGGCTTTACCTAATTATTTACCACCATTACAACATTGGCGGTAAAAGCCGCTTACCGCCGTGCAGAAGACCGCCAACACACCGCTGCGGCTGCGGAATTCCATCACAGCTATTCCGATCCACATCTTGAAATCCGACAAAATCCAGACACCCACACAAGTCCGCCACACCAAAGGTCAGTGATAAACTGGCGAAAAAAAAAACTCCACTGTCACGCCAACAGAAATACGCCCACACTATCACGACCCACCAATCCACGCGGCGGTCTTTCAACCGCGGTATTCCATTGGCGGTACACACTGCCGCGCTCAAAATATACACACATTTACAAAACACAACCACATTGGACAATTCGAAATACACACACCTGATCCACATACACACACCACTCCCACACACCCAATACAATATAAAACACACACCCACATCACCCACAAACCCCTACGACCACAATTACTGAGAGAAGGCCAGAGAGAGACACTACAAACTACTACCAAGCATCCACAGGCACACCAGACCATCACCCACACTACTTCCATGCACAAAACACCACACACCACTACATATCACAACACTTATCACCACATACACCATCCCACACATCACCTATACCACCCCATGGCACGGCAAAGACACCCCAGGTTCTCGGAGGAGGGGCTCAGGGTCATGGTGGAGGAAATCGTCCTGGTAGAGCTACAGCTATTTGGAGCACAGGTGCAGCACACCTCAATTGCAAGGAAAATGGAGCTATGGTGAAGAATAGTGGACAGGGTCAATGCAGTGGGACAGCACCCACGAAATCGGGACGACATCAGGAAGAGGTGGAACGACCTACGGGGGAAGGTGCGTTCCGTGGTCTCAAGACACCACATTGCGGTACAGCGGACTGGCGGCGGACCCCCACCTCCTCACCCACAACTAACAACATGGGAGGAGCAGGTCTTGGCGATTCTGCATCCTGAGGGCCTCGCAGGAGTCGGTGGAGGAATGGACTCTGGTAAGTCAAATCTTAACTATCATATCCCCCACCCTACCTGCATGCTATCACAGACCCCCACCCTCGCCCCCTCCCTTATCACTCCAACTCCTCACAAATGTACTAATAACACAAACCACCCATCCCAACACCAAGCCCTGCATGACAAAACAAAGCATGGACATCCATCACTAAAGCATGCCCACTGCTCATACCCATAACACCCCCTCAACCTTCATCACACAAGCCCCCACACAGGAATGCTAGCACTGGGGTACACGGTCACCCACCCATTGCACACCATGACACACACAGATGCAATAATCATGCTTTTACACCCCTGCAGGATCATTACCCAACATCACCAGACAGGATAGTCCAGACATCTCCACCCCACCCACAGAAGAGGCCCACAGTGATGACAGAAGCTCTGTCCAACTGGATCCAGATGACCAGCCCGGACCATCGTGGGCCTCGGGACAGTCGGTTCCCCTCACACAGGCACAGCCCACCACAGACCTTCCACCCTCTGGTAACACCAGTACAGCACCCACCCAGCGGGCCCATACCTCCGTGCCCAGGACACGTCAATCAGCTGTGTGTCCATCACTACAGGGAACCCAGGATAACCCACCACCCCAACAACAACAGGGACCTGGGGGCAGTGGCAGTGGGCACACGGTCCGGGGACGGAGGCACAGGAACAAAGGGGAACTGGGAGGGCTGCCGTGCGACGGGGGCGGACAGGCCTAGGGAACCCACTCTCCACGAGGCCCTCTCCTCCATCATGGGATCCTACCACCACTCCCAGGAGACGATGACAACGGTCCTGGCCAAGTTTCAGGAGACCCAGCGCATGCAGGAGGAACAGTGTTTGGTGTTCAGGGAGGAACTCAGAACCATCAGCTCCGCCCTGGGCACCATCATAGGGGTGCTGAAGGAAATACTTAACAGCAGGAGGGACACTGTGGCACTCCAATGGGCCCTGACACTAGCATGGACGATGAACTGCCCACCACCTTCGCCGGCGCTAGTGGACAGGAGGCACCGCCACAGGACCACCACACCAGCACCCCACCCCCTGCAGACGGAGAACCACCCCGCAAGCGGTTCCTGAGATCCAGGAACAAGACAGAGCACAATGCCAAGAAATGAGACCACCCTGATTGTCATCCTACTGTCCCACTTTGTAACCCTGTCCAGATTGGAACTGCCCCAGCTCCACTTCCTATGCCCATATGGGCAATGCACCTGTGAGACTAATAGACTGGACTCTGCCATGGACATTCCTCCACCATCACCCCTCACCATTTTACAACCCCCCTCCAATATTGAGCAATTCAATAAACACCCTTGAAGCACAAAACAATCTGGAGTCAGTCTGTGATTTCGAAAATGTGTATTAGCAATGACAGTGACAAAATGCGTTTTCAAATGTAATGTCAACATACCTATGTCACACATCTCAAGTCCATGAGGAATCTAAGAACATGACACACGTTGGAAACCACACCTGTGAAACCGTAAGGGAAATGTACAACTCAGTGCCCATATACCGGTTGAAATCGACAGACAGGATAGAGGTAGAAGTGTGAAAGTACTTGTAGTAGGCAGGAATGTTTTCTCACCTGTGTGTCACTGGAAATATTGCTGGATAACTGAGTCCCTGTTGTCAATGTCTTCTTCCCCTGCTTCCTCCTCATCACTGTCCACAGGCTCCACAGATGCCACAACACCGTCATCTGGACCATCCTCCTGCAGAAAAGGCACCTGTCGTCGCAAAGCCAAGTTGTGAAGCATACAGCAGGCCACGATGATCTGGCACACCTTCTTTGGTGAGTAGAATAGGGAACCACCTGTCATATGGCGGCACCTGAACCTGGCCTTCAGGAGGCGGAGGGTGCGTTCGATCACCCTCCTAGTCCGCCCATGGGCCTCATTGTAGCGTTCCTCTGCCCTGGTCCTGTGATTCCTCACTGGGGTCAGTAGCCATGACAGGTTGGGGTAACCAGAGTCCCCTAATAGCCACCGACGGTGCCTCTGGAGTTGACCCATCACATAAGGGATGCTGCTATTCCGCAGGATGTAGGCGTCATGCACAGAGCCAGGGAACATAGCATTTACCTGGGTGATGTACTGGTCTGCCAAACATACCATCTGTACATTCATGGAATGATAACTCTTCCGGTTCCTGTACACCTGTTCACTCCTGTGGGGGGGGACCAGAGCCACATGGGTCCCATCAATGGCACCTATGATGTTGGGGATATGTCCCAGGGCATAGAAGTCACCTTTAACTGTAGGCAAATCCTCCACCTGAGGGAAAACGATGTAGCTCCGCATGTGTTTCAGCAGGGCAGACAACACTCTGGACAACACGTTGGAAAACATAGGCTGGGACATCCCTGATGCCATGGCCACTGTTGTTTGAAATGACCCACTTGCAAGGAAATGGAGCACTGATAGCACCTGCACTTGAGGGGGGATCCCTGTGGGATGGCGGATTGCTGACATCAGGTCAGGTTCCAACTGGGCACACAGTTCCTGGATTGTGGCAGGGTCAAACCTGTAGGTGATGATCAAATGTCTTTCCTCCATTGTCGACAGGTCCACCAGCGGTCGGTACACCGGAGGATTCTGCCATCTCTTCACATGTCCCAGCAGACGGTGCCTAGGAATGACAACAGCGACCACAGAGTCAAACAACTCAGAGGTATGTACCTACAGTCTACACCGAACACCATTCATACACAAAATGTGGCCTGTATTTGTGTTGTGCGACAAGGCCTAGGTCTGTGTAACGCAGTTCGTAATTAGGGCATGTGGGCCCCTGAAATGGCGGCTGCCTGACCTCTAAAGTGGGACAATGGGATGTGAGGTAACTGCGCTGGCGTTGTACACCGTCGCGGTAGGCGGTCGAAGACAGCAGCACAATGCAGCATTGGTTAACATTGGACCCTATGGGTCCCAGGAGCCAATGACGATGTACGCCGACGGTGATGGTACACACCGTCGCGGACATGACCGCCGCGGACGTGACCGCCATTTTCTATCTGTTCAATCACTTGATACCTGATCTTCGACAGGAGAGGACCTACACTGCAAGTGCTGCTGTGACCTCGGTCTGGAAGAGACAATGACTTGTGCGTCTGGGGAAAGGGCCCCTGCCTTCACTGAAGAGGAGTTGGAGAAGCTCGTGGATGGGGTCCTCCCCCAGTACACGCTACTCTACGGTCCTCCAGATCAACAGGTAAGTACACAGGGAGCATGTTGTACGGGCTATGCCTGTGTGGAGAGGGCTGGTTGTAAGAATGAAGGGGGCACAGTTCTGCGTGCATGAAGGACTGTGAATGCATGTGGCACATTGCAGGGGTAGAGATGTGGGCCACTCACTTAGATGGTGCAGTTGTTAATGACTTCTCTTCTTCCCCTGTACATGTCATGTAGGTCAGCGCCCACCAGAAGAAGGATGTTTGGCGTGCCATCGGCAAGGACGTCCGGACCCTGGGGGTCCACCACAGACGGAGCACCCTCTGCCGGAAAAGATGGGAGGACATTCGCCGCTGGAGCAAGAAGAAGGCGGAGGCTCAGCTGGGGATGGCCTCCCAACGTGGGAGGGGTGCCCGTCGAACCATGACCCCCCTGATGTTCCAGATCCTGGCTGTGGCCTACCCTGAGTTGGATGGTCGCTTGAGGGCATCACAGCAGACACAAGGGGGTGAGTACAACATCATTCAGCGGACTTTGCGCGCAGTGAAGGTGTCTGGGTGGGGGAGGAGGTGTGGGTTTCCCTATGCCAGGGCGAGTTCCGTAGGGTAGGCCCCTCCGTAATGCAGGGCATATGGCACCCCACCCCACCTCTGTAGAGTGCCAAGTACAGGTATTCATGCCCCTGTGTCATCTATGTGTGCAGATGTCGACCATAGCCAAGTAGGCCATATCCCAGGAATTGCATCTGTAGAGCCCAACAGCGCGACGTAGTGCAGGGGGCTGCTGTGTCTGTATTGTCCGCCAATGGTAGCGGTAAGCCATGCACTCAACATGTCTTTCTTCTGTCGTCCCCCCCCTTTTTGGGGTCTCCCTGTTCTTGTGTGCATCAGCATCATCAGGTGGAGGAAAAGTGGCACAGGAGCACGAGGGAGCTGCATCCCATATGGCCATGGAGGCCCACACCACAGACTCAGAATACACCAGTGGGACGGAGGGCGAGGGGAGCACCACGGTGGTCACAGGATCTGCAACCAGCAACACGGACTCGTCCTCCGATGGGAGCTCCCTTGTGGTAGCGGCAACATCTGTGCCCCCCACTTCTACAGGTACAGCCGCCATCCCCCCTACCAGTACCGCCCTCCCAGCAGCCCCTCAGCCTTCGCCCCGTGCCCGCTCACCCAGGCGGGTGGGCATCACCTTCGCCCCAGGCACCTCAGCCCCTGCCCCTGTCACCTCTGCTGCCCTCAGTGAGGAGGCCATTGACCTCCTCAGGTCCCTCAGTGTTGGGCAGTCTACCAGTTTTAATGCCATCCAGGGTGTAGAAAGGGCATTGCAACACACAAATGCATTCCTGGAGGGCATTCATTCTGGTCAGGCTGCTCTTCATCGAACCCTGCAAACTCTGGCCTCAGCACTGATGGCAGCCATTGTCCCTGTGTCTAGCCTCCCCCCTCCAACTTCCTCCTCCCCGACCCAATCCCCTGTACCTCAGCCTATCCCAAGCACACCTACAGACCAGCATGCACACACGTCAACACACAAGGGAAGCTCAGGCAAACATAAGCCCCACACATCCCACAGGCACTCACGCAAGCATCACACACATACAGACACACCAACATCCACTGCCTCCACTGTGTCCCCCTCCTCCTCATCTCCCTCCTCCCTCCCAGTCCCGTCTACACTCACACCTGCATGCACTACCACTGCAGCCACTACGTCCCGCACCAGCACACCCACCACCACACCCCGCTCACGTGCACTCACCACCCCCACTCTCATTTACACCTCCCCTGTGTCCTCTCCCAGCGTGTTTGTGATGCCCCCTACGAAGATACACAAACGTAGGCACACACCCACCCAACAGCCATCCACCTCACGACAGCCTCCAGCCCATGCACCTGCACCCAAATCCACAAAACTTACACCTCCTACAACCACCACCTCTTCCTCCACTCCCAAACCTCCTCCATCTACCCATCCCAGTGCCTCCCAAAAACGTTTCCTGGCCCACCTTAACCTATTTACCACCACCCCCCCGTCCAATGCATAGGTCCCGTACTAACACCTCAGCCAAAAAATCTCCGGGACCAGTGGTGCCTGTTGTTACAGGTATGTGGAGTGCACCAGCCACCAGGACAGCCAGTGTGGCACGGAGCCACAGCACAGCCAGTCCCCCCCCTGTGAAGCACCAGAAGTTAGACAGTGCCCAGCGGGAGAGGGGGAAGACTCCAGCCAGCAAAGCCGCTCACAAGAGTCCCGGGGGGAGTGTCGACTCAGCTGTGACTCCTCCCAAGGTGGGGAAGGGGCAGAAGAAATCTCCAAAGTCTGGGAGGAGCAGCACGGCGGAGAGGACCACCATCATCCACGCTGCCCAGGAGGCCACTGCCAGCCCCATCGTCACTGTCCAGGAGGCCACCGCCAGAGTCACTGCCCAGGATGCCAGCCCCATCGTCACTGGCCAGGAGGCCACCGCCAGAGTCACTACCCAGGAGGCCAGCCCCATCGTCACTGGCCAGGAGGCCACCGCCAGAGTCACTGGCCAGGAGACCACCGCCAGCCCCATCGTCACTGCCCAGGAGGACACCGCCAACCCAATCGCCACTGGCCAGAAGGCCACCGCCAGCCCCATCATCACTGCCCAGGAGGCCACCGCCAGCCCCATCGTCACTGCCCAGGAGGCCACCGCCAGCCCCAGAGTCACTGCCCAGGAGGCCACCGCCAGCCCCAGAGTCACTGGCCAGGAGGCCACCGCGAGCCACAGCTCAGCTGGCCAGTAGGGCCCCGCAAGCCACAGCCCAGCTGACCCATGAAGGACCGCCAGCCACAGCCCTGCTGGGCAATGAAGGACCGCCTTGGCAAGCACCGCTGATCAGGCCAGGGACTGCTGAACAGGGCAAAGACCGCCATGGAATGCCCCGCTGAACAGGTCTGACACTGGCAACGCAAGCACCGCTGAACATGCCAGGGACCGCTGAACAGGGCAAAGACCGCCATGGAATGCACTGCTGAACAGGTCTGACACTCGCAATGCAAGCCCCGCTGAACAGGCCAGGGACCACTAAACAGGGCAAAGACCGCCATGGAATGCACCGCTAGCCCATTGGCGGCAGGGGCAGTGACGCAACTGGGACCGTCACAGGGTGTGTGCTGCACTCTGGGCACCAGTCCCCCTCCAGAACCAGTGAAGACTGTTATCCACTTGAGAGACTGTGGCTTTGCACTCCCCAGGATGGTACAATGGGCAACCCACCCACTGCAGAGACTTGAGAGACTGTGGCTTTGCACTCCCTAGGATTGAACAGTGGGCAAACCACCCACTGTAGAGACTTGAGAGACTGTGGCTTTGCACTCCCCAGGATGGTACAGTGGGCAACCCACCCACTGCAGAAACTTGAAAGACTGTGGCTTTGAACTCCCCAGGATGGTACAGTGGGCAACCCACCCACTGCAGAGACTTGAGAGACTGTGGCTTTGCACTCCCCAGGATTGAACAGTGGGCAAACCACCCACTGTAGAGACTTGAGAGACTGTGGCTTTGCACTCCCCAGGATGGTACAGTGGGCAACCCACCCACTGCAGAGACTTGAGAGACTGTGGCTTTGCACTCCCCAGGATTGAACAGTGGGCAAACCACCCACTGTAGAGACTTGAGAGACTGTGGCTTTGCACTCCCCAGGAAACATCAATGGGCATTGAGCCCCCTCGTGGATCTGGCGTGGTGCACTCATCCGGCTGAGGTGCCCCCCCTTCCCTTCCCCCTGAGGTGCCTGTTGTATTTCTATCTGATGCCCCTGCAGTGTTCTCTTCGTTTTGATCAGGTATCTTGTGTGGGCCTCGCCCATGCTTTTTGGGCCCAGTGGTCCACGGACAATGAATGGTGCATTACCTGCACTACTAATCATGGTGTATATTTTGTTTAATGTGTATATATATATATGTATATATTTGTTTACTGTATTTTGATATATTAAAATGGTTCAACTCATTTCCTTTTGCCTTTGCATTCTTCCGGGGGGGTTGGGGGGGTGTTACTGTAATGTATAGATATGCATTGGTGTGTGTGTTGTAGTGTGTGAGGGTCGGGGTGGGGGTTGGGATGTTGGTTGTGTGTGTCCCTGTGTTTTTGCCTCCCCCCTCTCCTATGTTGTAGGTTCAGTACTCGCCGTGTTCTTCGCCGCCGGCGTTGATGATCCTCGTGTAGGAGCAGGAAGACTATTACTGGCAGAATATGGAGTTCCGGCTCCATGGTGTTGTCGTTCCTTGTGGGGTGTCTAGAGGTGAGCGTTTTCCCTTTGAAATGGCTGTTTCTGCCGTGTTTTTATCCACGGTGAATCCGCCCCGGAAAAGGTGGCGGATTGGTAGGTTGTGATACTGTGGGCGGTACATTGTTCTCCGCCTGTCTGTTGGCGGTGACCGCTGCGCTGTTTGTCTGTACCGCCGCGGCGGTCTGAGTGTTAAAGTGGCTGTCTTTGTTGGCAGTTTCCGCCACGGTCATAATTCCAATTTTTTTACTGCCGGCCTGTTTGCGGTTTTACCGCCGCTTTAACACCGTCCGCCATGGTTGTAATGACCACCTATGTAATCTTACACATAGTATTTGTCTTTGGAATTGTTGGACAGTGCACAGAATTTGAGCACATTTCTCCCTTTCATGCCTTACAGGTGGACCTGCACCCTCAACTATGGGCGAGGTGGCTTCATTCAAGGTCCCAGACAACTCCAGTAAGTGTTGATATGTCTGTTATGTGTTGTGTTTGCTGGTGATGTGTGATGGACTCCTGTGTGTTGAACAAATAGCAAGGTGTGATGCACTAGCCCATCATTTGTCTTGTTCCATGAGTGGGATTTCATTTTATCACCATTTTAGAGTTGGCCAATGCTTATCCTATTGTCTTAATTAGGGATTCTAGGTCAGTCCTGTAGGCCCCGCAATGTGAATGAGTGATGTGGATAACACTTGTATCAGCAAGAGTCGCACTGGACCTAATCTGTGATTTAGTCAGCCTGTCAGGCCCACAGTCTCCCAGAATGGGGCTGCTAAATACTTACCCACATACTTCGGCTTCCCAATTCACTAATGTACTTATTAAACTGTAGGTTTAACTTCCTAGCAGCATGTAGCTCCACATGTAGTGCTACGAGTATGTGGCACTTGAGTGCAATGGCCTAGGTGTGCATGCAAATCATGGCCAGGTGTGTTCTTGCATCACTGTGTTTGTTGTAAGTCATGGCTTACTGGAAGTACATGATTTGGAAAAAGGTCTGCATTTCCAGACATGTGTGGCGCTGGGATTGGTCAAGGGTTTGCTGTCTCCTATTTGTAGATACACCTTACCTGTGATGTGTGTGTAGAGCCAAACACATGTCCAGCTTTCATAAGCTTCCTAGGTGTCCATGTTGTTTAAAATTGTTAGTTGTTTCCACCCACCACCCTCAAACACAGGCATGGGTTTGTGAATTATGTACCTAGGACAGATGATACAAGTTTGGTACACAGACTTGAAAATCAGTGAATCTTTTGTCTGAGCCTAGTATACACACTAATTTTTCCCACATGAGTACTATACTAGCAAGTCCATTTACAACTTGCAGATCATGTGGCCCTAGATTTCCATCCCGTACAATGACATTTGTAGCCCTGGCATTGGCGGAGGATGTGCTGCATGATTGTTAGCTGACAATTGGAAGAACTCTGATGCCAAAACATGCCAGTTGTTACCCATCTTGTAGAGTTTGGATGTGCTGTGTGTGATAGAACCTTTGTAGGCTGGCCTGCCATGTACTTCCTCAGGGACATTCAATGATCTGTATGATGATATGAGCTGTTACAAGTACAGTAGATGTATTGTCTGATTTACTTCTTGTTCGATTTCACACAATGCAGTTCCTAATGTTCTTTTTTTTATTCATCTTCACAGCTGCAAATATGACACCCATCCAGGTGTGGGAATTCCAAAGGCGGGCAATGAGGTCCCAGCATATACTTCAGGTAGAGTTTGGGTACCGAAGAATGGCCTGCAGATACCGGAACGAACGGGCCTCCGGAGCCTGGAGGGTATTCCGACAGGGCGGCCCCACTTTGCCCACCACAGCTACCACCAGCACCACCACCACTACCACCCAGGTGGCACCACCAACAGCTGGGACCGTTGTGGCAACCACATCAGCAAGTGCTCCAGGCCCTAGCACAGCACCACCTGCAGGGCAGCCGACAGACATGGACACTACATGGCCCACACTTCATCAGCTGGCACCCAGACCACCCCAGCTGCAGCTATTGACCCTGCTACTTTTGTTGAGATGCAGCGTAAATTGGACCGTGTCCTGCAAAAAATGAGTCGCCTGCGGCAGGATATGCGACATATAAAACGACGGGTGCAGGTCATTAAGCGGACCCTCAGGAGGGCCAACCTATAGTCATTTTGATGGACATGATTTCCTCCCCTCCCTCCTCTTTCCTTATTCTTATACTTTGTGGGTTTAGGGGGCTTAGTGTTAGGTTAGTATAGGCTGTTAGTTTAGTTAGTGTTAGTGGGTGGGGGTCCTGATTATTTCTACTGTTTCTTTTTGAGTGTGTGGATGGGTGGGGGGTCAATGTTGGGGTTCTTGTGTGTTTAAAAAATATATATATATAAAAATAAAAAAAATCCCCCCAAAAATATATTTGTTTAGTATAGGATAGTATGTGTTTAGGTTAGTATCTGTTGTCCTCCATGTGTCCGTCTCATAAGAGGGCTGGGGGGTTGATGTTTAGAACATTTCGTTACATGTGATAAGTAAGTTTAGCTTAGGTTAGTTAGGGACAGTTGTGGGTAATGAGTAGCTAGGGTAGATCAGCGTAGGTAAGGCTTTTTCCCGAGTTTTCTCTTCTGTTTTTACATTTTAATAAATATGTAGTAAACTCTTTACAGTATGTGTGACATGCTTGTAGACCAGGTCCTTGGCATGAGTGTGCATGATTTCTTTTGTATTACAACTTGTGTCCTATGCTACAAACAAAACCCAAATTAGCTGTAACATTGGCAGCTATCCCAAAGCAACCTTGCAAAGATTAGACCATTCATTGCAACCACCGTTACTATGGATCCCAAGTATGTTTTCAAAATCACATACAGTGCTTCCAGATTTGGTATTGGGGCCACTGTGTTATGTCTGACTGCAGTCTGATGTTCAAGGAAACCCTTTTAAGGTGAGTGGTAGTAAGCACTCTTGTAGTATCGTGTTCATGAATCACATAGATCATTTGTTACACTGTTCAGCATGATTACTTATTTGGATGTAAACTCAGACACCTCCATTCATGCAGTTTGGTGACTGTTTGCTTAGATTTGTGGGCAATGCTATATACGTTAGTTTTGCATGGAGGCAACATTTTGCAGGCACCATTAATGGCTTAAATATCCCTTGAGGAAGCATTATTCTGTCCAACACAGCATTATGGTGTGTAGTTTCGCTTTTCTTTTTTTTTATCTTGGAAAGGAATCATACAACAAATATAAAAAACAAATTCAAACCAACAAGAGATAAACATTTAGGAGAAGGGTGTCCCCTACATAAATAGTGGCATTCTGATTTTAATTTATTTGAACATTAATCATTATGAGCCAAAATCCAATCCTGGAATGACCCCCATATTCCCTTCCCTTTCCTCCTAGTTTGTTTCCCCTTATGTTCGTACAATACTATCTCCAAATAATATACAGACAGCAATCTAGCCAACCATTGCTGCCAGGACGGAGGTCGTGCATTCAGCCACGCAGATGATATACACAATCGATATACTGCCATGGCCACAAAAATAAATGCTGTATGTGGGCCGCCCACTTCTCGGACGACCCCTAATACCATGATCTCGGGGGTAAGAACTAGATCATATCCCAAAACCTCTTTCAAGACAGATTGAATACCCTCCCTCAAAACTTTTAGTTCCCCACATGTAGCCATCATGTGTACAATATCTATTCCATACATCCCACATCTTGGACAGTTTGTTCCTGATAGACTGCCCCATTTGACGAGATGAGCTGGGGTATGATACAGGTCGAACATGGTCTTATAATGTTGCGCTTGGAGGGAAGAGGAGAGTAGGATAGTGTGTCCCAATTCTAGTGACCTTAAAAAGTTATTACTCCCAACTTTCAGCTTCTTACTCCACCTTTCCTTATTCTTCTCTAAGTCATCAGGCTGTTCTGCCAGCAGTAATGGATACATTTACCTAATTGATATATTAGAGTTAGCCAGGATGTCATCCAACAGTTGATCACTTCTAAATCCCTGCACACCCCCTGTTTTCCTTACAAGAAAATCTTGTATCTGTAAATATTTTAAAAAGTCCCTTCGCTCTAAACCATAACGCTCCTGTAAATCACCAAATGCCATGACCCCAGAGTTATCGAAAAAGTTCCCTAACCTCACTATGCCTAAAGAGGCCTAATTTGCCATACATCTATCCTTAAATATTTCGGGGAGTGATGGATTCTTCTCAATCATGGTATAACAATTATATCTGCCGAATCCTTTCTTCTTATACCATGACCGCCAACACTTATACGCCGCCTCCAATACCTTATATCGAGTTTTCTTGTAGTACCCGGGCTCATGAAATGTTACCAAACACCCATTGGCTACTGCTCCTATCTGCAGCTCATATATATTAGGGCAATCCTCTTCAAAAGTCCCTTCTTTCTTAGAACCCCATAAAGGGCGCATGTACTGAAAGGCTGCTGCCATTTGGTATAGTTTTATATTCGGTAAAGACCAGCCCCCATTTCTCGAGGGAGAGACATGAATTTACTTGCTCTTCTATACTTACCATATGCCCAGATAAATCTCATAACCACTCTATCTATCTCCTTGAATCTAGGGTTAGTAAAGCTCAGCGGTACAGCACGAAACAGATACAGCAACTTAGGGAGGAGAATCATTTTTACCATATTACACCTCCCCATAATAGTCAAATATAGATTATTCCATCTGCACATATCTTGTCTACCTTTCGCAAGTATGGGATCCAGATTTAAGTTAACAATTTATCCTACTTTTGGTGTAATATTTATACCCAAATATACTGCATGATCCACCCTTCGGGTATCCTGAGTGCTTGTATATTGATTAGTCAATAGCTGCGTTTTAGCTCTGTTTAGGAGATATGCAGAAAATCTTCCAAATTTCATTGATACCTCTTCAACCTCTCTCAATGCTGGGTCAGGGGTGGGAGTTAATACAGCTATATCGTCTGCATATGCTAATACTTTTGTATCCCATCCCTGCCTGTGAATCGGTGGGATCTTGTTATTTTCTTCCAGCTGTCTAAGCAAGGGATCTATATATACAGCAAACAAGAGCGGAGAACATGGACATCCCTGTCTAGTGCCTCTCTTAATCTGAACACTCTCAGATTGTCCCCCCATTAGTTGTATTTTCACTGCCGGTAGTCTATATAGGGCCCTTACTGCTACAATAAATTTCTTCCCTAACCCATAGTACTCCATTACATACCACAGGTAGTTCCAGTTCACCCGGTCAAATGCCTTCCGTAGCATCAAAGAGTGCGAGAACTCTTCGAATATGATCGGTAGTATCCCTTCCCAGGACAAACTCGTGCTGTCTGGGGGAAACTAGCTTCCTGATCACCAGGGATAATATCTTTGAATATATTTTAGCGTCGCTGTTGATTAATGTAATCGGCCGGTATGATGCCGGGTTTAATGGGGGTTTCCTTTTCTTCAAAAACATTACTATATTGGCCATATCCCACGATGGAGGGGTTGCCCCTCCATTCTGTACCTGAATAAATAGCTCTATCATTACCGGGAGCAATAGAACTTTAAAAGTTTTATAAAACTCTAAGGGAATTGAGTCAGGGCCTGTGGCTTTTCCAGTGGCAAGATCACTCAATGCCTTATCAATTTCCGAGATATCTATCTGTTCTCCCAAGTGTAGAATATCACTCTCAGGCAGTTTATCAACTTTAATGGGGCTTAAGAATTCCAACATTTCTTCCTCGGGGTATACAGATGTGTCATCATATAATTCCGTATAGTATCTATGAAAGACCTTCCTAATTCCATCCTCTTCTGAAACCGTCTGTCCTTGCCAATCTTTAATCTCTCTAATGACCCCGGATGATATTTTCTGGCTTGCCCGTATTGCTAGCAAACGCCCGGATTTTTCTCCATACTCATACCCTTGTGAGCGTTGCGCTAAATATTTCTCCGCTATTCTTTGAGCCATAGTCTCATTAATGGCTGCTTTAGCTATAACGACTTCCTCCTGAGCCCTCTTTATATCAACCCCAGTTTCTATCGCAATAACCAACTGTCTTTCTAGTACCCTTAGCTTCATTTGGAAATCTTTTATTCTACTTTGGGTATTTTTCTGCTTTTTAATGCTGAAACTCAATGTTTCACC
Organism: Pleurodeles waltl; assembly: GCF_031143425.1. NCBI lineage: Eukaryota > Metazoa > Chordata > Amphibia > Caudata > Salamandridae > Pleurodeles > Pleurodeles waltl. The sequence continues at coordinate 933,554,855 of NC_090445.1, read as the reverse complement.
TCATATTCCTGCTTTTAAAGTATCCCAAACTATCTCTACTGGAGCTGACCCTTGGTTGAACCCCAAGAATTCAGCTATCCACTTGCTCATATACTCACAATATTCCGGGTCCTTAAGAAGCCCTCTTTCAAATGTCCATCTCCTAGCCTTTGATTCTAACCCATCCAATTCCAAATCTAATACTAAGGGGTTATGATCTGATATAACCCGTGGGTATGACTCCATCCTACCCTGATTCAATAATACAGGGGAAATCCAAAAATAATCAAGTTGTGCTAATTTCGCATGAGGGGCCGAATAATAGGTATATCCAGGGTCTGGCTTGCATAGTCTCACCCAAGCATCCACTAATCCTAATTCTTTCTGAATGGCGACCATTGCCTTATATAGCCGAGGTTTCCGCCCCTGATACTTCTTGGTTGTAGGCGCTAAAACATCCTGTAGTCCCTCCCAAGAACCATTAAAATTGAAATCACCACATAGAATATAGGGAGGGGCCCATCCTGTTAATTCAATAGCGAGAGTATCTAAAACTGTTGGATCGTCCGTAACTACCCCATATAAGGAGCATAATGTAAAGCTACTATGCCCATAGCTGCACTCTACAATTACCCATCTCCCTCCCCTGTCCGCCTTCTGCCTAATAAAATTTAATTTATTAGTCCGATCTAATATCGCCACCCCTTTAGTTCTAGCCTCTTGTTCTGATCGAGCGATTACTTTCATACCGAGTAAACCAAGAATTCCGGGATTTTTATATTCACATGTGTCTCCTGTAAGCAATAGATGTCTGCCTTAAAAGTTTTTAATTCCTCAGCCACTCTCCTTCTTTTACGAGGGTCATTTAGTTCATATATATTAATTGAAGCGATTCAGAGTCTAGCCATTTGCTATTTTTTGTTTCATTTCTTTTCTCTTACTGCTCCCCCAAATTTTTGTATCTAACTGCACTTTCTCTTGAGTCTCTTCTCCCTTTGTTCACCTTTTTCTATTTCCCCCCCATTTCTATTGCTTCCCTTGTTCCATTCCTTGTTCCATTCCTTTCCATTGTACTCCCTTGTTTTTCTATCCCTTCCCCCCTTCCCTCTCCTCCCTCTCCTCCTCCCCATTCCCTCCCCCATTCCCCACCCCCCATCCTCTTCCCCTCCCCCTTGCCCTCCCTCCCCAGACCAGTCTCTTCCATCCCCCTCCCATGCTTCCTCCCTCCCCGAGACTGGCCCCCCATCCTGTTGAGCAATCAGACCACCCATGGCCTGAGTATTGGCGTCGTGTACGTGCGGGCCCACCCACCAGTCTCCCGAGCACCTTTGCCTTCTAAGTATCTCCACTCTTTGCTACTCGACCCCCATCACATATTCTTTTGCTTTAATTTCCGAAGTGAATACTTTTGTTTTCCCATTCATTATTATTTTAAGGTGAGCAGGGGCCGGCAGATACCCCTCCCCCCCTTTATCTAAAACTGGTTTAATAAGCTGTCAGAGCCGCCATCTCCGCTCGACAGTGGTATGACAGAAATCAGGGCGAGTGAAAAAGATAACCCCATCCACGGTGCGAGGGGTATTAGGACGGGCTTTATCCGATATCTCCTGTCGCAATAAGTAATTTCCAAAATAGACTAGAATAGCTCTAGGATACTTAGAGTCTGCCCGTTGACTCCCCTCCCGCCGGGTTAACGGAAACCTGTGAACACGCTGCAATTCATTCTCCCAGTTCCAGTTCCCCAGTTCTGGGAAAGCACCGCGCAAGAGGTTGACCATATACATCCGTATATTGCTTCCTTCTAGCCCTTCCGGTATACCCAAAAATCGAAGATTATTCCTTCTTTGTCTATTCTCAAAATCTTCCAATTTCCACATTACATCCATCAATTGTTAGTCTCTCATAGTGTTCTGCTCTTTAAGATTAACAACATCCTCCTCAACTGCCACTATCCTTTCTTCCATTGAGGATAGCTTAGTCTCGATTTCTGTGCATGATTTTGCAACCTTGCGAACTGTTCCCTGTAATCTCTTTGTAGCGATCCTCGCACGTCGACTTTCAATCCTAGTCTCTTTTTGCAGCTCTTTAATTGAACTGTAAATTGACTGCAGCATCCCTGCCTCGGCACCCATTGTAGACCAATTCTAAGTGGGGAGCCCTGTATCTGGTTCCTTATTGCCATTAACTGAGCCCTGGTTAGTTATAGACGAAGAATCTGCTAATCCAATACCGGAATAATCCCATTTTAAAGTCCTACCACCCGTGGATGTCGGGTTTTCTGGAGACCCCTGAGAACAGGGTTGTGCTTTAACAGATTTCCGATGTCGGCGCCACTGTCGCAATGTAGGTTCATTACTTGACGATTTATTTTCGGCCTCCGATGTTTCGCTATCATCAGATCCACCAAAGCTGTGATCGCCGCTGCTGAAATCGGACTCTTCTGTCAGAGAGTAGAATTTATCACTATTGTCCTTGCCCCACTCCACAAATTGGGGATCTTTTCCTGTTATTTTGCCCCACTTTTTAGGGCTTGCTGAAAACTTGTGTGGATTCTCTCCTTCTGTTGCAGATATTGATATACATACACCTCCTTCCCCACCCTGATGCTCTGAGCGCTCAAACTGGTCAGATTGTTGTACTTGAAACTGCTTGTTCTCATCAGGAGGGCCGAGCTCCTTCTCTCTTGTCTCCCTATGATTGTCTTCCAGCTCTGACACACTCTCAATGCCTTGTCTAAGGTTAGTAAGGGGGTCGTTGCTTATAGTGCACCCCTTCATGATGCTTGTGCTCAGAAGAGGTTCTTTCCCTGACATGTTATTTTCAGAGGGGGGGGTTATATGTGCAGACCGACTATCCTGTGCCCCACCTGCAAGAAAAGTCGTAATAATAGATTGACTTTTGCCTTTCACCTTAATTTCCAGCGGGGGAGTGATAGTGCTATCACTTGTCTTAGTACCTTTCCCCAAACTCATCATGTTTTCCCCGGCTGGTTTAACTACAGTTGCCGTCGGGCGTTTGTTTGCTCCTGATAGTTCTCCTTTACCTCAGCCAACACGCGTCGCTTTTACTCCTTCAGTCTTATCTCCAAGATTCCGAGTGGGTTTGGGAGCCATCTTAGTTTTCAATACATGCGACAACAGCCTAAACAGTCCTATTATCCCAGCCGACACTGATAATGCATCCACAATTGTTTGTTTTGTCAAGCTCTTCCAGGGCCATAAGGGGGCATATAAATGCAGGCTTGGATTGACTTGCGAACCTAACAACATCAGAGCCCCCAAATCTTTAGTTCTCCTTTTATACCTTCCCCCCCTGTTTGCTTCTTTTTCCTTTCCCTTCTCCTGGATAATCCCCCTCCCCGTTTCTTTTTTTTTTTTTTTTAACCCTTGTTGCAGGGCGAAAAGAAGGGGGAATATCAAGATAACATTAGGTGGTAGAGACTGTATCGAATTTTTAGAGTTCACCACGTTTTAGCGGAAATTTTCTCCCCCCTATTTTCCTTTTTTTATTTTTATTTTTTAAATGAAAAAAAACAGCCTGGTTACTTGCAGAGGTGGGGTACACCGAGCTCTCCTCCTGCCTGCTTCCTCCTGGTAGGTTCCAAGCTTCAGCACTGCACTGCTCACACCCTCTTCTCCTCTGGGTGTGAGCAGAATTGGTCCAAAACTTGCTCCTTGCTACTTCGGGTCTCCGGGAGGGCCTCCAGCCCTGTACTGTCTGGGGGGTCTAGCGCGCTTTCTCCTCAGTCAGTTTCTGTGTCTTATGCGGTGCTCGGCGTCCTTACCCGAGCGTGCCTATATCCTCGCCTCTTCCCGCAACAAAAAGAACCCGGTAAAGGGAGGCTCCTCGTTTCCTCGTTGCGGTGGGGAAAGCAAGCCGAATTCAGCCGCTTGTTCGGCCGCTCCGCCGCGGCCGCCGCTGCAGCTGTGCACTCGGCTCGCCGATGCTGACGCCATGTTGCTCCCGGCGTAGTTTCACTTTTCATCAGATATTACCCTCAGGAAGGGCAGAGTATGGTAGAATCCAGGCCACTGTGCATAGTTAGCAGACTACATTATTTTAGGACAGTTGTATTGACAAGCTATGTAATTTGACATGAGGCAAAATTCTGTGGTGTACTGCACGGTTGATGTGTCACATTACACAGAGACAAAGTGGTTGTGTAAGTGCTATTTATTGAAAAGTGCTGTAGTGCTATATGTACATTGTTCATGATTGTGAGTCCATTATAGTGACATCTTCCATTGTGATCCTACACAAGTGCTAAAGAAAAATGCATTTGACATGCTGGGGTGATGTGTCAGACAGTTCAGAGGGACAGGATTTGCCAATGAGTAAGTGAGAGACAATCACAAGGCAGGCTGACAAGATATACAGTGGTATGAAGAACAGTCATTGAGTACAGTTGTTGCAAGACTGGCATGTTACAAAGTGCAGGACCTTGGTAATAGGTGGCCATGTGGCAGGGACTAGTGCTTCCGGGTACTTTTACGTGTGAAGGTGATCTGTTCCATGTTTTCCTCTTCTGATGTGTGTGTTGCCTCCTCTGTCCTAGGTGGTGGTGGTTGCGAAGTGGCAAGACACACCTCAGTGTTTGAAGACGTAGAGTCAGACATCCCAGTAGCTGCTACCTGTGAAGGTCTCAAGGACAGTACTGCTCCAAGGAGGATCTGATGGTTCTTCAGAATAGCAGCCACATCACGATGGTAGGCAGCCAGGTCAGCCCTAAGGGGGTCATGATTGCATTCGTGCATGCAGTGGAAGGTTTGGGGTGCGAGGTGTTGTGGCAATTCCCTTACTGCAGTGGTGAATTCCTTTACAGTTTGTTGTATTCCTTGCAGGATGGATGTTAGCGCTTGCATGGCTGCTGCCTGATCTGCAGATGACATCATACACGAACGCATCCCCTCAAGGCTGGCTGCCATATTTTGCATTCCCACCCGCACCTCCTTGGCCAGCTCCCGCTGTACTCCGACTACAGTTCTCTCAAAGCTTGTGCCTGTGTCATCTGAGTCGTCAGCTGTATTGGTCTTACAGTTGGGGTGGTGGGTGGGTCCTCTGTGATGGCTGCTTGTTCTGTGCTCCTCCTTGTGACTGAAGATGAGGTCTGGAGGGTTCCAAGGACATCTTGGAGGGTTTGGTGGCTGATGTTTGTCAGCTCGTCATCCATGTCATCAGGGTAGTCCTGGACAGGCATATCCGCAGGAGATCCATCATCCTCTGAAATGAAGTAGGGTACAAATAGTGTGTCTGTGTTGTGGCATTGGTGATGTGGCATGCCTGCCTTGTGATGATTTTCACATTGTGATCTTGTTTCCTGTTTATTGCTCCAGTCTTTCAGAAGGGCATTCTCCCAGGCCTATGCCCCACCTGCACATCACATGTATTGTGATAAGTTATTTGACTTGTCAGCATCATCTCCTCTAGGTGTTGGTTCAGGCCAATTTGTGAAGTGCCACCTTCTTGTCCTACTCAACCCTCCGTCTACATCCATTCTCACGGTGAGACCTTTCACTGGCTGTGGGTGCTCTGATGGCACTAGAGGCATACTTAACAATCTGGACCTGCCCCAGTCTCTGATCTTTCACATCCACTTATATGTTGCTGAAATATAGTGTATACTATGCATAGCATTGTGATGGCACGATATGGATGTCAGCATTGGTAATGTGTACTGCTGATGTTGGGGAATGTGTGGTACATTGGATTGCCCTGATAGACGTAGCAGTGTCCTATTTCCTCCTCTGACTGTGTAGGTGTATTTCAGTGACCAGTTACATGTGTCCTCCCCCTCAATGCTGTTGTCTGAGTAGTATGACATTTGGGATGTTGCATTGTGACCCAGGCACAGGATGGACCCTGACATATGCAACATGGGTGTGACCTTAGTGCTGTGTAGCTCCTAATGTTGATGACTTTGGCTGATGTTTGCAGCAACTATGGGCATTCACAATTGACAGGACTGGAACATTTGTCTTGTTTCAGGGGATTGTTAAAGTTGTCATCCTCAACCCCCTAATTTAGGTGTGTATGATCCATGTGGACGTTACTGCCATTGGCTACTTGAGCTGCACACACAGCGGAGGTGGTAGTGGCAACTGTTGTCACTGTTACATTACAGTTGTCGGTATGGCTAGAGGTTGTTAATTGGGCCCTAGTTAATGTAGGGGGTATAGTGGCTGATGTGTGACAGGATGTCAGTTTGACGTTGTGCTCTTCCCTCCTGGCATGGTTTTACCTTTGCTACATCGTTGGCATGGCAGCATACCCCCATGGGACTGTTGTTGGTGTTGTGTTATGGTGTGCCCCAAATTTTCTATGTACAGGCCATGCCCCCATGCTGTACCAGTTTACCCATGCCCCTCCATGTATATGATGACTTCCATGCATTTTGTAGTCAGCATCCCCCCGTTTGTAGTTGACATTAGTACATTTTAATTCCCCATGCGACTTACCCTGTATGTGCGTTGTCTCCTGGTAGTCTGCGCTGTCCTGTCCTTGAATCCCTGTGATGATCTCCTCAGGGATGACGGCTGCGACCATCTCCTCTATGTGGCCCAGGGTCTCCTGTTGTGCTGGACTCCCACCTCCAGTCTGCAGTGTTGCCTACCTGTTCCTGGCCATCTTTTCCTTGGGCCTGTGCTTGCAGTCATGCCCGCGTTTCTTGCACTTGCTGACTGTTCTGCATACTTCTGCCACACTGTTAATCTTGTCAACAATTTGTTGCCATATTGCCCCTCTCCTACTGATTGGCAACTTTGAAGTGACAAACAGTTGGTGCTGGTGTTCCGTCACCTCTTTAACCAGAGTTTCCTGCTCCTCTGCACCGAAGCGTCACTTTCTTTTCTTCTTCTCTCTGTCCTGGTTCTTGTGTGGGTCCTCCTGGCTGGTTCCTGGTCTGTTGTCATCTTGCTGAGGTCTGTACAGGCATCTGGAATCCATTTTGGTCCTCCTCTGCTGAAATGGCTGTGTTTGTGGGGAATTTTGACGCTATTGCGTCAACAAACGCCGCATATCCGGATTGCGGTGTCGTAAATCGTCTCACAGTCATTTCCGTTGCGTTAACGTCATTATCCTTTACGACTTGACGCTGCGGTGTGCGTAAAAAAAATGACTTACACCTGTGGTTTGTGCCGCCGTGCGTCAAAATATAAATTTGACGCCCGCATGGTGCAAAGAAATGGTGTTAGCCGGCGGTAATATTTTTGACCCAAAACTGCGTCAGCGCAGTTTTGCGTCAACAATAAATATGGCCCTTAGCACATCTCCAAGATAAGCCTAACTGCTCACCCACACTACCACAAAAACAGAGCATTAGGTGGCCTGCTTTTTACTTCTGAATACTAAAGCGGGGTTGCTTCAATTCTCTGCACAGTGCACATCATTTTTGTACACTATACAAAGAGCCAGTCTTCTATGTGGACTTTACAAAAATGTGATTGAGGAGGTGTATGTGTATGTGAGGTTGAAAAAAGTGAGTATGATAAACACAAACATATTGTCACTGTATGGTGGGATATGAGAGAATGTGTGAGTGTTTTTCTACATTTATGAATGGGTCAGTAACTGTCTTTCTGGGTCTGTGAATGAGTATGTGAGTGTTGCCCCCTAGAGGAACGACCCTTGCCTAAGGGGTCATTCCCCACCTCAAATTATTTTTAAAAAATGATCTCTGGTTCCAAGGCCTAATAAAAAAATGCCCCCCCCTTGGAGAGCAGCCCATGCCCAAGGGGGCGCTCACCTTATTTGCTTACACAAAGTAAACAATTTCTCTTGTGTCTAGAAGGCATTCCTAGAGCCCTATCTCTATGCGATCAGGCTGCAGGAATGCTCAGAAAGACATCAAAGGAAAGGAAAAGGCTTTTCTTTCCTTTGATGCCTCTTTGCCCGCCCCCACTCGCCAATCGAGTTTGTTCTTGGAGGTGTCTGTCTGCTGGATTTGAGTGCAGGTCCATGGGTTGTATGCTGCTGTGAGGTGGATGGCTGCTGGGTGTCTGAGTGCTTGCTTTTGTGTACTTTGGAGGAGGGACAGACACCGTGGTAGAGGACATGGGGGACATGTGCATGAATGTTGTGGAGGTGTCTGCCAGTGAGGTGTGTGTTCTGCTTTGTGAGGTGAAGATGCTGGTAGTGGATGATGACGTAATGCATGCAGGTGTGAGTGTGGACGTGTCTGGGAAGGAGGTGGTGAAGGGGGAGGAGGGGAGGACAGTGGAGGCAGGGGATGCTGTAGTGTCTGCAACTGTATGTTGTTTGTGTGAGTGCTTGTGGGATGAAGTGTGGTGCTTGTGTTTGCCTGTGACACTCTTGGGTGTGTGAAGAGGAAGTTGGAGGGGCAGCAGTAGAAACAGGGACAATGGCTGCCATCAGAGAGGAGGCTAGAGCTTGAATTGATCTCCTTTGGACCGCCAATCCAGTGTGAATGCCCTCTAGGAATGCATTATTGTTGCATCTGGCCTGCCAGCCCCTGGATAGCATTCACAATGGTTGACTGCCCAACAGAGATGGATCTCAAGAGGTCAATAGCCTCCTCACTCAGGGCAGCAGGGCTAACGGGGGCAGGGCCTGAGGTGCCTTGTGTGAAGGAGATGCCCACCCTCCTGGGTGAGCAGGCACGGGCAACTTGATGAGGGGCTGATGGGAGGGTGATGCTGGTACGGGGTGGCAGCTGTACCTGTAGCTGGTGTGGTCACAGAAGTGCCCGCCGTCACCAGGGAGCTTCCAACAGAGGAGGTATCTGTGTCTGAATTGTCCCTTCCAGTCTCCGCCGTGGTGCTCCCCTCACCCTCTGTCTCACTCGTGCCCTCAGCGTCGATGGACTCTGCCTCCTGGGTCCTGTGGGATGCAGCTCCCTCCGTCGCTGGTGCCCCTTCTCCTCCACCAGATGATGCTAATGCACATAAGGACAGGTTGACAAAACAAGAAAGGGGTGGAGAGAGACAAAGGATACACTGGGTCAATGGCTGCACCAACACCACCGTTGGCGTACACAGCACCCTCACACATAGGAAACAGGCCAACGCACTATGTATTGCATCACCACTGATATTGCTAGCCACCAAGGAATGAGGAGAGACATCCACCCCTAACTGCAGCACACCTGGGACCCATGCAGCCCTGACCAGTAGTGGATGCTTACAAGCTAGGTAGGCAGGATTATCCCTTCAGAACCCTAGCCACCAGAGGACCTACGCTGCTATGTCAGGCCTGGCCTATGGGCACCCACTGACACACATCCACCACCCAGGTAGCACCCCACCAGCCATAAGTTGTAATGGTACCCACTGTACTCACCCCCTTGTGGCTGCTGTGATACCCTCAAGCACCCATCCAGCTCTGGATAGCCACTGGAGTATGCAGGCCAGGTTTCATTGGGCACCCCTTCTTCGTTTGGAGGCCATCCCCAGCTGGCCCTCCGCTGTCTTGCGTGCCCAGCATCTCAAGTCCTTCCACCGTTTGCGACAGTGGGTGCTCTGCCTGCCATAGACCCCCAGGGTCTGCACCTCCTTGGTGATGACACGCCATATAACCTTCTTTTGATGGGTGCTGACCTGCAGAGGCAATACAAACAGGAAAACACCATTAGACAAACAGTCCAGCCTGTTACACATATGGCCCACCATACCCGTTTCCATCACCATTGGCACACACATAGCCCAGCACAAAGCGTGTACACCGCAAAGAAGATATCCACCCCCCCTTACATCGAGGCCTTCACACACACAACTCCATGCATTCATGCCACATGCATCGTGCCCACAGTGTACTCACCTGTTGGTCTGGAGGCCCATACAACAGTCCATACTGGGGTAGGACCCCATCCACCAGTCTCTCCAACTCCTCCTCCGAAGTGAAGGCTGGGGCCCTTTCCCCAGTCACACAGGCCATGGTAGGTTCCAGACACAGGTCACAGCAGCACATGCAGTGTAGGTCCTCTCCTATGGAAGGTCAGGTAGCAAGTGAGCAAGTGAGGAACATGATAGAAAATGGCGGTCATGTCCGCGGTGGTGCATACCGTCACCGTTGATCACATTGGCCACGGTACCCCATATCGGCCAATATTAACCAATCGGCACAATATGCACTTCAGTCTTTCCACCCACAATGTCCAAGCTGGCTTCGCACCAGTCTCGTACACCCCAAATCTGTGACCCACATTACCTGGAAAAATCCATGTCCACTTCCTATGTCGGGACAGCATCAGATACCTGCCAATGTTATAACCCTGAGTGCTAACATAAGGATGTAAGGTTAAGGGTACCAGTACAAAGACAAAACTTGGAGCATAGATTTCAAAACATACCTGTTACACAAATCACATAGCAATCATCTGGAAATGAAGTTACATTGCAATGAGACAGACACAAACAAAGCAATTACATCAAGGTGGGGATGTGTCAGAGGCTACCTCTTCAAGCACCCTTTGGCTGAATATTGCTGAGCAAAAGCTCCTCAGTGTTATGCCAAAACATTCACCTCTGCGCATTCTAACAACTACATTCCTTCATGCAGTCATACAGTCACCGTCATTATATCACATGCCATACTTACACTCAAGAAAAGTAGTCATTGATGAGATCCTACCACAAGTCAACTTGTTTCTCTTCACCACTGTTATCCTCACTTGGCATTTCAGTAGGCTCACCTATTGGCACTTGTAGGAAAGTCCTTTTTTTTGCCTGATCACCCCCACTCTTTCTGGATAGGTACTGGTGGTTACTGACTCTTGGCTGTGCCCTGGGTACTGCTTACCAGTCCCAGGGCCAGTGCTCTGTGTAAAATGGATATGCAAATTAGGCTAATTATAATTGGCTAAGTTAACCTACCTATAAGTCCCTAGTATATGGTAGGGCATGTAGGTTTAGGGACCACAGCATAGGTGGTGCACACCTAGGTGCATTGCTGAGGTGCCCAGTGTCATTTTAAAAGCCAGCCTGCCTTGCTGGCTGCTTTTAAATTAAAGTTATATGCAAATTCGACTTTGGAATTAAAGGTACTTCCAAAGTTTTAAACTACCTTATTTTTACATATAAGTCACCCCTAAGGTGTGCCCTATGTGCCCCTAGGGCTGGGTGCCATGTAACTATAAGCAGGGACTTTATAAAAATAGATTTATAAGCCCTGGTGAGGTAAAAACAGCCAAATTCGTTTTTCCCTCATTGAAGTAAATGGCCTTCATAGGCTAGAATGGGCAGACTTTATTTTAAATTTTAAAGTCTCCTTAAATGTTACATACCAAGAATTTGGTATCAAATTGATTGTTATAATAAATCCCACAACTTCCAGTTGTTGGATTTAATATAACTAGTGCAGGTAAAAAGTTTAGACTTTACCTAAAAAGTTGCCAATTTCAGCTCTGCATTGTTTTTGCTGCTGTGCTCTGATTGGCCAGCCTGCAGCAGCTTCTGCCAGGCCACTTTTATGAGGTGTGAAGTGGCCTGGCTTTACACAAAGGAATGTGCTTGGGGGAGAGAATCTCCCCTCAGCAGATGGGGAAGCAGGAAGGGGGAGGGCTGCCAAACTGGTCTTCAAAGGCAGAGAAGGACATCTGGAGCACCCAGCAACACCCCCACATCCTGCAACCCCAGACAGCTAGGTGCCCCCTTGATTAGATTAGGAGAGGGCAGGAGAGGGGTGTGTTTATGATTTTTAGCCACACCAGTGGGTGGGCTCAGCCAGATCTCTCCTCTAAAAATCAGATTCATCCATTTTGGATTTTTAGAGACTATTGCCTTCTGGGATGGATTTTTGCCACACTTCCCAGGAAGTGGTCATCACAGGGGGACGACCCTGTCCCTGATTGGAGGACCAGGGCCCCCCTGCTTTTCACCCAGGAGCAAGGATAAAACTGGCAGACCTGCACCCACGCCTCAGATCCCCACCAAATTTCAAGAAGAAAGAACTACAAGGAGAAGAAGGACTGCCCTGCTGGACCCCTGGCCTGCACCTGGACCCTGCACTCAGAAAGACTGCACCAGCTGCACACTTGGGCTTCACCACAAGAAGGACTTTGCCTGGCTTCCACTGGTTCAAGGAGGGACTCCCTGTTTGCTACAGGTGAAAAATTGCTAACCAGAGTCCCCTGCACCAACTCCTGAAAAAGTGACCAGCTGACCACTGTCCAGTGGCCAAAAAGGAGTTTGCGCCAGGTGCACTCTGGGAGTTGAAGTCCGCACTTCCCAAGGACCATCACAGAACTTCTGGACCCTTGGGGTGAGCTGTGGACCCCAAAAGAACCTTAAAAGAACATCTGGGTGAAGCCCCAGAAGTTTGGAAAAGATTGGAGAAATTTTAGAAAAAAGCTCCATAAAGTGACTGACTCGACGCGGAAATTCTAGCCGGCTTGCCTCAACCGCGACTCGGCCTGACTTCGTGGTTCGTCCCGGTCAAGAAAAACATCCGAAAAAAAGACTAAGTCCGAACGTAAAAAGTTGACCGGGACCTTCCAGCCATCGTATCCGAGAAGGGCTCCACGGACGTCGGATCAAGATCCAGGTTTACCCCGGTCGAAGGATTTTCGTCTCGAAAAAACGACTAAGTCCGAAGGTAAAAATCACCACCGAGGAAACCGACTTCGCGTATCCGGACAAGGGCTCCAGGAGGTCGGATCCAACTGGCAGGTTCGTCCCGGGGAAGAAAAACATCGAAAAAGAGACTAAGTCAGAAGGTAACTTTTTGACCGAGGCCTCCCGCGACTTGTAGCCGAGCAGGGCTCCATCGCGGTCGGCCTGAAAGTTTGACTTTGCCCCGGTCCTGGTGCAACCAGATGACCCGATTGGCGCTTTTCGTTTCTGAGCGCTAGAAAATAATAATACTTTAAAAATTCATATCTCCGGTTCCCCTGAACCGATTTTAATCGTTTTTGTGTCATTTTAAAGATAAAAATATAAGCTATTTTTATAAATTGGTTTTGGATTTTTAAACTGTTTCCTGTGTTTTATTTAATTACTGTTTTGTGATATTTGAATGCTTTACACTTTGTCTCCTAAGTTAAGCCTTGACGCTCGATGCTAAGCTACCAAGGGTAGAGCTGGGATTAATTTACTGAGACCTAACTGTACTTTTGTGGAGGTTTGTGGCTTGTTGCTAGGTGTAGGTACCTACCTGCCCTATCAATAACCCATTTTCCAACAGCACTGCAGGCAGCCCCTCCTCTCGAATGTATGGGTGTTCCTCCTTAGGGCAATGTTGTGGAGCATGCCACAGGCGACAATGATCTTATGCATGTAGCTGGGTGAGTAGAGGAGGGCTCCGGTTGTCAGGTCCAGACACCTAAATCTGGCCTTCAGGGGCCCAAAAGCCCACTCCACCATCTGCATTGTTCTTACATTGGCCTCATTTAGGAAGACTTCCCCTGGTGTAGTTGGATTCCTCAGTGGCATCAACAACCAAGGATATGCTGAGTCTCCTGTTAATGAATGGCACATGTGCAACAATGAGTTCCTCTTTTCAGAAACTCCTCACCAGATATTGCACACACACAAACAGGACAGGTGCAACTTACCAACCAGCAAGGCCCTCTCTGGGTACAGTTGTGACATCAGCTGGTGGATGGTGCTGTTCTGCAGAACGAAGGCATCATGGACTGAACCCAGAAAACAGGCACCGACATGTGAAATGTATAGGTTTGCCAAACATACAACTTGGACGTTGATGGAATTGAAGTTCTTTCGGTTGCTATATACTTGTTTGTGGCATGTGGTGAGACCAGGCCAACATGTGTGCACCAATAGCCCCCACCACATGTGGGATGTGTGCAAAAGCATAAAAGTCACCCTTCACATGGGCTAAAGCTCCACATCGGGGAAACAGGATGTAGCTGTTCAGGTGTTTCAACATTGCAGAGAGGACATCCCTCAATGCCAGACTTAGCATAGGTTTGGGACATACTACCAGTTTTATGCCACTGTATGTTGGATGAACCCTGTGCCTAGGAAGTACAACACTGACATGACTTGTACAATGGGTTGTATGGTGTTTGGATGACTAATAGCTGGCATCAGGTCTGGCTTCAACTGATGACATAGATCCACTATTGTTCGCCAATTCAGATAATACAGGAGGATGATATGTCTTTCTTCCATGGCCTGACGGTCTGGCAGTGGACAGTAGACAGGTGGTTGTCGCATCCTCCCTCTCCCTTGTTACCTTCATGTGACAGGAAATTAGTTCTGACATTAGTCATTGTGTCCACAGCAACATACATGATGCATGTCAAGGTTAATAAACATTACACATCACAGCTGCTAATGACACGAGGATCCTTTGTTACCCCCTTGTTTTGCCACACATGTGTACATGTCTTGCATCTGGCCCTAAATCCAAAATGTGCATCACAAATGTCACTCAGATTGTGACTGGTTGTCCCAAACACAAAAATTATCTTTAATGGTGGTAGACTGTACCCCACTAGCAATTGCAGTCTGTGCCCTGCAACATAAAACCATGGGGTTTGAGTAATAGGACCTACATGACAAAGCAAGATGAGCAGAATGTTTTTCAAAATACAACATTATCTGAGGTGTGTCGCAATGTTTATAACCCAATCCCGCATTTCATGCCACTAAAATGGCGGCTGTCTGACCTACTTCACTGGACATAAGAAACTGCTTGTGACCTCCAGCGGAAGTCGTCATGGCAGTTGCAACCACGGTGGACAAAGCCAAAGGCTAATGTTGGTGCCAGTGGCGGTCGCAGGCCAGTGGCTGTGCCCGCCGGCAGTGACGACGGTGTCTGTGGCGAACGTGACCACCATGTTCTGCAAAATCCCTCACTTGACTGCTGACCCTGCTGCCGGTAACACCTCCACTACTGAGCTGCTGTGCACCACCTCTGGGAGCAATCATGCCATGTCCAATAGGTGATAGGTCCCCTGCCTTCTCTCCAGAGGCGTTAGAGAGGCTGGTGACTGAGGTCCTAACCTTGTATTTGGCAGCTCTTTGGTGCACCACTGAAACAGGTAAGTGCTTTTGTGCACGTTGTTTTTATGTAGTTCTTCATCTTTTCCCTCCTCACAGGATAGAATGTGCCCCTGTGTGTCAAATCGAATACTCATGTGCCTGTAGGTATCAATGGGAGAGTCAATGTGCATGTATTAGTAGCCAGTGCCACATGTTGAGTTCATTCACATTATGGTGTGTGTGTTCATTGTGTGCACTGATCCACCTTGTACTGGATACACATAACTAGGTGAGGTGACATTACAGCCATCCAATGACATCTCTTTTCTTGTGAATGTTGTAAATGTGAGACAACATGTGTGTGCCTGACAGCATGAGCTGAGTATGCATCTTTTGTGTCAGTTGTGAGTATTGTGAGCTATGTGTATGTTTCCACAGAGCTTTCTTCACCCATCTGCCCTTCCTGGGCTGTTGTTGGTAAGGCATCTCATCACTCTCTCTGCCCTCACACACTCCACATGCCAATTTGCTGCTGGCTACATGTACTGTTAAGCATAGCGGTGATGAGAATGTAGTGTCTTGTAGGTTCTGTCTGGTCAGCCTGCAGAGATGAGGGCCTGTCATATTTATCTCCCAGTATGAATCATAGTCTAGGCTGGGGTGGAGTCACTGTGGCTATTCAAATGTGGCACTGTTCCCACTCCCTGTACACCAGCAGATTATGTCCTGAGGCCAATATGAGGCTCTGTAGAAGTGTGCTGCCCAGAATGACTCATTCTCTTGATTAGACTGGGAATGGGTGCAAGGGTGGCTTACTGATCTGTGACAGATGTGCACTTAGCATCATTGTCAATATGGCTTTCTGAATCCCGACGGGTCCCTTACTCCCACAGCCCTGTTGTCACCTTTGTACAGAATCAAATTTGTCCTGTGCAGGCTTATTGCATAACTGACATTTCCACAGTGCAGGCAGTGTGTTGATTCCTGGGAGGCCATGATATGCATGCCTTTGTTTGTTGGATGCCATTTCTGTGGTATGAACATGTATGTCCAAAAGCGTGTTCTGGGTACTTACACATAGCACAGAACCCCAACCCCTGACGTGGCATAAGTCTGCACTTGTTATTGCAAATATTTACACATGGACACTGTAGACACTCTCTGTACCCACTGTGCCAGTCCTTTAATTGTTTCCCATGTGTGATGTGTGAGTTTGTATTCTGCCAGTAGCCTGTATGGACTATATGCAGAGAGTCGTTCTCACAGAATGTGAATGTGGTGTTCCTTTCATGCCTAAACAGTCTACATTGCAGAAGACACAAAAGTGGGAGGTGTCTCATAGTGGCTCACATCTCAATCAGGTTGCTAAGGCACATCTCACAAGATGTCAGTAAGCCTCCCTAGTCATTATGGCACTCATTATGACATTGGCTGTAAATCCCACTTACCGCCATGCCAACTGCCGCCAACATACCGCGGCGGCGGCAGATATTCGCTAACCATATTATGACACACACATACCAATCTGTCACTATATAGCCACACACACAAGTCAGCCAGCCCAAAGGTCAGTGATAAACTGGCAGCATCAAAACCCACACCGTTATGCCAACAGAACTACGCTCACAACATTATGACCCACGAATCACCACGGTGGACACTCAAAGGCAGTAAACCATTGGCAGTACATACCACCACACTCAAAATGCACACACACTCACAAAACAACATCACATTGGACAATTCAAACAACACAGGCCTGGCACCCATACACACACCACACCCACACACCCACACCACTATAAAACACCCACCCACATCACGCACAACCCTTTACGAATACAAACTATTGGCACGAGACAGACACCACAACCACAGACAAGACCAGAGAACACACAACCTACACCGATACATCACCCATGTACCCCACATCACACACCCCAACACATCACCCTACACAACCTCACCCACACCACTCACACCACACTCATGGCACCACAACGACACCCCAGAGTCTCTGAAGAGGAGCTAAGGGTCAGGGTGCAGGAAATCAGATGGGAAGAGCCACAGCTATTTGGAGCACAGGTGCAGCAGATATCCATTGCTAGGAAGATGGAGCTATGGCGGAGAATCGTGGACAGTGTCAACGACGTGGTACAGCTCCCCAGAACAAGGGATGACATCAGGAAGAGGTGGAATGACCTACGGGGAAGTTGTGTTCCATAGCAGCAAGACACCAACTCGCTGTACAGAGGACTGGCAGTGGACCCTCACCTCCTCCCCCACAACTAACAACATGGGAGGAACAAGTCTTGGCAATCATGCATTCTGAGGGCCTGGCAGGAGTAGGAGGAGGACCGAACTCTGGTACATCAATTCTCTATTACTATCACCCCACTACCTGCATGCCATCACATAAACACACCCTCACCCTCACTTCCATCACTCCACCACCTCCCACACACCCCACCATCACAACCCACTCATCCCAATGCCAAGCTCTGCATGCAACACCAATGCATGGACACCCCTCACAGACCTGCATGGACACCTATCACCATAGCATGCACACTAGAGAGAATCACCTAGCCCATCAAATAACAACTCACACAAGGGAAAGCTGCCAGGGCAATAACAACATTAGAGAGCAACACACCGAAGCACAATATGTCACACGCAGAAACAATAACACTGCATTTACATCCCCACAGGTAACCCAGCCAATGTCACCGGGGAAGAGGTGCCAGCAACATCAAGCACCCCCGAGAAGAGGCCCACAATGATGACAGCAGCTCTGGTCACCTTGATCTGGATGACAAACCTGGCCCATCAGAGAGCTCCGGACAGTTGGTTACCCAGGCGCACTCTCACACTACAATAGTGCCTCCCCACTCAGGAAACACCACAACACCCACCCAGAGGGCCCATACCTGTGTCCCCAGGACACGTCAATCAGCAGTGTGTCCACTTCTACAGGGACCCCAGGCCACCCCACAAACACAGGACAATCAGGGACCTGGGGTCAGTGGCACACGGTTCAGGGGACAGGGGCACAGGACAACAGAGAAGCTGGGAGGACTACTGTGCAACAGGGGGAGGACAGGCCCAGGGAACCGACTCTCAAAGGAGGCACTCACCGCGATCCTGAGAGCATACCAACAGTCCCAGGATATGCTGGGCCAGATCATGGACTGGATGCAGGAGAATATGCGGCTGCAGGAGGGACAGTACCTGGGGATCAGGGAGGACTTGAAGGCCATTAACACCACCCTGGTCTCCATTGCAGGGGTGCTGGCAGACATGGCCAACAGTATGAGGGAGGCAGTGGCACACCAGTGGGCCCCTGACACTAGCCAGACTACTGAACAGCCCTCCACCTCCGCTGCCGCTAGTGGACCGGAGGCCCCGCCACAGAACCAACAGGCCACCCTCTGCAGAAGGAGAACCAACCTGCAAACATTCCCTGCAATCCAGGCAGAAGCCATAGACTATTGCCAACACTTCCGCCAGGAAATAAGACTCTACTGATTGTCACCCTTGTATTCCACTCTGTCAACCTATCCACCTTGAACTGCCATTGCTCCCCTTCCTATGTCCCCTTGGACACTGCACCTGTGATACAAATAGACTAGACTCTAACCTGAACTTTCCTCCATCATCACCCCAGCTCATTGCACTACCCCCTCTTCTTCAGAGCACTGCAATAAACACACTTTGATAAAATACAAGTATGGTGTATGTCAAATGTTTTCAAAATGTATTAGTTTAATCAGGTTCAAAGATTGCAATTTAACTGTACAGTAATGTTTACATAGGAAAGACCTTTAGTTGCCTGCACTGAACACACCGGGCGCAATAGTGGGGTACAAACATCTACAAAAAGAGATGCCAAAGGGTACAGTGAGTGGGCAGAGAAGTAAGAATTCACAATCTACCAGTGACAATGTCACACATCAAACTGTCAATTATATGTGAAATAACACCATCTTACCTGTGTCTCATTGAAAGTATTGACAAATAACTGCACTTCTGTTGTCCTCATCCTCATCCTCATCCTCTGCCTCCTCATCTTCACTGTCCACAGGGTCCACTGCTGCCACACGGACATCTCCGGCCTCCTCCTCCTGAAGAAAAGGACATGGCGTCGCAAGGCAAGGTTGTGCAACATACAGCATGCAGCAATGATATGGCAGAGCTTCTTGGGTGAGAAGCACAGGGATTTACCTGTTAAATGGAGGCACCGAAAGAAGGCCTTCAGGAGGCCGAAGGTCCTTTCTATAATCCTTCTTGTTCACCCATCTGACTCATTGAAACGTTCCTCTGTCCTTGTCCTGGCATTCCTTACAGGGGTCAGTAGCCATGAGAGGTTGGGGTAACCAGAGTCACCTGCAAATATCGAGGGACAACTGTTAGCCACACACTCACCCTCAGGGCCCACAACATACCCAAAAAACCAACATCCACTGGGTGGGAACCAGGGATCACTTATTAGCCACACCCTGTGCCTCTGGAGTTGGGCCATCACATTTGGGATGCTGCTATTTCTCAGGATAAGGGCATCATGCACAGACCCAGGATACTTTGCATTGAGGTGGGAGATGTACTTGTCCGCCAGGCACACCATCTGGACATTCATGGAGGGAAAACTCTTTCGATTTCTGAACACCAGTTCATTTTGTCGGGGGAGCAAATGCAATATGTGGTCCATCTATTGCACCAATGATGTTGGGGATATGTCCCATTACATAGACGTCAGCTTTCACCGTGGCCAAATCCTCCACCTGGGGGAAAACGATGTAGCTGCACATGTGTTTAATCAGGGCAGACAACACTCTAGTCAGCACTATTGAGAACATTGGCTGTGACATTCCTGCTGCCATGCCCACCGTCACTTGGAAAGAACCAGTTGCCAGGAAATGGAGCCCTGATAGTACTTGCACAAGAAGAGGGATCCCGGTTGGGTGATGGATAGCAGATATTAGGTGTGCTCCAATTGGGCACACAACTCTGTGATTGCGGCCCTGTCAAGTCTATAGGTGAGGATAATGTGCCTGTCCTCCATTGTTGCCAAGTCCACCAGGGGTCTCTACACGGGGGATGTCTCCATCTCCTATTCATCTGCAGCGGTTGCAATATATGGGGCAAAAGAGTGAGCAGCTGGTCATTATCTGTACATTCTAACCACTACAGTTCAATGCATATTGTGACTGTAACATTATTTTGGTGGGATATGTCCAAAATGTGATCTTGTGTACTGTGACACAGTTAGGATCCATGGCCTGCAGCCCCTCCTCTGAAATGGCTTCTGCCTGTCCTGTATGGAGGGACAGCTGGAAATGAGGTAATTCCGCTGACGTTGTGCGACGTTGCGGAAGGCGGTGGAGAAGCGCCGTGCATCTCCTCATTGGTTATCATTGGGTCCTCTGGGGTACAGTGGCCAATGGTTATGTACGCTGGTGGTGACGGTACGCACCTCCGTGGACTTGACTGCCATTTTCTATCTGTTCACTCACTTACTACCTGACCTTCAACAGGAGAGGACCTACACTGCATGTGCTGCTATGACCTGTGTCTGAAACTGACCATGGCTCATGTTACTGGGGAAAGGGACCCTGCCTTCACCTCGGGGGAGTTGGAGTGACTGGTGGATGGGGTCCTACCCCAATATGGACTGCTGTATGGGCCTCCAGACCAACAGGTGAGTACACTGTGAGTACGATGCATGGGGCGTGAATGCATGGAGTGCTGTGTGTGAAGGCCTAACGTAGGGGGGAGTTGGTGGATGGGCCCTGGGCAGCGTGCAGCATGTATGCTGGGCCATGTCTGTGCTAATGGGAATGTGAAGGGGCATGGTGGGCCATTAGTGTATCAGGCAGGACGGACGGTACAAACACCTTTCCCTGTGTCTATTTCCTTGCAGGTCAGCGCACATCAAAAGAAGGGTCTATGGCATGCCATCGCCAAGGACGTGCGGACCCTGGGGGTCTATGGTAGGCGGAGCACCCACTGTTGGAAACGGTGGGAGGACCTGACATGCTGGGCATGGAAGACGATGGAGGCCCAGCTGGGGGTGGCCTCCCAAAGAGGAAGGGGTGCCCGTCGAACCCTGACAACCCTGATGGCCCGCATATTGTGAGTGGCATATCCTGAGCTAGATGGATGCTTGAGGGCATCACAGCAGCAACAAGGAGGTGACTACAGTGGCCTACATTACAACTTACACCTGTGGTATCCGGGTGGGGGGTGTGGGCCCTCTGGGTGCCCCTAGGCCAGGCCTGGCATTGCAGAGTAGGTCCCATGTTGGGCAGGGTTCTGATGTGAAAGTCCTCCAACCAAGCTAGTAGGCATCCACTACTGGGTAGCGGTCTGTGGGTCTCAGGTATGCTGCAATTTGCATTAGGTGTCCCTATCCATGGGCTGGTGACTAGCATTGTGACTGGTAGTGCATTGCCTAATGCATAGGACTGTTCCCTGTGTGTGGGTGTGTTGTATATGCCAACAGTGGTGTTGGTGTCGCCATTGACCAAATGTATCCTTTGTCTCTTCCCCCCTTTTTGTTTTGTCCCCCTATCCTTATGTGCATTGGCATCAACTGGCGAAGGAGCAGAGGCACCGGCGACGGAGGGAGCTGCATCCCGCAGGACCCAGGAGGCCGAACCCACCGACGGTGAGGGCACCAGTGGGACAGAGGGCGAGGGGAGCACCACGACAGAGACTGGAGGGGACAGTTCGGACATGATTAGCTCCTCCGATGGAAGCTCCCTGGTGGTGGTGGACACCTCTGTGCCCACCCCAGCTACAGGTACAGCCGCCACCCCCTGTATCAGCACTGCCCTCCCAGCAGCCCCTCAGCGAGTTTCCCGTGCCCGCTCACCCAGTAGGGTGGGCATCTCCTTCGCCCTAGGCACCTCAGGCCCTGCCCCAGTTAGGCCTGCTGCCCTGAGTGAGGAGGCTATTGAACTCCTGCGATCCATCTCTGTTTGGCAGTCAACCATTGTGAATGCCATCCAGGGGCTGGCAGCCCAAATGCAACAGTCCAATGCATTTCTGGAGGGCATTCACACTGGCCTGGCGACCCAACAGAGATCAATCCAGGCTCTGGCCTCCTCTCTGATGGCAGCCATTGTCCCTGTTTCCACCCTCCCCCTTCCTACTTCCTCTTCCCAATCCCATTCCCCTCAACCCCAACCTATCCCAAGCACACAGACAGATGAGCATGCACACAAGACAACACACAAGAGTGGGCATGGCAAACACAAGCACCACACTTCATCCCACAGGCACTCACACAAACACCATCCAGAAGCAGACATAACAACATCCACTGCCTCCGCTGTGGCCCCCTCCTCCTCCTCGTCCACCTCCCTCCCAGTAGCGTCTCCACTCACACCTGCATGCACTACATCCTCATCCACTACCACCATGACCAGCACACATATCAGTACACACCCCTCACTGGCAGTCACCACCCCCACATCCATGCACACATTCCTTGTGTCATCTCCCACTGTGTCTGTGCTCCTCCTCCCAAAGTACCCAAATGCAAGCACTCAGACACCCAACAGCCATCCACCTCACAACAGCATCCAGCCCATGCACCTGCACCTGCATCCAAACACAGCAGACTGACACCTCCTACCACCACTCCCTCTTCCTCCACTCCAAACCATCTCCCTCTTCCCGCCCCAATGCCCCTAAGAAGCTTTTTCTTGCCACCATTGACCTCTTCCCTAGCCCCCTGTCCCTCACGTCAGGCCAGGGTGGTCAAAACCCAGGAAAGCACCTCATCCTCCCAGTCCACGGTCACAGTAGTGTCCCCAGCAACTCCAGGTGGGAAAGGATCCCAGCCACCAGCCAGCCAAATGGAAAGGGTGCCTGCCCCTAGTGTTTCAAGGAAGGGTAAGGAGCCAGCCCCAGCTGCAGAAAGGAAGGGTAAGGAGCCAGTCCTAGCTGCAGGAACGAAGGGCAAGGAGCCAGCCCCAGCTGCAAGTTGCATGAAGGAAGGGCAAGGGGCCTTCAACAGCAGGCAATTGAGACAAGGGGCCTGGTGCTGGGACTCAGTCGGAGCCACCACCACCAACCATGGCGGTGCAGTCATCCAAGGCTGCAGGGGATGGGCTGGAGACTTCCTCCACCACTACCAGCAGCAGCTCCACCACTGCCACCACTGAACAGCAGTCACTGCCGGTGGACAGTGTGTAGCCCTGCGTCCATGGGCTGTTGTGCGGCCTGGCCCCTACAAATCCTGTGGGTATGACACCCAGCTGAGAGACCTTGCACTTCCCAAGATTTGGATCACAGGGTACGATGACCCCTCCAGAACTATTAAGACACCCACCAACCCCAGCCTTCCTAGATAAAGAGCACAGGACATGATGCCCCCTCCAGAACCAGAGGAGAATCCATCTGCCCACCCCATCCACCCCAGGATGAAGCTCACTGGGCATGATGCCCCCTCCAGAACCAGTGGAGAAGCCATCCACTCACTCCACCCTCCACAGAATGAAGCTCACTGGGTACAATGCCCCCTCCAGAACCAGTGGAGAAGCCATCTATCACCCCATCCTCCACAGGATGAAGATCTCAGGGCACAATGCCCCCTCCCGAACCAGTGGAGAAGCCATCCACTCACCCCATCCTCCACAGGATGAAGCTCACTGGGCACAATTCCCCCTCCAGAACCAGTGGAGAAACCATCCACTCACCCCATCCTCCACAGGATGAAGAACTCAGGGCATGATGCCCCCTCCAGAGCATGTGGACAAGTCACCCACGTGAGGGACTGTGGCCTTGCACTCCCCAGGACCAAGCACATGGCATATTGCCCCCTCCAGAGCATGTAGGCAAGTCACATACTTGAGAGACTGTGGCCTTGCACTCCCCAGGACCAAACACAGGGAATGTTGCCCCCTGCAGAGCATTTGGGCAAGTCACCCACTTGAGAGACTGTGGCCTTGCACTCCTCAGGGTCAAGCACAGGGCATGTTGCCCCCTCTAGAGCATGTGGGCAAGTCACCCACTTGAGAGACTGTGGCCTTGCACTCCCCAGTACAGAGTGATGGGCATGTTGCCCCCTCCAGGGCCAGTGGCATTGTACCATCTTCCGGCTAAGGTACCCCCCTGTTTCCCATCCTCCTGAGGTGGTGCCTGGCTATTTCCAACATGATGCCCCTGCAGTGTAGTTGCAGGAGTGAAGTGGGGCCTTGGACTTTGTGATGTGGCCCTGTGGCCCATGAACATTGAGGACTGGGCAGTGTCTCTTGATTTGTAAATATGTATATACGTTCTGATTTGGATGCACATATTGCTGCTATATTTATCTTATTACACTCTTTTTACTCTATTGTAGTTGTCCTTGCATTATTCCTGAGTGGTTCGGGGTGAATATGTTATGTTACTATGTCTGCTTGTGTGTATGGTGTTGGGGATGGGGGTGTTGCATGTTGCGTGTGTGTGTCACTCTCCTTTTCCTCCTCCCTCCCCTGTGTGCTAGGCAGCAATACTCACCGTGGTCGTCTTCGCCGTCATTGGTGTTCGTAGTGGAACAGCACGTAGAAGAGCATGAGGAAGACATGCAACTCGGGCTCCATGGCGGCGTGGTTGTTCCATGAGTCTCCACAAGTAAGTTGTTTCCCTTCTGTGCAGTGTTTTCACCAGGCTTTTGATCTCATTGGTACCGCCCCGGAAAAGGTGGTGGTTTCCTGTCTCATAATACAGTGGGTATACCTTTGTCTTTCTCCTGGCTGTAGGCGGTTACCGATGTGGTGCCTGTTGATTCCGCCCTGGCGGTCGGTGTGTTAAAGTGGCTGTCTGTCTGAGCTGTTTCTGCCGCGGTCATAATTTCACAGTTTTTACCGCCGGCCTGTTGGTGGTATTACTGCCACTTTATCACCTACTGCCAGGGTTGTAATGAGGCCCTATATGTCCTGAGCAAGGTGATCGATGGTCTGCTGATTGGGAAATGTATGTCTGTTGTCTTGTCCCTGTTCTTATTGGCTTGTATGTGTCACCCTTGGGGGAATATTGACAACGTGTGAAACTTCTAGCTTGATGTAACTGACATGAGTGTGACATGAGTGTGACGGAACCATTTGTGATAAAACTTGTGCTCATGGTCTCTTGATATGTGTTTTGTATCCATGCAGGTCAATGCCTATGAAAAGAACGGGATATTGAAAGCCCACATTCTGGTGGTGTTCTGTCTGGAGCTTGATGGATATTTGAGGGCAGCACAACTGCCACAAGGGGGTGAGTATAATGCATATTCCTGCCTGTCCCATTGCCAAGTGATTGAGTGAGATTCTGACTGCTTCACCTGACTACTAGGGATGAGCCATATGAGTAGAGGAGAGAGTGTTTGTGTTGACATGTCATGTGTTTTGCACTGATGTGCCTTGCCTATTGGACCAGAGACCTACAACAAAACTGGGTGTAATTCTCACACCACTTGCACCGAAAGGACCAAATATGGCTGTGTACAGTTTTCAAGCATATACTGTTTGTTGTTGTAGTGTGTGTATTTTCTATGCAACAGACTACTACTCCTCAGTGTTACAGGCCAAAGGTAAGTAGATGATTGATCACGATCCTCAACCATGTGTCTGTGTAAATGTGTATGTTGGCATATGCCACCCAGAAGCTTGTTTTTTTGCAGTGTATACTGTCTGCAGGTGCCTCAAGGCAGTCTGTGATGTGAAGGTGTCCAACAGATATGTGACAGGGCTTACATTGTTCTTTGTGTGCAGCTATAGATCACTAAATGAGGAATGTCAATTATGTGCCATCACTATTGCCAACATTCCTTGTACCTACATGTCAGCATGTGTCACTTTCTCTTTAGAAAACATTTGTTAGCAGCAGTTTCATGCATGGTCTACCTATATTGATGGGAGGATGTCTGTATTCCCTCGCACAACATGCAAGGACTAATGGCTTCACTGATGCACTCAGAGTATGTCACTGTAAGGGGAGCCAGCTATTATTGGTGATTAGCCTGGGACTTGCTCATTCATTGTATGGTGTATTTTGGGGACATATCTCCCTGACATATTGGACATGATGTCTGTAGTGGTCATTTCCATGCCATATGTGTGGCCTATCTGTACGACATTGATATTACCTCTGTGACTCAATTGTGAAAAATACCACTTGGTGAAGTGTAAAGTGTTGATATGTTTCCAGTGTGACATGGATATTTCAATGTCACCTTCTCCAGGCAATTGTACTTTTGTCATCAACATGGCTGAATTTTCGAACATTATTTCTTAATGTGGGTTCATTATGTATGTGACAAATAGAAGTGTGCATGCCCTTGAGTGGGATCTGTGAGAATGTACTTTGCATTGGCCTACAATTGTAGGCCAACAGGTAAATCAGTTCTGCTCCATGGGGCAAAACTTTGCGGCTGATGAGGTCTCCTACTTGTTGACTTGTTATTGTGATTGCACAACTTCAGTCATACAATTGTAGTTTTCTGAGATCCTGATTTTGCTGTGGGTAATTGTTCACGGTTCAGATGGCATACATGCATATGGTATGGCACATGGATGGGCCACTTAAGTGGAATTTGTTGCTGGGGTCTACTTGACATCATGATAATGTTTGGTAATCAGAGCTGTTGCTTATGTGTGTTCATGGAAATGTGATTACCCTATTCCTCTTTGTCTTTTCAGGATCAGCACCAGCAAGCAAAGGAGATGGGGCACAGGCTAGTGGGGAAGCATCTGGACATGGGACCTCGGGTCAAGACACAACTGACACAGAGGGATCCAGTGGCCTAGAGGGCAAGAGGAGTGCCACAGGAGACATCGGAACATCCTCACTATCATCATCAGATTCCTCCTTCAGTGTACACTCCCTAGTTGTGGCTGACCCATCGGGGTAACCTCCATTACTGTCCCTGTCTGCCACCCCCCCTTTCTACTGCCACCCTCCCTGTTGGTACCCACCTGGTTGGGCTTGCCTGCTCACCCAAGAAGGCGGGCTTCTCCTTTGCCGCAGACACCTCTGTCCGAGTCTTTCTGACCCATGCTGCCCTTAGTGAGGAGGCTATTGACCTCCTGAGAAGTATCTCTATGGGTCAGTCAGCCATTGTGAATGCCATCCAGGGATTGGTGACCCAACTCCAGCAAACCAATACATTCCTGGAAGGCATTCATTGTGGAATGGCTGGGCTACAAAGAACTTTTCAGGCTCTGGCCTCCTCACTGATAGCAGTCAGTCACCCCCAATCTTCCACCCCCCTTCACCTCCCTCTTCCCACTGCAAATTCCCCCTTTCCATACCTGCCCAATGCACACAGACCAATATGCAGACATCCACCTCAGCAGCCGAGAGGAAAGCACACAAACACAAGCAGCACAAAACATACTGACACACACACAAACAACATTCACCTACAGACACAGCAATGGTCACAACTTCCCTTGACATCCCCACCAGCCCCAGCGTCACACACACCACATACAGCATACCCACAGGCACCACACCAACAATCGCTGACACAGCTACCACACCCATCAAACTCGCAGACACCACCCCAGCAGACCCCCCGACATCTACCACAAGCATCATACCCACAGGTAGCACAACTACAGACATACAGGCATCCACCACATCCACCACACCTGCAGCCATCACCCCGACAGCCACACACCCACCCACTACTGCATCTCCCAGCACCTCCACACCCACCCAAAGACACACAAATGCCCACAGTCACCCACCCACCACACACAAGCATACTTCCTGTTGGACCTGGCCCTTTTTGCAAGGTGATCCCCAATCGTTTTGCCTCCTTCCCCCTATTTGTTCTGACCAGTTTTCTGTGCAGTTTACCACTGCTAACCAGTGCTAAAGTGTATATGCTCTCTGTGTAAACAGTATTGGTGATTGGGTGTTCCATGATTGGCTTATCCCACTTAACCCACTTGTCAGGCCCAAACCTTCCCTTTTTATACATGTAAGGAACCCCTAAGGTAGGCCCTAGGTAGCCCCATGGACAGGGCGCAGTATATCTTAAAGGCGGGACATGTACTGATGTGTTTTACATGTCCTAACACTGAGATACAGCTTACTTTGGTTTTTACTGTTGCAAGGCCTATCTCTCTCATAGGTTTACATCGGGACTGCCTTTAAATATTCTTAAAGTGCAGTTCCCTTTGAGAGCATATGGAAATCTAGAGTTTGGTGTCTCTGAACTCACAATTTAAAAATACATCTTTTAGTAAAGTTGGTTAGTTTGATAAATGCCACTTTTAGAAAGTAGGCATTTTCTTGCTTTGATGATTCTGTGACTCTGCCTGTTTGTGGATTCCCTGTCTGGGACAGGATGACAGTTGGGCTGTTTGTAAATCCCCTCTAGACAGTGAGACAAAGAGAGCTGGGGTGTAGCCTGCATATCCAGATACGCCATCTGAGCTAGGGTGGAGAGAGGAGTGGTCACTTACTGAATGGCTGTGCCTGCCAACACACATTGCAGTGTCCAACCCCCTGGTGTGTATCTGGGGCCTGGCCTAGGCAAGGCAGGATCTTGTGAACAACAGAGACTTTCCTTTGAAGTTTGCCTACTTCAAAGGCAGAAAGGGCTACAAGTAGTGGACCTAAAACCCCAGACTTTAGATTTTCGTCGAGATAATTTCCGGATTCAAGAGGAACCTCTGCCAAGGAGAAGAGCTGAGGAGAAGTGCTGCCCTTGCTTGTGACTGTGCTTTGTTGGGCTATCAACAAAGCCCAAGCCTATGTAGGAGTTGCTGCTTCTGCCTGTGAAAGGAGAGAAAGGCTGGACTTTGTTGTGCATTCCTGCTTGAGAAGAATCTCCAAGGGCTTGAATTGAGACTGCCTTCTGTTTTGAAGTCTCAGGGCCATGGAGGACTTCCTCTGCCAAGACCTGGACTCTCTGTTGAGACTCCTGTCCTGCCAGGTGGTACCCTATCCAGTCCCTGGGTCCTTGAAAGGTGAAGTTGTCAGAACAAGAGCTGAAAATCCATGCACAGAATGCAGTGCGGGAAAATGTTCGATGCAACTTCTACAATGCGGTTAATAAAGAATGTGCCGCCAGCTTCCCGGCTAAAATCACCCTCCACCTGCATCGCAGCTGGGAGATCGACACATCGCGGCTGGAAAAATGATGCACAACACCCGCTTGCGGCTGCTGATAGTGATGCAATCCCCACGCAGAGCAGTTTTCTAAATTCCGTGCATTTTCCACGCATCATCTCTGGGCGTCAAAGTCATCCCAACTCTGTGTGGATTCGAGGTGCCCCATTCAGAAATCAACACATCGCTCTCTTGCAAGGGAAACAAATGGCTCATTGACGACCAGAGCACAAACGACACACGGCCTCCCTTGCGAGGAAGGAATCGAGGCATTGCTGACTTTTCCGATGCACACTCACCTGTGCAGCATTATTTTTTACGCAAACCAGGTACTTTGTGCAAAATCATTGTTTCCATTGTTTTCTATGGAGTAAGACTCTTATTCTTTTGAAAATTCATATTTTAAGTTGTGTATGTTGGATTTTTGTTGTTCTGGTCTTGTGTGATTAAGATAAATACTGTCCATTTTTCTAAACTGGTGTGGTGTCTATTTTGTAGTGTTTTCACTGTATTACTGTGTGTGTTGGTACAAATACTTTACACATTTCTTCTGTGATAAACCTGCCTACTCATGCCAAGCTACCAAGAGGCTTAGTAGGGGTTAATCAGGTGTATTTCTCCCTTGCCCTGACTAGAGTGAGGAACCTTGCTGGGACAGGGGGTAACCTGACTGCCAACCAAAGACCCCATTTGTAACATTGGTGATCAGCAGTGAGGATTAGACTTGTATTTGTACTTGACATACAGTGATTAAGTGTACACTACTGTTTTCAGAGTAGACCATTACGTGACCAATTACTACTTATTTTTGCTTTTGCTCTTCTTGGACTTTTTTTTCTGCTTCCATATTTTTGGAGATCTTTTTATTGATTCTTGAACTTCTCATTGGGAACTCTTTTTTCTGCCTTGAAACTTTTGATTTGCCATCCTGTCTCAATCTGGAGATGCCAAAAGAAACAGAGAGAAGGCCCTCCTTAATTAACCACCCCAAGGGGACAGGGCACCGTGACACAGCAAAAAGAGAGAACGTCCCCAGAGGAAATGTGAGCCAATCAACACACCCTTTCACTTCAATAACTGTTCACAAATATACCACATATTATTACACCCAATCACTACCACAATGATAACTCTCAAATAAAGGAATCAGTAAAATATTTAAATTGAATCAAATAAACCAATATAATTACAAGGTCCCTAAAAAACACCAAATCCAACTTCAATAATTTTTCTACTTTTATTTGTTATGGGGAGATAGATTTTGTTTTTTAGGGACCTTGTAATTATATGGGATTATTTGATTAAATTTAAATATTTTACTGATTCCTTTATTTGAGAGTTATCATTGCAGTGGATGATTGGGTGTTATAATATGTGGTATATTTATGAACAGTTATTGAAGTGAAAGGGTGTGTTGATTGGCTCACATTTCCTCTGGGGACTTTCTCTCTTTTTGCTCAATCTGGAAATGCACCAACTAGAGCTGTTTTTGAGTTAGCGAAACTGGAAAGTTACACAGTTGCTCAATTGAAACAGTTCTGTAAGGATTTTGCCTGCCCCATTAAGAATTCCACCAGAGGGCCTGGGTGACCACCAAGGAGGTTGGGGGCACACAGAGGAGGAGCATGATGATGGGGAGGTGAAGAATATTTTACCATGGTGTAGGTGATGTACCTGTTACGCCTAGGTGGGAGGTCTCCAGGATAGATAGCAGTGTGTCATCCAGAGGTCTGACTCCTGAGGAGTTGCAGGACAGACAGGTAGAGAGGGCTCACCAGTTGGAGGTTTAGGATGGAAATGGAGATGGGGCAGAGAAGGCTGGACTTAGAGGAGAAAAGGATAAACTTGGCTTATGAGCTAACACTGAGAAAGAGGGAAGCCATGAGGGCTGAATCCACTTCTGATGTTGGGAGAAAAGATTTTATGTTCAGTACTTGTGAAGAACTGCACATGCCCAGAGACATGGTGCCTAACTTGAAATAGGGGGTTAACATATACCAGGAGGTTCAGTGATATGAGGTAGCTCCGGTGGTGCGAACTTCCCATAAGCGTATACCCCAACATCCACACCTACACAGCATACAATCACTCCCTCGACCTCCAGTTCCAAACCCCATTACGATGACCGTCCCTGTGTCTCTAAAAAAACTTTTTTGCTACGCCTTGACCTTACCCCTATTCACCCCACCCCTGTCCCAGATCCAGGAGGCACCCTGCCAGCTCGCAGGCCTTCCCTTCTACCTCTAATGCCTCACCAGCCCCTGCAAGCACCCATACATCTCTGTCAAGACGAGGCCCACCACTCCCAAGAAGAAGACCTCACCGCCCAAGTCAAAGCCCAAAACTCCCTCTCCCAAATCTGAACCCCCCTGAATAATAATCTCTGAGGTGACTGCCTGCCCCCTTGATGCCACTTCCCGTGGAGGTTCCATGGCAGTTGGAAGTCAAGTTTGGCACAACACTATGCTACTTTGAGGCAAATCTATCTGGTCTGGGTAATGGCCTTTGGACTTTCATATTTCATACTTAATAAAGCCAAACAGTTTGTCAGTTTGTTTTCTGGGTATACATTTGTACTGCAATTCCCTTGCTGCCTTAATGTTGTTCCTGATTGACTTGAGTTTTGTGTCTACAGTTGTGTGTGTTTCAACCTGCTTGCTGCTTTGTTTGCTGTTGTTTCCAGTATGTGACATTGTGGTGAGTGCTGGTGTCGCCCAAGAGGAGGGCATTTGTTTAGTGCATGTATATGTTTGTGTAAATGCAGGCAGGGAAACAGAGGAAACATTGCTCTCGAGGAGAGGGGGGAGCTGGCTTGGACCACTGGGGCCTTCAGGCTCCCCCTGTGGTCCCCAACATTGTCATTGGGTGCCCTGGGGGGCACTCAGATCACATGGCTGGGCCCCACTGGCTGGGGTCCCTGGGGTTGAGATTGACCCGGGGAGGGGACTATGTAGCCATAAAAAATAAAAAATTTGGGCAGGCCATGGGGGATCTCTCCCCTAAACATGGTAACATTCTCCTACCCAATTGGCATATTTAATTTACCTATAAGTCCCTAATAAAGTCCACTAGAGGTGCCCAGGGCCTGTAAATTAAATGCTACCAGTGGACCTGCAGCACTGATTATGCTACCCACATAAATATCCCCTTAACCTGCCATTGTGAAGCCCATGGGTGCAGATTCATTGCCATTTCGACTTGCCATTTAAAACTACTTGCTAAGCCCTAAACCCCCCTTTTCTACATATAAAACACCCTCAAGGTAGGCCCTAGGTAACCCTTAGGGCAGGGTGCCATGTAAGTAAAAGTCAGGGCATGTAATAATGTGTTTTACATGTCCTGGTAGTGAAAAACTCACAAATTCCTCATTACTGTGAGGCCTGCTCCTCTCATAGGCCAGCATTAGAACTTTGTATACATTTAAGTAGTAGTTTCTGATCTGGAAGGAGTAGCCCTGTCATGTTTAGTATGGCCATAATGGTAATAGAAAATCCTGCTTACTGGTGAAGTTGGATTTAATATTACTATTCTAGAAATGCCACTTATAGAAAGTGGGCATTTCTCTGCACTTACTACCATCTGTGCATTTCAGCCTGTCTCCAATCCATGTGTGGTCTGTGCTGGATGACAGCTCCCCTTGTGAATTCCACCGACAGCCACAAACACAGGACACTCAGGCCCTCAGAGTGACAGCCTTGCGGTAACAGTCGGACTGCCGCCAAAGCGTTACCGCCACGGTCAGACTGGCAACACCACTACTTTTCAGCCACCAGATGTCTTGGCGGTGCCGGTGGTCTCAATCCACCAGGGCAGCACTGCAAGCAGCTCTGCCCTGAGGATTATGACCCCTCTCTCTGCAGGTGTTTACATGGCAGTTTTACCACCATGTAAAGGCTGGCGGACATGGGGTGCCGGGGATCCCCCTGACATGGGCAGTGCGGGGGGCCCCTGGCCAGCCTCATCACGGAAATCACTGTCTGCTTTGCAGACAGTGATTTGCATGACGGGTGCTCGTGCACCTGATGCACAACACCATTGCCGCCAGCTCTATTATGACCTGTTGTCAATGTTGATGTGTGTTTCCTGCTGGGACAGCTGGCAGAAACTGTGTTCAGCAGGAAACTCATAATAGAGGCAGCGGGAAGGCTGCCGCATAGGCAGTAACCTGACCACGGGAGATTGGCAGGTGGGCTTTTCTGCCTGCCAAACTCATAATTGGGGCCTCAGTCACAGCTGCATACTGAATGGGTCTCCCTGGGCAGGAATTGTGGAGGGGTTCTGTCTTACACTTCAAAGGCCAGTGGCTTGCCCTCACACAAAGGACTGATAACCCCCCACATGAATGGTTGCCGACGGGCCTGGCTTGAAAGGGGAACTTGTGCACTTCAAAGCCAATTTTAGGTATATTTACTGTGTCTGTTGCACTCCAAAATTAGGCACTTCTGGATCTACACCTGGACTCTGTCATAGTGACTGCCTGGCTGCCAAAGGACTCATCTGGAGTGCTTTGCTGAAAAGGACTGCTGCCCTGCTTGTTGCCCTGCTGCCTGCTGATCCCTGAGTCTGATGGAAGGACTCTGCCTTCCCCACAAGTGCTCTTCAAGTGCTTGGAATGAGCTTGCTTCCAGTTCTGAAGTCTCAGGGCCACAAAGACTTCACCAAAGAGAAGAAAATCCCCATGTGTCAGAAAATCGATGCAGGACCTGCCTCGCAGATGAAAAATCACTGCATCACCTACTGGACTGATGCAGTGCCTATTCCATCTGACCAGCGTGCCAAGCATTTTTAACGCATTGTCCCAGTGTCTTAAAATATCCCTGCATCGCAGTGAGGATTCAAAGCTGCACTCCTGTAAATCAACGCATTTCCTTGCAGCATGAAAAGAAACGATGCATCGTCTGTGGTGTGCTGGAAAATCCAACACAGCGCCTTATTTTTCAATGCATCTCCTCAGAACCAAGGCTGTGCTACTGTAAATCGATGCATCACCTTGCAGCGTGGAAAGAAACAACACATTATCTGTGCCATGCTGGAAAATCTGATACAGCACCTTAATTGTTGATGCATCTCCTCCTCTGTGACCCCGTGTGCCATTATTTTTTATGCATCCCAGGTACTGTGTGTTGCAAGGGTACAACCACTGATTCTTAAGGATGGAAACTCACTTAAACATTTAAAAAGCGATATCTTGACTTGTGCATGTTGGCTTTCTGTCATTTTCATCTTATGTTGTTCAGATAAATTGTATCTATTTTTCTAAACTGGTGGGGAATATTTTTTGTGGTGTTTTCACTGTGTTACTGCATGAGTTATTGCACAAATACTTTACACCTTGTCTTCTAAGTTAAGCCTGCCTGCTCTGTGCCAAGCTATGAAAGAGTGAGCACAGAATAATTTCGATTGTGTTGTGACCTACCCTGAATAGGATTGTGGTCCCTACTTGAACAAGGGTATATATCTCTGCTGACCAGAGACTCAATTTCCAACAATATAGGGAAGTCAAAAATGCTTATTTGACTTGGTTATATCTTTGGCACCTTTTGATAACTTTTCATGAAATTTTGAAAAAGTGTCAAGTTAGGTCTTGCTGTGCAGGGAAAGTTTCGTAGTGATCCATCAAGTAGGGGTCGAGAAAAAGGCAGGTCAAAAAAAGTGCATTTCCCATGTTAATTCCCATAGAGATTTTAGACACAATTACAGCCTATACCGCTGAATGGAATTACACCAAAATTAGCAGACAGGTAGCTCTTGGTCCAGAACACACCCTTCTTGTTATTTGGACTGAATCAGATCACTCGTTTTTGAGGTATTTAAAGAAAACCAAATTTGTAGATCTGTGCTGAGCCTAAGCACAGGTCTTATGTTTAGATATGATTGGCTGCCAACATTTCAACCAAGAAGTACTGGCAGCAATATTGGTAACAATATACATGATAATACCACATTGAAATGCATTGAAGGTGAATTAACAGATTTTAATTACAATATAAATCATTTGGTCATGGCCCCATACTAATTGTAAGAATTGTGGTGTGTTCTGAGGTTCTTTTACTCTATGAAAAAACCTTCAGCCAGGATTTCATGATTCAAGTTTGAGAGAAAACTGATTTCTCATGATTTTCCAATAGAGGTGAAGGAAGGAGCTCCAGAAGTTAAAATGAGAGCATATTTTCTGTAAATTCACACTATTCTTGTCAACCATATGAGAAGAAAGTCTGATATTCTAAGGAAAACATGTACAACAAGCAGCCTGTCAGTGTTTCCCTTGTGTCCTACTGCAGTATCCCAGAGTGTTCTATGGAACAAGTAGTCTTACTTATGACAAAAGTGTGGCACACCTGAAGCCATCGTGATTGAATCAAACTGGTAAAATTTTAAACAAAGGTTTTAGAAAGGAACAAAGTGAGGGGTTCATTTTGTCATAGAAATTATGGTTGATGCTTTAGAAAGAAAAATTAGGACATGTTTTAGGTGAGTTCTCTAATATCTTTCTTTTCTATTTCATTAAAACATACTGAGATGCAGACTGAAACATACACTTTCAACACCAGCAGCAGATTGTTAGTCAACCCCCTAGTGTTCAGCAACTAACAGTGTTCTAATGAGAAGCTAGAGTGCTAACATTCTGAATTTTTGCCAAAAGTGTGGTGCATCTGAACTCCATCTTGATGGAATTGAAGTGGAAAACAGAAATCATTTTCTACTGAGCATACTACAGTAAATAAGGAAATTAGCGAGCGTCATTACAAATAAGTCTACCAAGATGGCCACCAGAGAAAAGTGCCCAAATATAGTACATATATTACCCAAATGTAGCCCATGTATATAGCTCAATGTTGCAGTGGCAGTCAGACTGCCGCTTTCTATGTCGTCTGACTGCCACATTAGGACTCTGGCAGTCAGACGTCCAGGGGACCTCTACCCTTCCAGGAACTGTGATCGGAGTCGTTGTCAGCCATAGCAGCACTGAGTGCAGAGTCACCTTGCTCATCATGAGCCCTGTGTCCACCAACTTTTTCATGGAGGGGACCCCGTTATAAAAAGGCTGGAAGAAACCCAGTGCTGGGGACACCCTCTATGCAACAACATTGGCCTCAGCTCACTGAGGAGCCGAGGCCAATGCCACTGCTCGGTTTCCACTGGGTTGACTGGTGGAAACCTTTGATTTCAGAGGTTTCCGCCGGTCATCCCAGTGGAAACCTTGTAATGGGCCTGGGGAGACTGCCAGCTCTGCTGCGGTCACCTCTCCACAGGGCTGGCAGACCATTGGTTTGCCTGCCAGTCTCATAATAAGGTCCTTAATTTTTTTTTTATTTGCAGTTTTATATAGTGCAGACTTAAACCAAAGGTATTGGAATGCTTTCCACGAGCATCAGTTACATCACACAAAGTGCCTTGTCCCTGTTTGAGAATTCAGAAAACATGTACTCATTTTAGTTTTTTAGAGCACTAACCATAATTTCTATGGGAATAACACCGTCTCATGTTTATCATTTCTAAAGGAAATGCACTAGGTATTGTAGTTTTAATTACATCAAGATAACGTCATGTGTGCTACACTTATGTAATAAATATAGAATGTTAGCAATCTAGTTGTTCATTAGAATACTGTGGGGAGGCAGAGGCCAGCGGCACACTTTCAGATAATTGAGGGCAGGAAGGAGGGTGCAGAGGCAACAAGTTGGCCACAATGGGTAGGTGGAAGGGGCAGTGGCAGTATAGTGGACCATGGAGTGCAGGGGAATGGGGAGCAGGAGCAATAAACCAATGCAGGACAGGCAAGAGAGGCTGTGGCAAGATAACAGACCGTTGAGGGCAGAAGGAAATGGCAGTAGTAGTAGTACAACCATACATGCCAACAGACACGATTCAGGCAGGAGACTCCTGATGTTTTTAAGCCCAAAAGGGTCTCATTTTATCTGCCTCCTGCCAAAAATCTCCTCCTTTGCAATGTAAGTCAATGGTGAAAATCAATTTCCCAGTTTTGTTTTCAACATCTCTCTCTTACCATGTTTAAAATGTTGGCAAATATGGTACATTGGATCACAGAGGGCAGGAGAAAAGGGGTAGGTACATTGACTCGGATAACACAGGGCAAAAGGGAGAGGGGCAGGAGCATCAACTGACCTTACAGGGTAAACCTCAGGGGTTGCAGCAGCACAATACACCTCACAGGGCAAGCAGGACAGCAGTGCAACACAACATACCATGGTAAGGAAAGGGAGGGGACAGGGCCATGCACCTGAACAAATGAAAAGAGAGGGAAAAGAGACAAGGGCAGCAAGCTGACCATACAGGACATACAGGAGGGACTTTTGCAGCATAACGGACCGTAAAGGGCAGGAAAAAGACGACAGTGGCAGCACATTGGATCATGCAGGGCAGGAGGGAGAGGGGCTGGTGCATGAACTCAGACAACAGAGGGTAGGGAGGAGTTGGATGGGGCAGCAAGCTAGCTTTCAGGCAGGCAGGAAGGGCAGTGGCAGAACAACACCTACTCAGGGCTGTAATAAAAAACTCTACAAATTCAATGAAAAAAAATCAAAGGCTGCAGGGACCTTATAGTTAGGGAATAGAGTAAAAAAGCATTTTAGAAAATCACTAAAAAACCAAAGGTTACAAGAAATATATAGTTAGGATCAGATTTTACACTTACAAAACTATAGAAATTTAGCTGTTATAGTTTGAGGTATTTTAATTAACTTAATTCCAGACCTAAGGTAACTACAACTCGTGCTCTCACCACGCACTGCTAATTACCCCTGTCACACCATTGCTCATGACATCTTTTTTTTTACATCATTGATAATATCACTTTAACATTTGCAGTAAAATTATTGGGGAGAAAACTGTGCATGGTGAGGACACGAGACATAGTTACCCTAGGGCACAAGTTATAGTTACTTCAAATACCTCTAACTATAACAGCTGAATTTCTATGGTTTGTGCAGGTGAAATCTGAACCTAACTATAATGTTCCTGTCACCTTTGATTTTTTAGTGAGTATATATATAATTCATGCCAGTGGTGCTGAACCAGCCACTGGGTTACCTTAGGGCACGAGTTATAGTTACTTGAAATAACTCTAACTAAAACTGTTGAATTTCTATGGTTTCGTATGAGTAAATTCAGACCCTAACCATAACAACCCAGCAACCCAGTAACCTTTGTTTTTTCAGTGACTATAGATACATAAAAATAAAAAAATAAAAAAAAAAAAAAAAATATATATATATATATATATATATATATATATATATATATATATATATATATATAACCTAGTGTTATAGTTAGGACCTAGTTTCTATAGAAAAAGCATTTTGTTTTGCTAATACATTTTGCACTGTGTGATGAATCTTCCCAACAGTTTCCAGGAGAATACAACACTCACTTAAACTGCTGTCTGGAAGGGTTTAGGGGTCCTAAAATGCTGTAGCTGCAGGATGGAATCACACCAAATTTGGCAGAACGGTAGGTCCTCATCCAGAAAGCCACCTTTTTGTTTTGGTGTAAATCCGTTCACTAGATTTTGAGAAATTAAAGGGAAAACATTTGTATATATAGGGATGGGAAGGATAAGCGACCACTCCTGATCTTGTGCTGAGATCCGATTGGCTGTTGGTGCCATCATTGGACTCAGCAGCCAAGGCCTAGAAACAAATGTAAAAAAAAAAGAGAAGGGGTAAGGGTACAGACACCCTCATCCCTTAGCTCTGGTGGTGGGGTCCCAGAGGTGAAGGTTTAAAAAAAAAAAAAAGTGTGGTCTCCAACGATTTGTCTTTTTTAAGCCCCCAAATGGGCCAATTCCCGTGGGCATTATTTTATTGTAGTTCAGGGGGGCCGCCCACACCCCAGGGAGCACCAGCTCCCCGGAACTGAATTAATTTTGGCCAGTCTGCCAACTCCGCAGCCCCGGGGACCAGCATGTCCCTGGAGCATTAATGAAATTGTGTACGTGGTGCCGCAAGCCCCTCTCCCCGCATGCACCCCTGGGTACCAGCCCCTCCCCAGGGCCATCTGGACAAAATAGAAAGGGGGTCTGTTTTGGACACCATGGAGCCCCAAGGCCTACCACTTCACCTGGGCAATACTTGTTGGAGGGGGGAAAAACAATCCCCCCCGACAAAGAGCCACAGATGGCCCTGGGGAATGCCATCTCCTGCTATGTCCCAGGGTCCCCATAGCTGTTTGCTGTGGCTTGGCTGCAGCTTTGAGAGCTGCAGCCAAGTCATAGCAAACACAACTCCTCTTTCTGACAGCGGGACCTATCAAATAAGTGCAGGGAACAGAGATAAAATATTTGATCCAGCAATCATGGATCTGCTGTTAAAAGCAGCTTTCTGCTTGCTGGAGCAAAGGGACCGCAGGGGAGGCCTTGATGACCCCCTGCAGTCTCAGATAGCCTGTAAAGGGCATCTAATAAAATTAATTTAAAAAAACACCAGGGACCACAGTGGAGGCCTTGAAGGGTCCCAGATGGTCCCAGATAGCCCATAAAGGGCATCTCATAAACGTATTTAAAAAAAAAACATCAGGGACAATGGTGGAGGTCCCCCCCCTGCGGTCCAAGAAACCCCATAAAGGGCTAAAAAATAATAATAATAATACTATTAATAATAATAATAATAATAATAATAATAAAATGAATAGCTCAAGTGTCAAGGTCACAGTGGGAGAGGGCACCCTGAGGCAAGGGCACAGACCTGCGGGGTTAGGGTGCATGAGAGGAATGCTGTGGGCCAGCAGGGTGAGGCCACTGCAGTTGCTCCTGGCCAAGACACCATCAGCCAGGTCTGAGGGGTCTATCAGTCATCCCAAGGCATAATGGGCCAGGTGTTAAATGAACTCTGGGAAATCAAGAACAACAGAGGAACATCCATAGGGATATGCGTGAACAGTGGGAGGCTCACAATACCAACAAAGCCTCCCTAACAGGGGTGATAAGGGACATTAACAATACCCTGTGC
Organism: Pleurodeles waltl; assembly: GCF_031143425.1. Classification (NCBI taxonomy): domain Eukaryota; kingdom Metazoa; phylum Chordata; class Amphibia; order Caudata; family Salamandridae; genus Pleurodeles; species Pleurodeles waltl. The sequence continues at coordinate 933,514,909 of NC_090445.1, read as the reverse complement.
AGGGCTCTACGACACCACTCTACTCCTTCCTTTGATGTATCAATACCAGGCCCTTCTTCATCGGTGCCAGCCACAGGATGGGAGGCCCTGCCACAGGAACATGAACCAGACACCCCTGCCTCTGTAGCAGCAGATCCCACACCACACAAGCGGGGACATCCGGCAAAGAATCTAGGAGGTGGGGATGGCAAGACACCTACCACTGCGACCAAGTACACTTTTCTAAAGGAATTCCTTTGTGTGCAACACATCCACTCTGTTGACTGAACTACCCAGCAGTTCCAATGGGAGGAGTTCTCTTGACTTTGGACTCTCAATGGTGTATGTCTACTTCAATGATGTTATTCACCAATGGCTGAACCCTTCACTTTATTATTTCTCTTTTTTACTGTCCAAATTAGATTTACTGCATCAGCACTGTAATAAATTCCCCATCTCAAACTCATTGTCTGCTTGCTTACTTTCAATATTTTGATATGTAGAGATGTAAGACCATGTGAACTGTATGAGGAAGACATGACTTACTTCTGCAAGGAGGGATGTGTCACAAGTACACTGTGTCCTGCTCAGGATTATAACCATTAAACAGAAGCACATCAGTACATGTGTCTGGTCACAACAAACATATTATTCCAGTGTACAGCTCATAGGCTGTCCATCATATGTCTGGATCTTTGTGACATAAGAATGTCTGGCACATATTAAGTCAAAGTATATATTCTAGGATACAGCCCCCCAGACCATGGAAGGGAGTGTTCTGTCCAACATTGTCCTGTAGATTAGGAAAACATTAAAGTGGTTGATGTCAGCAGCTTGAGCCTTATCACATAGCACACCAAAGTAATCCAACATCACATAATCCAAGATACAAAAAAGATAGCAGTACAGCAGTCCCTGATCACACGCCCATCATTATCCAATGACCATGCATCTGGTGGTATGACACAAAAATATGTCAGTGTTGTTGCACAGGCACTGTGGCCTGTAATGAGGGAACATATCTACAGCTGCATAATGGTCAACAAAAATAGTGTTTAGCCATTATGAAGGGTGAATGCCTTGCTCAAAATTGATTCATGCCCACATGATGACACACATGATGCAATTGGCCCAACAGAGCACACTAAACAAATTAAATGTGCATTGCTGACCTTCCACCCAAACACTGTACAAGCTGCCTTGGAACAGGTCACATACACCCCAAATCTGTGACCTACATTACCTGGAACAATCCATGTCTTCTTTGTACATCAGAACAACATCAGATACCTGCCAATGTCACAACTCTGAAATGCCAACATGAGGATATCATGGTGAAGGTACCTGTACAAAGACAAAACAAGGAGTGTAGGCTTGGAAACATACCTAAAACACAAATCACATAGTAAGCATCTGGAAATGATTACATTGCAGTGAGACTGACACAAATAAAGCATCATCATCAAGGTGGGGATATGTCAAAGGTGGAATCTTCAAGCTGCCATTGGCTGAATATTACAGAGTATCAGCTCCCTGTGTCTTGCTAAAACAGTCAACTCCACACATTCTCACACCTACTGTCCATTGTGCAGTCACAGTCATTACATCACATGACATACTTACACTTATGAAAAATAGTTGTTGATGAGATCTTCCCACAAGTCAGCTCCTTCCTCTTCACTGTTGTCATCCTTACTTAGCCTGTCAGGGGGCTCACCAGGTTGCACTGCAGCCTCCCCCCCCTCTGGGATGTACAGGATACTCCTCTAAAGGGTGATGTTGTGGAGCATCCAGCATGCCAGAGTGATCTGCCATACTTTTCGGGTGGGAAGAAAAGGGCTGCACCAGTCTGGTCCAGACACCTAAATGTAGCCTCCAGGAGCCCAAAACGCCCTCCCCACTACCTGCCTTGTTCTTCCATGGGCCTCATTGAAGCAGACAACAACCAAGGACGGTTTGGATATTCGGAGTCTCATGTTAGGGGTTTGGGACATATTTACAACAATGAGTCACTCTATTCATGATTTTATCACTAATCATTACACACGCACAAATAGGACAGATGTGACTTACCAACCAGTCAGGCCTTTTCTGGGTACAGTTGTGACATCAGCTGGGGTATTGTGCTGTTCTGCATTATGAAGGAATCATGGGCTGAACCCAGATAACAAACACAGACCTGTGAAATGTAGAGATCTGGCAAAAAGAAAACATGCACATTGATGGAATGGATGTTTTTTCTGTTGCAGTGTACTTGTTCATTGGCCTGTGATGGGATCAAGCCAACATGTGTGCCATCAATGGCCCCCAGCAGATGTTGGATACATACAAAACCATAAAAGTCAGCATTCACATGGGCTAAATCCTTATATCTGGGAAATGGGAATTAGCTGTCCAGGGCATTTCAACATTGCTGAGAGGAAATCCTTCAACACCAGACTGAACATAGGTGGGATATGCCAGCAGCTAGGGACACTGTGGCCCTCATTACAACCCTGGCGGTCAATGTTAAAGCGGTGGTAATACCGCAAACAGGCTGGCGGAAAAAAAGGGGGATTACAACTGTGGCGGAAACCGCCCACATAGACAGCCACTTTAACATTCCGTCCGTCACGGCGGTAGGAACAAACAGCGCGGCGGTCACCGCCAACAGACAGGCGGGAGACAAAGTACCACCCACCCTATTACAAGAGGCCTATCCGCCACCTTTTCCGGGGCGGAACCAATGCTATCAAAAAGCACGGCGGAAACAGTACACAGAAGGGAAAACACTCACCTCTCGACACCCAACGAAGAACCAGGACCCCATGGAGCCCGAACTTCATGTGTTACCCATGTTGGTTTACCTCCTCTTCTACCAGGAGTACGAACGGCGACAGCGGCGACCATGGTGAGTACTGCACCTACAACACAGGGGAAGGGGGAGGAAACAGAGTGACACACACACGCAACACCCCCACCCTCACTACCACACACAACAACAGACACACAAATATACATATACACCACCCCACCCCCTTGAAGAACGCAAGGACAAAAGGAAATGATTGTAACCATTGTAATCAAGAAAAATCCAGTATTCAAAAGTCAAAATTCAGTATATACAAATATGTACACCAACTACACAAGTCCGGATAGTGTACTAATCATTGTCCGTGGACCACTGGGCCCAAAATGCATGGGTAAGGCCCACACATGATACCTGACTCGAAATGGAGAGAACACTGCTGGGGCATCAGATCGAAAATATACAGGTACCCCAGGGGGAGGGGTGGCGCCTCAGCCTGATGAATGCACGATGCACTGCTGCACGAGGGGGCTCCATGCCCAATGATGTATCCTGGGGAGTGGAAAGCCACAGTCTCTCAAGTCTCTCCAGTGGGTGGTTTGCCCACTGCTTTATCCTGGGAAGTGCAAAGCCACAGTCTCTCAAGTGGATGCCATTCTCCACTGGTTCTGGAGGGGGCCTGATGCCCAGAGTGTTTCATCCTGCCAAGGACAGAGGTAGTGGATGTATCTCTCCACTGGTTCTGGGGGGGCCTGGTGTCCAGAGTGCTTCATCCTGCCAAGGACTGAGGTAGTGGATGTATCTCTCCACTGGTTCTGGAGGGGGCCTAGTGCCCAGAGTGCTTCATCCTGCTAAGGACAGAGGTAGTGGCTGTATCTCTCCACTGGTTCTGGAGGGGGCCTGGTGCCCAGAGTGCTTTATCCTGCCAAGGACAGAGGTAGTGGATGTATCTCTCCACTGGTTCTGGAGGGGGCCTGGTGCCCAGAGTGCTTCATCCTGCCAAAGACAGAGGTAATGGATGTATCTTTCCACTGGTTCTGGAGGGGGGCTGGTGCCCAGAGTGCTTCATCCTGCCAAGGACTGAGGTAGTGGATGTATCTCTCCACTGGTTCTGGAGGGGGCATGGTGCCCAGAGTGCTCCACGTGCAGTGTGGCGGGTACAATTCCCTAACCTGGGTGTGTGTGACACGAAATTTCCGAGGTTCAGGTAGCATGATACGCAATGGAGGCAGCAACATACCCACACTGCGTTTCCTGCAGCCTCGGACGGCTGCCCACTGGGGAAGATGCTAGGTACTGTCACTGAGGCTGTAGACGTGCCGGGGGCGGTGCAGGTGGCGGTGCTTGCAGCGGTGTCTGTTGCGGCAGTGCTTGCGGCGGTGTCTGTTGCAGCGGTGCTTGCGGAGGTGCTTGAGGCAGTGCTGGCGCCGGTGCATGGGTCAGCACCTACAAAGGGACACAGCAGGACGTTTCTTGCAGCCTCGGACGGCTGCCCACTGGGGAAGTTGATGGGTACTGTCGCTGAGGCTGTTGACGTGGCAGGGGCGGTGCAGGTGGCGGTTGTGGTGGCAGTTCTGGTGGCGGGACAGAGAGCGGTGTTCGCCGCCATAGAGCTTGGCGTGGTCGTGGACAGAAAGTGTGACACTGGTCCCTCGGTCGGCGCCACTATGCCATCTCCTGACCTGCTCTTCAGCCTTTGGCCCTTCCCCAGCTTTGATGGTGCTGCAGTTGTCTTGCCAATATCCCCTTTGGTTTTTGCTGAGCCCTTGGTGGCTGGTACTTTCGGCTTCTCCCTCCAAGATGTGAGCACCTTTTTCACCTTGGCAGATGGTGAATGCCCTTGCCCTCACTACGTGGCACACTGGCAGCCCTGATGGGTGGCGTACTCCATGACTGTGGGATGTGTGGTGCTTATGTTTGCCTGAGCCACTCTTGTGTGTTGATGAGTGTGCAAGCTGGTCTGATGGTGTGCTTGGGATAGGCTGAGGTACAGGGGATTGGGTCTGGGTGGAGGAAGTTGGAGGGGGGAGGACACAGGGACAATGGCTGCCATCAGTGCTGAGGCCAGAGCCTGAAATGCTCTCTGTTGGGCTGCCTGCCCAGAATGAATGTTTGTTGCAAATGCCTCTCTACACCCTGGATGGCATTCACAATGGTAGATTGCCCAACAGTGAGGGATCTCAGGAGGTCAATAACCTCCTCACTGAGGGCAGCAGGGCTGACTGGGGCAGGGCCTGAAGTGCCTGGGGTGAAGGAGATGCCCACACTCCTGGGTGAGCGGGCACGGTACACATGCTGAGGGGCTGCTGGGAGAGCGGTGCTGGTAGGGGGGTGGCGGCTGTACCTGTTGATGCGGTGGGCACAGAGGTGCCCACCACCGCAAGGGAGCTCCCATCAGAGGAGGAGTCGCTGTCACTGCTGTCGGCTCCTTCCCCGCCATAGAGCTCCCCTTGCCCTCTGTCCCACTGGTGGCTTCAGAATCCGTTGTTTCGCCCTCGAGGGCCAAGTGGGTTGCAGCTCCCTCCTGCTCTGCTGCCAATGCTCCTCCGCCTGATGATGCTATTGCACACAAGAACAGGGAGACCACAAAAAGGAGGGGGAAAGACAGAAGAAAGACATGTTCAGTGCATGCAACACCACTACTGTTGGCGGACACAAAACACATGGAGCAGCCCTCTGCACTACACCATGCACTAACAGTTCCTAGACATTTGAACTGACCATGGGGTACGAGGCCTAAGACCAATTGCTGCACACCTGGAAGTCACAGGAGCCTGACTAGATGTAGATAGCTCTTACCACTGGTGGGGTTGGGGTTCCACATAGCCTGCCTCACAAGGGACCTTGCCTACCAACTTCACTCTGGCCTAGGGGAACCCACTGCCCACCTCCCCCACCCAGACACCTCATAATGCGCGCTGAGTCAGCTGAATGAGAGTGTACTCACCCCCTGTGGCTGCTGTGATGCCACCAAGCGCCCAACCAACTCTGGATACGCCACCGCCAGGATCCAGAACATCACGGGGGTCATGGTGCGACGGGCACCCCTCCCATGTTGGGAGGCCATCCCCAGCTGGGCCTCCGCCATCTTCTTGCTCCAGCGGCGCAGGTCCTCCCATCTTTTACGGCGGTGGGTGCTCCGTCTGTGGTAGACCCCCAGAGTCCAGACGTCCTTGGCGATGGCACGCCAAATACCCTTCTTCTGGTGGGCGCTGACCTAGAGGAATGGTACGGGGGAAAAGGAAATTACTTACCCGTCCAGACCGTCATACTCATTGCCCCCCAGTTCCCACCCTTGCCCTGACGCACATACACTCCCCATCTGCACATGAAGGCCTCAGCCCCCCGTATCTTCCATCCACACCACTCAAAACAGGCATTGCCCATGCAGCATGCTCACAGTGTACTCACCTGTTTGTCTGGAGGTCCACACAGTTGCTTGTACTTGGGGCGGACCCCATCCACTAGTTTCTCCAACTCCTCTGAAGTGAAGGCAGGGGCCCTTTCCCCTGACACATGAGCCATTGTCACTTCCAGACGGAGGTCACAGCAGCACTTGCAGTGTAGGTCCTCTCCTGTTGAACTCAGGTATCAAGTGAGTGAACAGACAGAAAATGGCGGTCACGTCCACGGCCGTGCGTACCGTCACTGCCGGCGTACAACGTTATTGGCTCCTGGGACCCATAGGGCCCAATGTTAACCAATGCTGAATTGCGCAGCGGTCTTCGACCGCCCACCACGTCGATGTAGAATGCCAGCGCAGTTACTTCATATCCCCTTGTCCCACCTTACAGGTCAGGCAGCCGCCATTTCAGGAGGCCACATGGGATGGATGTTAACTGCGTCACACCTATCTAGGCCGGGAATATAGAAAGATACCGGTACATTGCAGATTAATTACATTTCTGGAAATAAGACATTGTGATACCTCACTGTTGAATGACTCTCTGCTCGCTCTTCTCCTCCATAGGGCACGTCCGCTGGGGCAGATGATGAGATGGCGGCATCCTCCGGTGTACAGACCCATGGTGGACCTGTCGACAATGGAAGAGAGACACATCCTGGTCACATACAGACTTGATCGTGCAACTATCCAGGAACTGTGTGCCCATTTGGAGCCGAACCTGATGTCAGCTATCCGTCATCCAACAAGAATCCCCCATCTAGTGCAGGTGGTCCTGTCTGTACTCCATTTCCTGGCCAGTGGGTCTTTTCAAACAACAGTGGCCATGGCATCAGGGATGTTCCAGCCAATGTTCTCAAACGTGTTGTCCAGAGTGTTATCTGCCCTGCTGAAACACATGCACAGCTACATCGTTTTCCCTCAGGTGGAGGATTTGCCCACAGTGAAAGGTGACTTCTATGCCCTGGGACATATCCCCAACATCATTGGTGCCATTGATGGGACACATGTGGCATTTGTACCCCCGCAGAAATGAACAGGTGTATATAAACCGGAAGAGCTACCATTCGATGAATGTGCAGATGGTGTGTTTGGCAGACCAGTACATCTCCCATGTCAATGCCAAGTATCCTGGCTCTGTGCATGACGCTTACATTTTGAGTAATAGCAGCATCCCTTATGTGATGGGCCAACACCAGTGGCTAATAGGTGAGGGCAAGGTCCCAATACAGTTGACATAGGTTTCTGGGCATGGGGCTGTCCGTAAGGGTTAGTGTGTGTCTAATAGTTGTACCTCGACACTTGCAGGTGACTCTGGTTACCCCAACCTGTCATGGCTACTGTCCCCAGTGAGGAATCCCAGGACAAGGGCAGAGGAATGCTACAATGAGGCACATGGGCGAACTAGGAGGATGATCGAACGCATCTTCGGCCTCCTGAAGGCCAGATTCCAGTGCCTCCATCTGACAGGTGGATCCCTCTACTACTCACCAAAGAAGGTGTGCCAGATAATCGTGGCCTGCTGTATGCTGCACAACCTGGCATTGCGACGCCAAGTGCCTTTTCTGCAGGAGATGGTGGTCTTGTGGCAGCTGTGGAGCCTGTGGACAGTGAAGAAGAGGAGGGAGAAGAAGAGGATATTGGCCACCGAAGCAACATCATCATGCAATACTTCCAGTGAGACACAGGTAAGAAGATGCCACTGCTTCCCACATCTCATTCTATTGTTGGAACTAGCATAAGTGTGCCATTTTCATTTAGTGTATGAACCTTGGCTTGTCACTTTGACTTTCCATTTCACAGATTTGTGTCCCATTTTGTGCCCTCTGCTATGTTTACTGCTGGCCTACAGCTGTGTTACATTGGTATGTGAACAAGTAAATTGGCATTGCTATATTCCATAGTTATTGCAATTACACATTTGTGAAAGCACAGACTGACTCCAGATTGTTTTGTGATTGAAGTGTGTTTATTCCTGTGCTAATAAGTGGAGGGAGTTGTAAAATGGGCTGGGGTGATGGTGGAGGAATGTCCATGGCAGAGTCCAGTCTATTTGTTTCACAGGTGCATTGTCCAAAGGGGCATAGAAAGTGGAGCAATGGCAGTTTAAGGATGGACAGGGTGACTTAGTGGGACAGAAGGGTGACATTCAGTGGGGTCTCATTTCCTGGCAGGGGTCTTGGCAATGTTCTCTGTCTTTTTCCTGGATCTCAGGGACCGTTTGCTGGGTGGTTCTCCATCTGCAGGGGTTGGGGTGCTGGTGTCCTGTTGTTCCTTTGGTGGTGCCTTCTGTCCACTAGCACTGGCGGTGGTGGAGGGCTGTTCATCGTCCAGGCTAGTGTCAGGGGCCCCTTGTTGTGCCACTGTGTCCCTCCTGGTGTTGGCGAGGTCTGCCAGCACCCCTGCAATGGTGACCAGGGTGGTGTTAATGGGCTTCAAGTCCTCCCTGATCCCAAGGTAGTGTTCCTCCTGCAGCAGCTGGGTCTCCTGAAACTTAGCCATTGTCTCCTGGGAATGATGGTAAGCTCCCATGATGTTGGAGAGTGTCTTGTGGAGAGTGTGTTCCCTGGGCCTGTCCTCCCCCTGTCTCACAGCAGTCCTCCCAGTTTCCCTGTTATCCTGTGCCTCTGTCCCCTGAACCGTGTGCCCACTGCCACTGCCCCCAGGTCCCTGATTTTCTTGGGTTGGTGGGTTTGCCTGGGTTCCATGTAGTGGTGGACACACTTCTGATTGACGTGTCTTGGGGACAGAGGGATGGGCCCGCTGGGTCGGTTCTGTGCTGGTGTTTCCAGAGGGAGGAGGCTCTGTGGTGGCTTGTGACAGTGTCAGGGGAACCGACTGTCCCGAGGTCCCTGATGGGCCAGGCTGGTCATCTTGATCCAGTTGTGCAGAGCTGCTGTCATCACTGTGGGGCTCTTCTGTGGGGGGACTGGATATGTCTGGCACCTCCTGTCCGGTTATGTTGGGTAGGGGTCCTGTTGGGGTGTAAATGCATAATTATTTTATGTGTGTGTGCCATTGTGTGCAATGGGTGGTTGACCCTGTACTCCAGTGCTTGCATTATTGGCTTGGTCCTTGTGTGATTGGTGATTTTGGGGCATGAGTGAGTCTCTGTAGTGGACATGCTTGGGTGATGGGTATCCATGCATTGGTGTCACATGCAGGGCTTGGTTTTGGGATGTGTGGTTTGGGTTGGTGGGGTATCTGTGGGTTGTTGGGGTGATGGGTGTGAGGGTAAGGGTGGGAGTATGTGATGGCATGCAGGTAGGGTGGGAGGAATATAGTAGTAAAGAGTTGCCTTACCAGAGTCCAGTCCTCCTGCTACTCCTGGGAGGCCCTCAGGATGCTGTATTGCCAAGACTTGCTCCTCCCATGTAGTTAGTTGTGGGGGAGGAAGTGGGGGTCCACTGCCAGTCCTCTGTACAGCAATCTGGTGACTGGAGACCACAGAACGCACCTTCCCCCGTAGGTCGTTCCACCTCTTTCAGATGTTATCCCTAGTTATTGGATGCTGTCCCACTGCGTTGACCCTGTCAACGATTCTGCGCCATAGTTCCATCTTCCTTGCAATGGACGTCTGCTGCACCTGTGATTTGAATAGCTGTGGCTCTACCCGGATGATTTCCTCCACCATGGCCCTGAGCTCCTCCTCAGAGAACCTGGGGTGTCGTTGAGGTGCCATGATATGGTGTGGGTGATGTGTGAGGTGGTGTCTGTTGTGATGCATGAGGGGGTGTGTTGGTGTGTGTTGTTTGAGGTGCGTGGATGTTGTGTAAGTGATGTTGTTGTGTGTCTGTGGATGCTGGTGTTGCTTTGGTAGTGTATCTCTATGGTGTGGTTTCATATTTCTGTTAGTAAGGGTTTGTGGGTGATGTGTGTGTGTGCTTTATATTGGATTGGGTGTGTGGGTGTGGATATGTGTATCAGGTGTGTGTATTTCGAACTGTCCAATGTGGTTGTGTTTAGTATATGTGTGTGTATTTTGAGCGCGGTGGTGTGTACCACCAATGGATTACCGCGGTTGAAAGACCGCCGCATTGATTCATGGGTCATGATACTGTGGGCGTATTCCTGTTGGCGTGATGGTGTTGGTTTTTGTTATCGTTAGTTTATCACTGACCTTTGGTGTGGCGGACTTGTGTGGGTGTCTGTATTGTGGCGGATTCCAGGCTGTGGGTCGTAATACCTGTAGCGGAATTCCACGGCCACAGCGGTATGTTGGCGGTCTTCTGCACAATGGTAAACGGGATTTACCGCCAGGGTTGTAATGAGGGCCTGTATGTTGGAAGTATCCTGAGGCTAGGAAGTGCAATACTGACATGATGTGTTTCATGGGTGCTATGCTGGCTGTGTAACTAATAACCTTCATCAGATCTGCCTCCAAGTGAAGACATAAGTCCACTATTGTTTGCATATTCAGACAGTACAGCAGGATGATGTGTCATTCTTCCATGGTCTGAAGGTCTGGCAGTGGACAGCAGACAGAAGGTTGTCAATTCCTCCTTTTCCCTGTGTACCAATGTGTGAAAGGACATGATTTCCAACATTGGTCAGTATGTCCAAAGCAACATACATGATGCATGTCAATGACATAATGTGACAAGGCATTTATGAATGGATAGACATAGCAACATTAACATATCACAGTTGCAAAGAACACAAGGGTCTGATGTGGCCACCATGGTTTTCCACACATGTGGTCACAACATGTATATGGACCGGACTCAAAGGTGTGCAACACAATTGCCCCTCAAAATGTGACTGGATTTCCCTAGCGCTAAAATCACTGTCGGTGGCGGTGGACTGTGCCCCACTGTTAAATGCCATCTGTGCCCTGCAACATACTATAATGTAATATTGTTTGAATAGTAGAACCTACAGGACAAGACAGGACAAGCCTGTTTGGGAGTTCAAAAAACAATTTTCACAGGTATGACACAGTTTATATAACCCAAAACAGCATTTCTGGCTGCCAAAATGGTGGCTGCCTTACCTACTTCACTGAACATTAGGAACCGCTTGTGACTGCCGATGGAAGTCATCATGCCGGTAGGCGGTTACAACCACGGCACACAGCCATAGGCTCACGTTGTTACCAGTGGTGGTCTCAGGCCAATGGCTCTGTCCATTGTCAATAATGACCACTTACTTGGCGGACGTGACGCCATGTTCTGCAGATTCACTACCTTGACTCCTGACACCATTGCAAGCAAGACCTCCACGACATGAGCTGCTGTGTGCCACCTCTGGGATAAATCATGCCACATCCAGTAGGTGATAGGGCCCCTGCCTTCCCTCCAGAGTAGCTGAAGAGGCTAGTGAATGAGGTCCTACCCCTATATGAACATCTCTATGGTTCACCAGAGGAGCATGTAAGTCCGTCAACTACACAATGTTCTCTGTACTTAACCATCCTTTCCTTCCTCATAGGCTAGAATATGCCCATGTGAGCAGTTTGACTACTGGTGTGTATGTTGTTACAGTCTGTGTGGCCTCAATGGGATGGATAATGTGCAGGGATTAGTGGCCAGTGCCATATGTTAAGTTCAGTCACATTGTGTTGTGTGAGGTTTTTGGGGTCCTAGATCATTCTTGATTTGGATGCACATAACTTGGTGAGGAGACATTACTGCCATCCACTGCCATCTCTTTCCTTGTGATTGTTGTAAATGTCAGACAACATGTATGTGCATGACAAAATAAGCTGAGTATGTATGTTGTATGTGTCAGTTGAGCGCCATGTGAGAAATGTGTGTAGTGCCACAGATCTTTCAAACCACATTTGCATTAGCTAAACTTGTGTGGAAGGAATGTCATGAGTCACCTTGCCCTTCAGGTTGCCACATACATCACTTGCTGAATTGCTGTTTGCTACATAATGTACTTTCATGCATGGAAGCGGTGGGAATGGAGTGTCATGTAGGTTCTGTTAGCTCAGCCTGCAGAGACCAGGGTCTGTCACATGTATCTCCCAGTATGGGAGCTAGTCCAGGCTATGGGAGAGTCAGTGTGGCTATGAAACTGTGGCACTGTGCCAACACGCTGTACACTAGCAGATCCTGGCATGTGGCCAAGACGAGGCTCTGGTGGCAAAACTGTCCTGAATGCCTAAGTTCTTTGACTAGATTAGGAATGGGGACAGAGGTAAATCAATAATCTAGTCCATATGTCCACTTAGCATCATTTTCAATGTGTGTCTTACACTCATGATAGGTCCCTTACTCCCACAGCTCTTTTATCAACTTCCCACAGGTCATATTTGTCCTGTACGGGTGTATCACATAACTGACAGTCCTACACTGTAGACAGTGTGTTGATTCCTAGAAGGCCATGATATGTGAGTTAGTAGCTTGGTCACATAGCAGAAACTGTACAATGCATGTCTTTATTTGTTGGATGTCATCTCTGTAGGATGGACACATATGTCCAAATGAGTGTTTAATGGTACAGGTACATACCACAGAACCCCACCCTCTCAAGTGGCATGAGTCGGCATGGGTCTGCATTTGTTAGTACACATGCCCACACATGGACAGGAAAGATACTTTTTGTAACTACCATTGAAACCCCTACATTGTTACTCATATGTAATGTTGATGTTTGTGCTCTGGCAGTTGCCTGTTGGGGCTGTCTGCAGTGAGTCATTCTCAGAGTGTGAATGTGTCCATTCATGCATAAGGAGTCTACCCTTCAGAAGCCACATTGGTGTGCAGTGTTTCGTTGTGGCTCACAATACAGTACAGGTTGCTATTGCATGGGCTATCTGATGTCAGTAAGGTTGCTTAGTCATTGTAAGCTATGAGCACGGTAGTGGGTTAGTTTGTAGATGGAAATATATATGTCTGTAGTCATGCCCCTGTACTTCTTGGCATGTGTGTATCAGACCTGGGGAGTATTGACAAAAAGAAAAGTCCTAGCTTGATGTTACTGACATGTACGTGACTCAACAATTTGTAAAGAAACTTGTGATTATAATCTCTTTATTTATGTTTCGCATCCATGCAGGTCAACTCCCATCAAAAGAAGGCACTATGGAGAGCCATTGCAAGGAAGGTGCGGACCCTGGGGAGCTCCCACTGTCGGAAGAGATGAGACGACCTGAGATGCTGGGTCCTGAAGATAGCTGAGGTCCAGCTGGGGATGTCCTCCCAATGTGGGTGGGGTGCCCATTGGACCGTGACCCCCCTGGTGGTCTGCATTTCATGTTGTGTCACATACAGGGGTATGTAATCATTGCTTATTGGCTGACACATTCCCTCATGCATCTTAACGTGTCATTTGGCATGTACAACTGCAGTAACAATGAGGGACATGACAGGTAGGCCTAGAGTTTTGAGCCACAATGTGCATTTCTATGACATTGATGTGGCAACAATTATCAAAGTGTACTGCATATGTGTAATGGGTGGGGTTTGTTATCTAAATGATGGCATGCATCATTGAGCAACTTGCAGTTATGTTGAAATTACATGTGTTTGGGTACAAGCATTCATCCACAGACAGACATCTGGGTCTGCTTGACCATAGTGGAGAAAGTGATGTAGCTTTCAATAGGGGCAACATGTTGAGGGCCTTCAACAAGTACTTGCAAATGTCTGTGGCTCTCCAACATCTAAGGGACCAATGATGGCTTCTGATGCCCTCAGAATATGCCATTGGAAGGGGTGCCAGATGCTAGTGTTAATTACCCTGGTGCTTGATGTTTCATTGTGTTGTGGATTTTGGGAACGTCTCTCCCTGACATATTGTACATGATGTCTGCAGTGTACATTTCCATGCCACTTGTGTGGCCTATCTGAGCAACATTAGTAGTACCTCTATTTTGAGAAATATCACTTGGTGAAATACATAGTAGAACTGCTTCCAGTGTGACATGAGTATTTCCATGTCACCTTCTCTAGGCTATTGTACGTTTATCATAAACATGGAAGGATTTTGGAGCATTATTTCTTACTGTTGGGTCATTATGTATGTGACAAATAGATGTGTGCATGACCTTCGATGGGATTTGGGGGAATGCAGTTGGCAGTGGCATAGGTTTGCATAGCTTAAAGGAGGGAGGTGGCGGGCGGGAAGCACACACACACACACACACACACTCATTCTTTCACACACAGTCACACATGCACGCACATCCATTAACAACACTCATAACATTCAAACATGCATGCACGCACCAAACATTCATTTTAAAACATCAAACACACACTCATTCTTTCACACATGCACGCACACACATCCATTAACACTCATAACATTCAAACATGCACGCACGTACCAAACAGTCATTTTAAAACATCACACACACACACTTACCTTCAGCCTCGAGGTCCCAGGAGGGTTTGGACTGCTGCCTTCCCTCATTGGCTGACCTTAGGTCAGCCAATGAGGGAAGGCAGCAGTCCCAGCCTTGTCACAGAGTGGAATGGGATCAGTGAGACTGCTGACCCCATCCCACTCTGTGACGAAGTGTCACTGATTGACACTCGCCCTGGGCACTTCAGGGCTTAAACCTGAAGTGCCCAGGGCAAGTGTCAATGGGTGACGCTTTCCTAGTCACCCGGGGAGGGCATTGAGGCACCTTTGCTGAGCTGAGGAGGTCACGCCCATAGGAGCTGTGACCTCGTCAGCCCAGCAAAGTTCAGCTCAGGCAGCCAGGAGTCTGCGCAAATCGTGCATGTCTCACTCCTGGCTGTCTGAGCTGAAAATGAAGAGTGACTGTGAGGCTGACCTTTGTTCAGCCTGACAGACACTCTTCATAAGGAGTAAAAGGTGGGGGGGCATGGCATCCGCACCAATAAGCCAAGGAGATAGGGCACAGCTAAGTGGGTAAGCATCTGGCCGCTACACCTCAGGTCAAGACACCACGACACAGAGGGACCCAGTGGCCTGGAGGGCAAGGAAAGTGCCAAGTGGGAGACTGGAACATCCTCATAATCATCAGATTCATCCTCCAGTGGTTGCAGACCCATCATGGCATCCCCCTGTACCATCTTTATCTGCCATCCCAATTCTATCACTGCCCTTCCTGTTTCTCCCCACCCAGTTGGCCATGCCCGCTCACCCAAGAGGGTGAGCTTCTTCTTTGCCACTGGCACCTCAGCCCCATCCCCTGTTACCCCTGATACCCACAGTGAGGAGGCTATTGACCTCCTGAGAATTATCTCTGTGGGTCAGATAGATATTGTGAATGCCATCCAGGGATCAAATGCATTCCTGGAAGGCACTCATGGTGCAATGTCTGGCCTACAGAGATCTTTTGAGGCTCTGGCCTCCTCACTGATGACAGCCAGTCACCATCCTCCTTCTGTCCCCCCCTCCACCTTCCTCTTCCTAATCCAAATCCCCCCCTTTCCCTACCTACCCGAAGCACACAGACCTATCCAAATGCACTCTTTTCAACACACAAGAGCAGCACCCACAGAAACAAGCACCACAAAACACACCAGCATGCAAGCAAACAACAAACACCCACAGACACAACACAAGTCACCACTTCCCCAGACACCCCCACTACCCCCATTGTAACAGACATGATATCCAGCATACTCATTCTTACCACCATAACAGTCAGTGGCACACCCACCACACCCACATACCCACAGACACCACCCCAACAGATACACACATCCATCACTCCATCTTTCAGCTCCTCCGCCTCCCAGCCCCCAAGACATACGAATGCACTCACTCATGCATGCAACAGACACCACTGAAACACAAGCATACCTCCCACATGAACGCACCCACGAAATCCACCCTGATACAGCAGACAGCTACTCCCTCAACCTCCAAATCCCCACCCCTTCTGCTGACCATCCCCGTGTCCCTAAGAAAGGTTTTTTGTTTGATCTTGGCCTTTCTCCTGTTCCTTCCACCCTGTCTCAAACCCAAGAGACCCTGACCCACCTCCTAACCCCTCCCTTCTTCCTCCAAGTCCTCCCATGTCACACGTGCCCACCTGCAAGCACTCAAACCCCTGTCTCCATGAAGAAGCCCACCCCTCCCAAAAAGCAGTCATCTCCTCCCAAGACCAAACCAACACCTTCCAAAGATAATCCCTGAGGTGTCTGCTTGCCCACTCGATGCCCCTTCCTATGGAGATTCCGTGGCAGTTAGGAGTCAAGTGAGAGCACAGTGATATTCATTTCCCATTGGCTATGGACTGGCAAATGGCCTTGGACATTTTGGCTTTGAAGTTAATAAATCCAAACAAAACAGTTGTTTTTTGGGTGTACATTTGTCCTCCAATTCCTTTTCTATCTGAATGTTGTTCCTGATTAACTTGTTTTGTCTGCCTACAGCTGTGTATTTTTAAGCTTGTTTACTGATCCATTTGCTGTTGTTTGCAGTATCTGACTTTGTGGGCAGTGCTGGTGTCCCCCAAGACAACAGTATGTGTTAACCCGTTCTGTGCCGAGGATGTAGTGGTTACGTCCTTCGGCACAGTGCTGCTGTGCCAAGGACGTAACCACTACGTCCTCGGCACACAGCCCGGAGGGAGCGCTCTCGCTCCCTCTGTGTGCTTCCCCCCCAACCCCCCCCCAAAGTCAGGGACTTCATTATGGGGTTCTCGCCGCACAGGAAGCCATTTGCTTCCTGTGCGGCGAGAAAGGAAGAGGTGAGTTTCTCTTCCCGGTGGGTGGGGGGTTTTGCAGAAAGAGGCAATGGGGGAAAGGAAAGGCTTTTCCTTTCCCCCGGTGTCTCTTTGAGCATTCCTGCTGCCCGATCGCAAGATGGGGCCATAGGGCCTAATACTATTTAGGGAGGGGACCACGCCTCCCTCTCCCCTTTTTAAGTGCATTTTATGACTCAAGGAGGAGGGCCGCGTGGCCCTCCTCCCCTTATAAAAAATGCATGCCACTGGGGGAGAGAGTATCCAGAGGGCTGAGAAGCCTTGGGGAGGGGGACTGTTCAGCCATTTTGGGGAATGTGGGGGATTGACTTTTCCCATTAAAATCTAAACTATTTTGTTGAAGCTACAGGTCATTGAAGGGCTTACATTTACTATTTCTATTTCAATCTAAATCATTTTGGGGAAGATGTAGGACACTACAGAGGAAATATGTAGTATTCCTACAAGAACGTAAATTATTTTTCAAAATAATAAATGATAAAAATCAAACATAACTTATAATTCATATATTGTATTTCAAAACATATAACAAATATAAACATTTAAAAATAAACACCTACTTTTATAAAGTATATAATTCTACAAAGTGTAAATACAATACTAATGTAAATGAAATATTTTATTTTTCACAACACATTTAGTAAGGATATAACTATCTTTCACATTACAAACTAAGAACTAATAAATATAATGTATTTTTTGTAATAGACATTTAAAGAATTGATATTTTAAAAACAGCATAAGGGCATTATTAAAATACCAAAATGAAATTCAAAATTAACACAATATACATACTCTAACAGCATCTATACACAAAATAAAATCATATTTTAAATACAAAATTGAATATGTTATTTAAAAAAAATGCAAATGTGTATTCATTCATGGAAAATGATAATATAAATGTTAACAATTAACAAAATAAAATGCTACCCCACCTCTCAAATTGTAAAATGTTTTAGAGAAATAACAAATACAGTACTTTAAATAAAGAAAACATTACATGAAACATGAATATAATATAAATTATGTTTTTTTAAATCCAACCTATTCCTCTATAAACCCATCATTCCATGAATAATATTATTCTCCTTTAAAACTAATATTAAAAAATAAACCACATAATATATCACTTTAACAACCATACATAATAAATATATTTTTTCCTTAACAAATCAAATTATAAAAATAAATCCGTTTTTAAAATGGAAAACTTCATTAAATGTGCAATCAAGTAAACAAGTTTAATATTAAAATAATACATTAACTATTTTTTAACTATTTCCTGTTTAGTTATCATAAACACAAACAATAAATACAATAAAAACAGACACAAAATTAAATAAATATTAACTGCATCTTTAAAATATTAGAAATAAGATATTTTACATTAAATTATCACCTAACCATTAAAACATTATCAAAAATTTCAAAATAATTTTACCTTTACATATGTATTTAAAAATTTTCAATCAATCAATTCAAAATTTCTTTTATTTGGCATAAGCCTTAAAAGTATAAAAACAATAAAATTTACAAGTTCATTTAAAACTATTCTATTACATATTACATTAACATACAAAGTTCTTAGATCATTCTAATTCTTATTAACCAACTCTAGTTACTTAATTCATTTGATTAAAATTCAAGTTCTTACAATTTCTGAAAGTGCAACGTGCCAACTAGATTATCCCACATACAGTTCTGATTAGACTCTGGTCCTTGCGATCTCATGAAGTGCAATTTCTAATGTAGAGTGCTCCGCATTTTATTTCATGCCTTGTTATACGGTGGCGTGATTTTCTAGAGTACCATCAACCAACGCAATTTTAGGCTAATCAATTATGAGCTTTAGAGCTCTTCTTTCCTTTTACTTCCTGCATAATTCAAGTTCTTACATTTTCATAAAGTGCAACATGCCAACCAATTTATCCCATATACAGTTCTGATAGGGCTCAATTCCTTACTTTCATATAAAGTGCTATTTTCAATATAAGGTGCTCTACATTTTATTTCTTGTCTTCTCCTACATGGCAACATTTTCTTAAATACTACCAACCAATATAATAATAATCAATGATAATATTTGAAACTCTACATTCCGCATTGTTCCCTACCTTCTATCAACCTCTATAAGTCTGGATATTTCCCTTCTTAAGTCATTTAAAAATAGGCCCAGTGCACAGGTTACATTTAAAAATCTCATATCAATAAGTAACCTAAGCGCTTGGTCCCGATTAGTAATATATTCCTTAAAAATAGGTTTTAAAAACTTCTTGCGCACTCCTAAAATCATTGACAATCCACAAGTAAGTGTTGCATGGTATATTTCTGTTGTAAGCCACATGTACATAGGCCCTGGCTATCCTTAAGAAATGCTTTTTCTTTGGGATCCATATAGCCCGGGTTCAGCCCAATTCAGAACTGTAACACTAAATTTCTTAATCCTGAATTAGGTAGAGCCTCTATATATGGAACATTTTCCGGATTCCTCCATCCAACTACCATAGCCTGAGTTGACATTTTACTTTCTAAGTACTTCAGGTCTAATTCTCTTGCTCTTTCCTTCACTATTATTCTTAGATTATGTTTCGAGATTTGCGCACCACACCATTGGTTACCGGGTAAACCTAGGAGGACGCAGATCTTTTTTAACCGTCCTCTCACTTGTGATGCCCAATGTAACTCACTTATTATTATTTCTTTCTTACACAATCTTGCGATCTTGCAAAACCCATCATCTGTTATACTTAGCCAGAACTTCAGTGCAGCTTGTAGGCCCAGATAAGTCCACGCCGTCATTTGACATTCTGCTCTTATGGCTTGTAGTATACTTGAGGGGGGCAATGTGAACATGCGCTTTACACAGATACTTTCTTCTGTTTCCCAATTTAGCTTCCCAGAGAAAGTTAAAACATCCACCCCATGTTGAAATTGGGGGCGTACCATAGCATTAAAGGCAGAGATAACCGGCTGGAGAGGGCCTCCATATTTACTATTAAATTGTTTTAATCCCCAGACTGAAGATAAGGCTTTATGTTTTAGGGTTTCAGTGTGAGCTTTCCATCTTAAATGTTAGTCGAACCATATGCCCAGATATTTATACTCTTCTACCTTCTCTATTTTTTCTCCCCCTAGAGTGTAATTAAATGTGCTTTTCTCATTCCCTATTGACATTATTTTTGTTTTCTCCATATTTACTACCAATGTTTTCCTTTGACAATAGGCATAGAACACCTCTAATTTCCTTTGTGGCCCTAACTCTGTCATATCCATTGTCACTAAATCATCAGCATATAATAGGCAGGAAACATGCATACCATCCATTTTTGGGCTTAGACCATTAGCCTTCTGTAACAACCCTTGCAGATCTGACAGGAATAATGAAAATAATATTGGGGCCAACACACAACCTTGACGGATACCATTCTTTATGAGCCACTCATATCTAAAATTACTTGGGCCCAATGTTGTGAATGAAGGCCCTGGAGGAGAAATAGCATATCCAAATCAATCCTTAGCTGTTTTAACATATCCCATAGCAATTTCCTATCTACTAGATCAAATGCAGCACGAAAATCAACGAAACAGCAAAATAAACTTCCTCGCATTTCAACTGATTTTTTTGCTAAGGCCCACAGACTGAAGCAGTGGTCAATTGTCGAATGCCCTTCCTTGAAACCACCTTGCTCTACTGGTATGAAATCTTTATCATCTGCCCATTCTTTGATTAACCCCAGCAATAACTTTGTGAACACCTTTTCCCCTACGTCTAATAAACTTGTCAGACGATAGTTTTTTGGATGAGTTGAATCCTCCTTTTTATAAATTGGTCTTATCATGGCACCCTTCCAATTCTCTGGAAAACAGCCATAATCAGGGATTTGACAAAACGTAAAATAGAAGAATTTTGTCCACCAATCAATATCCTTTTTTATTATTATTGCTGGGAGATTGTCTGGGCCTGCTGCTTTAGTTAATTTCAATGCTGCAATAGTTTCTTTTATTTTCTGTGGGACAAAAGCTAATCTCGTCTTCTCACCAAGCTTCCTAGGAACACCATAACCTTCTTCATCATCTGTACCTTTATATACAGAAGACAAATATTTATACCAGTCTTCTTCCCCAACCAAACACTGCATAGTTCCTACCCTTTTCCCCTCCCTTACCAACTGCCAAAAACCCCTAACATTCGTGTTTTTATCACATCCATCATTGTATCCCAATTTTTATTAACATACTCTCGTTTCCTCTGTCTTATCAGCATTTTGTAATCCTGTTTTGCTTGACGAAGCTTCTCTTCTTTAACAACGGAGGGTCTTTCCTTATAGTCCCTTAGTAATCTTTGCATCATTTGCTTTCTACACCTACATTCCCGATTAAACCATATTTTACTATTGTTCATCTTATATGGTTCTCACTTCCTCTTTCCCTCTTGAGGTATTTTTAATTTACTTTTCAGGCAGTTGACCATTAACACAATACCCTTATTATAGCCTTTGAATATATCTTTTGGATCTTCTTCCATATTAAGGATGGGATAGTTTACAATCAAATTATTAAGTACTTCTAGACTGCTATCTGTTAGTCAGGTCGTTAACCTACAGGGATACTCAACTAGCGCTATCAGTGCCTTTTCGCTTTCTTTTTGGGTTTTATCAGCTGAACGTATTGTTAATTGGAGCGGCCAATGATCACTGCCCTCTGTATGCCCAACCTCAAAATTTTGCACTTCTCCAAAGAACCAGGGCCCGTATTTATACTTTTTTTGCGCCGCATTTGCGTCGTTTTTTTAAGCAAAAACGGCGCAAACTTGCAAAATACCATTGTATTTTGTAGGTTTGCGCCGTTTTGTGTCAAAAAACGGAAAAATGCGGCTCTAAAAGAAGTATAAATACGGGCCCAGGTGTCTACAAAAGCATAGCAATAGGGCATTCCTGATTACCTGTTCGGAAGGTCTTTTTAGCCCTACGGTCATTCTTCATACACCCATTTAGTCAAAACATGCCTAAGGAACCTAATGTTCTTACTAAGGACAAAACACGGGCAGAACATTCTACGTTTGGAAAGATACTTCTATGGATTTGTGCTGCTGCCAGTAGCTCCTTATATAAATTGTCACTACCATTAGGATCGAGTTTATGATTAAAGTCTCCCAACATTAAAGTCAAATAGCCAGCTTTACCAGTGCATAATAGTTCCAGATCTTCCTCAAACAGCCCTCGCTGTATATTGTAATCAGACACGTTCCCCGGTTGGATATAAACATTGAGTATCAAAAGCTGTTTAGCACCTCCTATTGCATTGTAGAGATCTACCTGGCCTGCCAATAGCCAACGACATTTAGGGGCTTATTACAACTTTGGAGGAGGTGTTAATCCGTCCCAAAAGGGACGGTAAAGTCACGGATATACCACCAGCCGTATTACGAGTCTATTATATCCTATGGAACTTGTAATACGGCTGGTGGTATATCCGTCACTTTACCGTCACTTTTGGGCCGGATTAACACCTCCTGCAAAGTTGTAATAACCCCTTTAGTTTTTATCTCTGTGAACCTATTCGCTATTCTGGTGGAGGCTAGGGTTATTAGTCCCCCTGATGGGCGTCCTAACCCTTGCCGAATTGCTCCCCTAAACAACCCCATGAAGCCATCACTGGTTCCGGTTCATTGCACAGCCAAGTTTCCTGGAAACACATTACATCATATTCTTCAAACTCTCCTTTAAACCGCTCTTGTTTTAAATGTTTATTATAGCCTCCCAGGTTCCAGGATAAAATCAAATGGCTGTGCACAGGCTTAATTCCTAGTCCACGTCACTCAATTCACCCCTACTATACTCATCACGGGGATTTACAAAGGGTTCAAAACAATTCCTCCATTGTGGGTCGTTATATTCTGAAACTACGGTTACACTTAAACTACCATTGTTTCCATCCACACACCTACTGCGATTTTTATTATATGACAGATTACACTAGACTTGATTTGGGAGCATACCTGCATGGCACCTAAGGGCACGCCTATCTTGTGTCACGTCCTCCGTCACGTTTACATTTTTTTATTTCAAAGTGTACAAATTACTACGCAAACATTAAAAAATATAAACTATCAAAAAATATTATTTACACAAAAAACTCCCTGTCTTTTTCCTCCTGAGCCCTATATAATGCTCCTAAAATGCATTCAACATATATTTAAATAAAACTTACAAAATAAATACATTTTAAAGTTAAAAACAATAAACAGTGCAATAACTTTTAAAATTACAACATTGGCATTAACTACCGCCTACTGCCACAGCGATGACTGCAAACATACCGCCGCAGTGGCTACCTGCCGTCTACGCGTATCATGACCGCCGACGATATACTGGCAGAATGCTGGTGGAACACCGGCAATGGTCATGGCGGCGGACGGCGGTAAAGCGGCGCTGCTGATAGCAGCACCGCCAGGCCAGCAAAACACCGCTGACCGCATCATGTCCAATGATACGGCCTGGTGGTGTTTTGCTGGCAGACGCTGCTGCTGGCAGCAGTGCCGTGGACCTACTGCCGGAGGTACCCCTGCAAGCAGGTACATGTGGTTATCCGACCGGAGAGGGGGGTGAGGGTGTTGTGTGTATGTGGGGGCATGTGTATGTTTTGGAATGCGTGCATGCAGATGTGAGTCACGTTGGATGCATGCGTGAATGAGTGATTGTGAGAGTTGTGTGTTGTGAATACATGTGTGTGACAAGGTATGTTGGTATGTGTTGGTGTGTGTGGGTATGTATGTGTGCATGCGTGGGTGTTGGTGGGAAGGCGTGTGTGCATGTATGTATATGGGTGCGCGTGTGGGTGTATAAATGTGCGCAGGCAGGAGAGGGAGGGTAGTGGGGGAGGACTCTGTTGTGGGGGGCTGGAAAGACCCCCATCAGTGCCAGGGAAGTGATTCTCTGGCACTGAAAGTGCCTACCGCCATGGTTTTCGTGGCAGTAAGTTTGGCATGAAAACCATGGCGGTAGGTCGGGTTGTAATCTCGAGGGTAGGATTGTGGCAGCCGCCGCCGCCGGGCTGGAGACCGAAGTCTCCATCCCAGCGGCCATCAACACCCTGGCCTGTTGTCGGTATTAACGCTGCTTTATCACCGACCGCCAGGGTTGTAATGAGGGCTTAAATATACTTAACATCAAACCACTCTGTACTTAAACACATAAAATCCATTTCACAACTATTTAACGTAAAATACAACATGTTAGTAAATTATATTTTAGTAAAGTATATATTTTATAATGGCAATAAAAACAAGACAAAAAAGATATAGGCCTTCATTACAACCCTGGCAGTCGGTAATAAAGTGGCGGTAATACCGCCAGCAGGCCGGTGGTAATAACTGCAAAATTATGACCACGGCGGAAACAGCTCAGACAGACAGCCACTTTAACACACCGACCGCCAGGGCGGAATCAACAGGCACCACAGCGGTAACCGCCTACAGCCAGGCGGAAGACAATGTTCCACCCACTGTATAATGAGAAAGGAAACCGCCACCTTTTCTGGGGCGGTACCAACAACATCTAAAGCTTGGCGGAAACACTGCACAGAAGGGAAACAACTCACCTGTGGAGACTCATGAAAGAACCACGCAGTCATGGAGCCTGAGTTGCATGTCTTCCCCATGCTCTTCTATGTGCTGCTCCACTACGAACACCAATGAAGGCGAAGACGACGACGGTGAGTACTGCCACCTAGCACACAGGGGGGGAGTGAAAAGAGAGTGACACACACAACACGCAACACCCCCACTCCCAACACCATACACACAAGCAGATGCAGTAACATAACATATTGACCCCCGTACACCTCAGGAATAATGCAAGGACAACTAGAATGAAGTAAAAAGAGTGTAATAAGATAAATATAACAGTAATACGTGCATCCAATCAAAAAGTACATACATATTTACAAATCAAGGGACACTGCCCAGTCCTCAATGATCGTGGGCCACAGGGCCACATCACAAAGTCAAAGGCCCCACCTCACTCCTGCAACAACACAGAGAGAACACTGCAGGGGCATCAGGTCGAAAATAGCCAGGCACCTCAGGGGGACAGGGAACGGGGGCACCTCAGCTGGAAGATGGTACAACGCCACTGGTCCTGGAGGGGGCAACATACCATGTGTTCTGTCCTGGGGAGTGCAAGGCCACAGTCTCTCAAGAGACCCTTCCTTCCTGCAGCTAGGGCTGGCTCTTTGCCCTTCCTTCCTGCAGCTGGGGCTGTTGTAGTTGGCACTCTTGCTGAAGGCAAGATTGCTGGTTTGAGGATGAAAGTACGTATGTTTGTAGGCGACTATGCCTATCCTACAACAAGTCCAAGCTGTCGACCCAACCCTTCCGGCTCAGTAGCAGCACCTCGCCAAAAACCAAAACAGTAAAACATGATTTGTGGCAGCCTTGACGTCTGGCTCGAAAGTATGACATCTCAGGGAGTGTAGTGGTTAAACGGAGATTACCCCTTTCTCACAGATATATCATGTCTCAACCAAACACAGGCAATAACGAAGATGCAGTAAAGTGTCAATGGTTTTTATTTAGCACAACTGCAATCTGCGATAAGTTGCATGGGCTGCAATGATTAGGATAATGAACAGTGCAAGAAACAGAATTGTAAAGACAAGAGTCATTATTACAAAGACCCCCACCATCTTGCAATAACATGAAAAGACATAACGTGTGTAATAAGTCCTAATACCCTATCATGATAAGCCTAACCTCTATCATGATAAGCCTAACCTCCTACCTAAAGGAGAGCTGGGTATGTTAAACCTAATCTGCCAATGCCATGTCCATGAGAAGAGCCCCCAACGCTTGTTACCTTGGAATGAGGTCTCTATATCAGACTCCGTAGGGACACGAAGACTGGGTCAGGGTCAAGACGACGTGCAGCATCGATATCAGCAATGGTGGTGATGCCCTCTGGTAACAATCCCTCTGATTATCTGTCTAAAGTGTGATGTATTTATACAGATCTACTTGGACCCCTGACGTAGGTGTGTTCCCAAACAATAGATAACAGGCATGCTTGGGACTGCAATTAATATAAACAATTCCCTTGAAAGCATGGAGAGTGAAAGTCCCTAAATGTGAACACCTACTGTTTGTTTGTCTCTGTCACTTGATCTTGATGCCTTAACACGGTGGCACTGATAATGCAAATCATAACAAGTGGCCTAACTATAAACAAGACAGCCATCTTAGAAGAATTAAATAATTAAATGGGCTAAGACAGAGCAAGCTAAGTAGGTTAAAAGTCACTAGGTGACGGGGGCACGAGTCTGCAAGCCAAAGGCTAAGCTAACTCCTGTTATCCCATTAAAACAAACTAGGATTCACTACACCCTCCCCATTGCCGTAACAAGTATGACACCATAACTGGGCGCCACCGAAGGTGAATGAATCCAAATGCTAAAATTGCTCTGGACTAAAAAGCTAAAAGCATAAAAACTAGCTAAAAACGTTTATAAAATGTGTTAAAAGGTAGTAATTAAAAATATCAGTTAAAAAAGAAATACCAAGAAATTTAGGGGGTCATTACAACCCTGGCGGACGGTGTTAAAGCGGCGGTAAGACCGCCAACAGGCTGGCGCTCTTTTTTTGAGAATTATGACCATGGCGGTTATCGCCATGGTCATCCGCCGCTTCTCCATTCCGCCCGCCAGGGCGGAGACGACCGTTGGGCTGGAGATCTGGGTGTTAAGGACTGCTTCAGATCACAGTTCCGCCTCTCCATGACCGAATTTTCCTCGGGATGGTATGGTGAGGAGTAATGGAGTTCAACACCCATCGTCCCCATGGTGTCCCTGAATGCCTTAGAGGCAAATGCAGGGCCCTGGTCCAAATGGAATGCCGCAACCGCATATGTACTAATAAAGATCAGCAAGTCTTTTGTAACAGTTCGAGCGTCAGCCGACCGCTGCGGCCACACCCACAGGAATCTAGAACAAGAATCTACAGTGACTAAGATGGTCCAGGTACACACATTGTAGTGGCTTGCTGGACATTAAGAGGGATGTCTGTAGTGGGCGTTTGATATTGGAGCCCTTTATTTGCACAACAAAGGACATACTTTTTAGTCTGTCTGCATAGACCAGGCCACCAGAAGCGTTTCTGAAAGAGTGTTATTGTGGCCGAAATACCAGCATGTGCAGAAGCGACACCCTCATGCGCTGCTTTTACTTGATCTAATCTCTGGTCTTCGTTGGGGATCACTCGATCTCCAACCCCAGGAATTGTTGCACTGAAGTGGTAAGAATAATTTGTAGGTTATCCTTTCGGGAGGGGCTTGCCTTCAGCTGAAGCTTTCACGGCAGTCAGTATTTCATTATCCAGTCTCGTCTGTGAACGAGTCACTGCAGCCACAGAAGCCGTAGCTACTGCAGATTTAGCTGCTTCATCAGCCAAAGTGTTGCCTGTAACGTGTACTCCTACACGTTGATGGCCCAATGTACATGGACACACGGTAGCTTATCCTTAAGATCAGCCACCCTCCCCCACAATGTCTTGTGTTTAATGGTGTTCCCTTTAGAATCTCTAAACCCGTTTAGCTTCCAATGATTAAGATAATCATTGTATGACTGGACGCAGTAGTATGAGTCACAGACTATTAAAGTCAGGCATCCTGGCTCTGTGTGTTCTAACGCTAATATAAGAGCTTTAAGTTCAGCCAACTGAGCCGTGCAGTCCCCTAGAGTCTGCGTGTAGGTGCTGTGAGGGTAGAAAACTCCATCCTCCATCACTCCTCTCACGGCTGCGCAAGAAGCTGAGTATTGATGTTTAGTACCTACATCTGGTTGTGCTGAACCATCAGTGTAAATGATAGTGTGGTATCTGTCAAGTGGCAATATATTTAGAGGAGCGGGGTACTCCTATTCGTACTGGAGAAACTCTTGTGTTGGTAGTTTTGGATCAAAGATGTAGTCAACATCAGTGGTGGTCAGAGACGTTGCCCACTGATTCGAATGTGGATGTAATGCTTTAGCGTTGAGAACGCTTGCTGTGGTGATAGCCTCTAAGGCCGGTACCGGGGTAACGACAATAATGCGTTTCCCTAGGGCAAGTGGCCTCTCCTTAATGAGAGCCATCTGAACTGCAGTCAGAATCTTTTCGGTAGGTGTAAAATGTTGTTCTGCATTTGAGTATAAATGTGATTTATATGCTATGGGTACTGTGTCGCTTCATTGAAGGTGATATAAGTAAATCCAATGGCACCAGCAATTATTCTGATGACCAAATTCATTTTGTTGCATCTGCGTGCAAATGTTTATCTTCTAGCATGTCCTGCTGCAATTCCCTAAGGATGCATTTATGTTCAACTGTCCAGTGTCTGCTAGAAAAGTTTTGCTGCACCAGGTCATGAAGTAGCTTGACACACTGTGCATAGTCTGGAATATATGTTCTGCCAAAATCGAAGCAACCTAGTAATGACTGTAGTTTCTTGAGAGTGTTAGGAGGGTGCAATTGCGCACATTTCTCTAGAAAGTGGGGGTCCAGGCTCTTCCCCTCATTCGATAGCTCATATCCCAGGAAAAATACACTGAGAAAGACAATCTTACTTTTCTTAAAGTTGAATTTGTAAACAAGGTCTGCAAATCCCAAAATGATCCGATCGACCTTTACGAGAGGAATGTTGAGGTCGTCGTCTGTGAGATGTATGTCATCCACGTAGGATAAAGCCTCGGGATCAATATCATGTAATATTGATGTTACACTTGCTGAAAAAAGCCCTGGGCTGTTCTTGGAGCCTTGGGGTAAATGACAAAAGCGTTTTTGTGAGCCAAATGAGAATGCACTCAGGTCCCGACTTTCATGTGCTAAGTTCTGGCAGAAAAACCCATTAGAAATATCTAACGTTGTTTTATATTTTTTACGCGCCATATTTATTAGTGCTGTGCTATGTGAATTTTGAATAGCATATGTACGTGTATGACTATTTAAATATCTGTAATCTATGAGTATTCTGTAGGAATGGTCTGGCTTTGCAACGGAGAATAATGGGTTATTCATTGCAGATATACAGGGCTCAATAACTCCCTGGTACTCGAGCTGAGTGAGGATCTCCCTCACCGGAGCTTTTGCTTCATGTTTAACAGGATATTGTGGCTGAGGTTGGGGTGTAGAACTAATAGGAATGACATGATAAGGAGAGTCCTTGTCCCAACCTACATGATTACGGTATAACGCAGGTGCCTGCGCTAAAGTCCATTCAACAGCACAGGCTTGTTTTTCTGCTTCTGGAACAAGATTAGAGAAAGAAGGCAAAATGACATCTTCCCCATGTGGGAGCTTACGGACGTGCTCAAGTGGCCAATCTCTTTCGGCTAATAGGATATCACTCGTAAGTTCATCCCAGAATATCACACCAATGGTGT
Organism: Pleurodeles waltl; assembly: GCF_031143425.1. NCBI lineage: Eukaryota > Metazoa > Chordata > Amphibia > Caudata > Salamandridae > Pleurodeles > Pleurodeles waltl. Next base: position 933,485,692 of record NC_090445.1, on the reverse strand, counting down.
GCTCCACGTCTCCCTCTATCTGAATTTTTAAATCATAAACCCTGTTGGATGGGAGAACGCAGCCATCGGAAGTCTCAACTGCAATAAAATCGCTAGTTGCTGTCACATCCAGATGATCTTTCAGACTCTGGTGACATATTGTGACCTCTGCTCACTGCCCACGTCTTGTTCCTCAACAGTGTTCTCAATTGTATTGGAATTTTTAGCTGACAGTGCTGCCACCTTTTTCTTTTTAAACTGTGGCTTTTGCTGAGGAGTCTTTTCTTCTTTTTTAATTGTAGACTGCGGCGAGTCTTTGTTTTGTTTTACGTATTCAGGACATTGATCAGGATGGCCCCCTTTCTCGCTACATCTATCCGGTGCGTCCTGAAAGGAACGAGAGGGACGTGAATCAGTATATCTGTCAGGAGTTTTGATATTCTCCCTATTTCTGAGATTGTATCTCATTTTGGAGTTCTCCGGGTGTGGAGAATCTTATTTCGTCTATCCTTAAGTTCTTTTTGTTTTTCCCAGCGCTTTTTAGAGCCCTCTAGTGCCTGCTTTGTACCTTCATTAAGGGTGGTACTTTCCGATTCCAATTTCTTTGGTTTGGCTCCCAAACTATCCCACCCTATACTAGTATAGGTTTTGGAAATTATTTTTGGTAGTTGTCTCTCCTGTTCCAAATGTGGAGCTTCTCTGAGACGCTGGCGTATGGGCAGTGCTACTGCTTCCCCTTTAATGTTACTGAGTATTATTGAGGAAACTGAGTCAAAGTTACACATTAATTTCATCCCCAAATCTAAGGCTGGTGTAGCCCTGTGCTCCTTCTGTATTTGTTTTAACACTTCTGGTAAATTGGCAAGTGTCGGGGTACCATGCGTGGTAGTATATATAGCAGAGAAGACTGTACCCCATGTGGTGCAGTCATCCACTGAGGGAACCATCCCGAAGAGGAAGCACATTGTGAGAAGTCTATGGCGGTCATTACAACCCTGGCAGTCGGTGTTAAAGCGTCAGTAAGACCGCCAACAGGCCGGCGGAATTTTTTTTGCAATTACGACCGTGGCAGAAACCACCAACAAAGACAGCCACTTTAACACTCCAACCGCCACGGCGGTACAAACAAACAGCTTGGCAGTCACCGCCAACAGACAGATGGGAGACAAAGTAAATCCCACAGTATCACCACCTACCAATCTGCCACCTTTTCCGGGGCGGATTCACCGCGGATAAAAACACGGCAGAAACAGGATTTTGAAGGGAAAACGCTCACCTCTACACACCCCATGAGGAACCAGGACACCATGGAGCCAGAGCTTCAAATTCTCCCTGCGATAGTCTTCCTGCTCCTCTACCAGGAGCACGAACGCCGGCGGCGAAGACCACGGTGAGTACAGCACCTATGACACGGGGGAGGGGGGATGGGAAAAAACAGGGACACACACACACAACACCCCCACCCCCACCCTCACCCTCACCCACTACAGCACACATACTAATACATATTAATACATGATAGTTACACCCCCCAACCCTCCGAAAAAATGCAAAGCCAAAAGCAAATGAGTGTAACCATTGTAATATATTAAAATCAAGTAGGCAAAAATATATATCTACACCATAAACAAAATATACACCAAGCATAGAAGTCCAGGTAGTGCTCCAATTAAGTCAGTGGAACACTGGGCCCACACGGTATGGGCGAGGCCCACACAAGATCCCCGACCATGATGGAGAGAACACTGCAGGGGCATCAGAGAGCAAGAAAACAGGCACCTCAAGGGGAGGGAAAGGGGGGCACCTCAGCCGTTTGAGTGCACAATGCCAAATCCACGAGAGGGCCACATTCCCACAGTTCAATCCTGAGGAGTGCAAAGCCACAGTCTCTCAAGTCTCTACAGTGGGTGGGTTGCCCACTGTTCCATCCTGGGGAGTGCAAAGCCACAGTCTCTCAAGTCTCTACAGTGGGTGGTTTTCCCACTGTTCCATCCAGGGGAGTGCAAAGCCACAGTCTCTTAAGTCTCTACAGTGGGTGGGTTGCCCACCGTTCAATCCTGGGGAGTGCAAAGCCACAGTCTCTCAAGTGGATGACAGTCTCCACTGGTTCTGGATGAGGAATTGCACCCAGAGTACTTCATCCTGCTCGTGACGGACTCAGTAGCGTCAGTGCCCTTGGCGGTCATGGGCCAGCGGTGCTTGAGGCTGCGGTGCCCTGTTCAGCGGTGCTTGGAGCAGTGGTGCCCTGTTCATCGGTGCTTAGAGCAGCGATGCCCTGTTCAGTGGTGTTTGGAGCGGCGGTGCCCTGTTCAGCGGTGCTTGGAGCGGCGGTGCCCTGTTTAGCGGTGCTTGGAGCGGTGGTGCCCTTTTCAGAGGTGCTTGGAGCGGTGGTGCCCTGTTCAGCGGTGCTTGGAGCGGCGGGCTCCTTTGCAGTGACTCACCTGCTGGCGGTCCTCTCTGTCCCAGCGGGGATTGTGCTGGCGGTCCTCTCTGTCACAGCGGGGCTTGTGCTGGCAGTCCTCTCTAGCCCAGCGGGGCTAGTGCTGGCGGTCCTCTCTAGCCCAGCGGGGCTTGTGCTGGCGGTCCTCCCTGGCCCAGCGGTGATGATGGCGGTGGCCTCCTGGGTAGCAGGGATGATGGCAGTCTCCTCCACCGTGCTGCTCTTCCCAGACTTTCCTGGTTTCTTGTGGCCCTTCCCCACCTTGGAAGGTGTCGCAGCTGACTCCACACTCCCACCGGGACCCCTGGGAGCGGCTTTGGTGGCTGGAGTCTTCCCCCTCTCCCGCCGGGCACTGCCCAACTTTTGATGCTTCACAGGTAGGGGACTGTCTGTGCTGTGGCTCCGTGCCACACTGGCTGCCCTGGTGGCTGGTGCACTCCAGATTCCAGTGACTACAGGCACCACTGGTCCTGGAGATGTTGTGGCTGAGGTGCTAGTTCGGGACCTAGGAGACGGATGGGGTGGGGGAGGTGTGGGAAAGAGGTCAAGGTTGGACAGGAAAACATTTTTAGAGACACTGGGACGGGTAGCTGGAGGGGGTTTGGGAGTGGAGGAAGAGGATGTGGTTGTAGGAGGTGTTAGTTTGCTGACTTTGGGTGAAGGTGCATGCGCTGGAGGCTGTCGTGAGGTGGATGGCTGTTGGGTGGGTGTGTGCCTGCGTTTGTGTATCTTGGGAGGTGGCGTCACAGACACACTGGGAGAGGACACAGGGGACGTGTGAATGGTAGTGGGGGTGGTGACTGCATGTGAGCAGGGTGTGGTGGTGTGTGTGCTGGTGATGACAGTAGTGGCTGTAGATGTAGTGCATGCAGGTGTGAGTGTAGACAAGACTGGGAGGGAGGAGGGAGACGAGGAGGGGGACACAGTGGAGGCAGTGGATGTTGCTATGTCTGCATGTGTGTGATACTTACGTGAGTGCCTGTGGGATGTGTGGTGCTTATGTTTACCTGAGCTTCCCTTGTGTGTTGACGTGTGTGCATGCTGGTCTGTAGGTGTGCTTGTGATAGGCTGGGGTACAGGGGACTGGGTCTGGGTGGAGGAAGTTGGAGGGGGATGCTAGAGACAGGGACAATGGCTGCCTTCAGTGCTGAGACCAGAGTCTGAAAAGCTCGCTGAAGAGCCGCCTGACCAGAATGAATGCCCTCCAGGAATGCATTGGTTTGTTGCAACTGCCTTTCGACACCCTGGATGGCATTCAAAATGGTAGACTGCCCAACAGTGAGGGACCTGAGGAGGTCAATGGCCTCCTCACTGAGGGCAGCAGGGGTGACTGGGGTAGGGGCTGAGGTGCCTGGGGTGGTGCTGGTGGGGGGGGTGGCGGCTGTACCTGTAGATGGGGGGCACAGATGTTGCCGCCACCACAAGAGAGCTCCCATCAGAGGACGAGTCCGTGTCGCTGGTCTCAGCTCCAGTCCCTGCCGTGGAGCTCCCCTCGCCCTCCGTCCCACTGGTGAAGTCCGAGTCCATAGTGTGGCCCTCCATGGCCATGTGGGATGCAGTGCTCCATTGCCACTGCTCCTCGGCCTGATGATGCTAATGCACACAAGAACAGGGAGACCACAAAAAAGGGGGGACGACAGAAGGAAGACATGTTGAGTGTATGCATTACCACTACCGTTGGCGGACATGACAGACACACAAGCCCCCTGCACTACGCCGCGCTCTTGGGCTCCACTGTTCAATTCCTGGGAAATGGCCTACTAGGCTATGGATGACATCTGCACACATGGATGACACAGGGGCATGACTAGGTGTACATGGCACTCTACAGAGGTGGGGTGGGGTGTCACATGGCCTGCCTTACGGAGGGGCCTTGCCTACGGAACTCGCCCTGGCTTTGGGAAACCCACAGCCCACCTCCCCCACCCAGACCCCTCCACTGCACGCAAAATCAGCAGGATGAGAGTGTACTCACCCCCTTGTGGCTGCTGTGATGCCCTCAAGCGCCCATCCTACTCCGGGTATGCCACTGCCAGGATCCTGAACATCAGGGGGGTCATGGTGCGACGGGCACCCCTTCCACGTTGGGAGGCCATCCCCAGCTGAGCCTCCGCCGTCTTCTTGCTCCAGCGGCGAATGTCCTCCCATCTTTTCCGGCACTGGGTGCTCCGTCTGTGGTAGCCCCCCAGGGTCCGGATGTCCTTGGCGACGGCACGCCAAATATCTTTTTTCTGGTGGGCGCTGACCTACATGAATTGTACAGGGGGAAGAAGAATTTATTACCAACTGCACCGTCACAGTCATTGGCCCACATCCCTACCCTTGCCCTGTGGCACATGCACTCACCGTCATTTCATGCACGCCGCAATCTCTCCCCCTTACATCCACCGCACTCCACACATGCATAGCCCATACAGCATGCTCCCAGTGTACTTACCTGTTTGTCAGGAGGACCATGGAGTAGAGTTTCTCCAACTTCTCCGATGTGAAGGCAGGGGCCCTTTGCCCAGACGCACGAGCCATTGTCTCTTCCAGAACGAGGTCACAGCAGCACTTGCAGTGTAGGTCCTCTCCTGTCGAAGATCAGGTATCGAGTGATGGAGCAGATAGAAAATGGCGGTCACGTCCGCGGTGGTGCGTACCGTCACCGCCGGTGTACATCGTCATTGGCTCCTGGGACCTATAGGGTCCAATGTTAACCAATGCAGCATTGTGCCGCGGTCTTTGACCACCTACTGCGACGGTGTACAACGCCAGCGCAGTTACCTCACATCCAATTGTCCCACTTTACAGGTCAGGCAGCCGCCATTTCAGTGGCCCACATGGTTTAATTTTTAACTGCGTCACACATACCTAGGCCTAGACTCAACACACATACAGGCCACTTTTTGGATTATGATTGGTGTTCTGTGTAAGCTGTGGGTACATACCTCTGAGTTGGTTGACTCTGTGCTCGCTGTTGTCCTTCATAGGCACCGCTCGCTGGGACATGTGAGGAGATGGCGGCATCCTCCGGTGTACCGACCGTTGGTGGACCTGTCAACAATGGAGGAAAGACATGTGATCATCACCTACAGGCTTGACCGTGCCACAATCCAGGAACTGTGTACCCAGCTGGAGCCAGACCTGATGTCAGCTATCCGCCATCCACAGGAATCCCCCCTCAAGTGCAGGTGCTGTCAGTACTCCATTTCCTTGCAAGTGGGTCATTTCAAACAACAGTGGCCATAGCATCAGGGATGTCCCAGCCTATGTTTTCCAACGTGTTGTCCAGAGTGTTGTCTGCCCTGCTGAAACACATGCGGAGCTACATCGTTTTCCCTCAGGTGGAGGATTTGCCTATAGTGAAAGGTGATTTCTATGCCCTGGGACATATCCCCAACATCATAGGTGCCATTGATGGGAGCCATGTGGCTTTGGTTCCCCCCCGCAGGAGTGAACAGGTGTACAGAAACCGGAAGAGTTACCATTCCATGAATGTACAGATGGTATGTTTGGCAGACCAGTACATCTCCCATGTGAATGCCAAGTTCCCTGGCTCAGTGCATGAAGCCTACATCCTGCGGAATAGCAGCATCCCTTATGTGATGGGTCAACTCCAGAGGCACCGTGTGTGGCTATTAAGTGAGCACCTGGAAGCAAGACAGTGGGAATGGTTGTCTGGGTCTGGGGATATCCCTACAGGTTAGTGTGTGTCTAACAGTTGTCCCTCGCCATTTGCAGGTGACTCTGGTTACCCCAACCTGTCATGGCTACTGACCCCAGTGAGGAATCCCAGGACAAGGGCAGAGGAACGCTACAATGCCTATTGCCACAGCGGTATGTTGGCGGTCTTCTGCACAGCGGTAATCGGCTTTTAACGCCAGTGTTGTAATGACCGCCTATGTTTTTCCTGTGGTCCCGTATGGGGAAACACAGCTTCCAGCTGGTTTGTTTTCTGGGCTATCCAGAATGGTATTTGATCTCGTTTTGTGGGTATTTTACCCGTGATAGTATGCACGGCTTGTGGATTAATCCCGGTAGCCAATTGGTATCCACCAGGTGCTGGTAGAGCTGGACGCGCTGGCGTTGTGTTCAAGGTTCGCATTACGAACTGAACTACTAGTCTAAATAGTGTCACTAATTCATTAAATACATTTTGCAGATCTGCTATTGGCATATTTGGTATGCCTGGGTGAGGTGTGTATGTGGCAAACATAGGCCACGTTGGTCCATCATTACTTAAAGGAACAAGTCTCACTCTTTGTAATGCATGTGGTAGGGCGTCTTCAAACCAGCGCAGGTGCTCTTGGTATGTGAGCGATATTTCATGATACTGGCATGCTTGGTACCGTTGAGGTACATTTGCAATTTCGTATGTGTGGAATGTATGTGTTCCTTGGTCCACCTCAGGAAAGGTGACCCAACAGTAAAATGTTTCTGTTTGGTATGCCTCATTAGCTTCTATTATAAGAGTAACATCCCCGCCCTCTGGTGGCCAACAGCGGAAGTGTTGTGTTAATGCTTGTTTAGCATTCTCAGGAATTTCTATGGCGTTAGCCATATTTGTTTAGAGAAACGGAACACCAAATGGGGAGTGAAGTCCTTTTATGATTTCGAGCTCGCACAGCCTACAGCATAATCAGGTGTTACCTTTTCAGCTGAGGAGGATCTTCCTAAAAATTACAGATGTCTCCGTTTAATGGTACTTAGGGTACCTGTTGTCTGTGAGACAGTGATAGTCAGGGTATCCGTAAATTAGTGCCTAAACACCATCGTTGGTGGCGCCATGTCGTAGTTTAGACTCTTGCTCTAGGCAAGACTGCTGGTTTGAGGATGACAGTACTTATGTTTGTAGGCGACTATGCCTATCCTACAACAAGCTGTCGACCCAACCCTTCCGGCTCACTAGCAGCACCTCACCAAAAACCCAAACAGTGAAAGGTGATTTGTGGCAGCCTTTATGCCTGGACTCGAAAGTATGACATCTCAGGGAGTGTCGTGGTTAAACAGAGATTACCCCTTTCTCACAGATATATCATGTCTCAACCAAACACAGGCAATAACGAAGATGAAGCCTGACAGGGCCCGTGCAACTGCACCCTCCGCACGGCTGCAACACCGCCGGCTCCATTTGGAGCCGGCTCCTGTGTTGCGGACGAGATCCCCGCTGGGCCGGCGGGCGGAAACCTGGCCGGCCCAGTGGGGATCTCCAAATGGCTGCGGCAGGGGTGCGGCCACATTGGCGACCGCCCGGCGTTCCGATCCACCCGCCAAGGTCGTAATGAGGGCCAAAGTGTGTAATATGTCCTAATACCCTATCATGATAAGCCTAACCTCCTACCTAAAGTAGAGCTGGATATGTTAAACCTAATCTGTCAATGCCATGTACATGAGAGGAGCCCCCAACCCTCGTTACCTTGGAATGAGGTCTCTATCTCAGACTCTGTAGGGACACGAAGACTGGGTCAGCGTCAAGACGACGTGCAGCATCGATATCAGCGATGCCCTCTGGTCGGAATCCCTCTGGTTATCTGTCTAAGGTGTGATGTATTTATACAGATCTACTTAGACCCCTGACGTAGGTGTGTTCCCAAACAATAGATAACAGGCATGCTTGGGGCAGCAATTAATATAAACAATTCCCTCAAAAGCATGGAGTGGGAAAGTCCCTAAGTGTGAACACCTACTGTTTGCTTGTCTTTGTCACTTGATCTTGACACGTTGGCACTGATAATGCAAATCATAACAAGTGGCCTAACTATAAACAAGGCAGCCATTTTAGAAGAATTAAATAATTAAATGGGCTAAGACAGAGCAAGCTAAGTAGGTTAAAAGTCACTAGGTGATGGGGGCACAAGTCTGCAAGCCAAAGGCTAAGCTAACTCCTGTTATCCCATTAAAACAAACTAGGATTCTCTACAGGGCTGGCTCCTTACCTTTCCTTCCTGCAGCTGGGGCTGGCTCCTTACCCTTCCTTCCTGCAGCTGGGGCTGGCTCCATGCCCTTCCTTGAAGCACTTGGGGCAGGCACCCTTTCCGTCTCGCTGGCTGGTGGCCGGGATCCTTTCCCATCTGGAGTTGCTGGGGATACTACTGTGCCCGTGGACCAGGTGGTTGAGGTGCTTGCCTGGGTTTTGACCACCCTGGCCTAACGTGATGGATGGGAGGAGGGTTAGGGAGGAGGTCAATGGTGGCGAGGAAAAGGTTCTTAGGGACATTGGGGTGGGAAGAGGGAGATGGTTTTGGGAGTGGAGGAATAGTGAGTGGTGGTAGGAGGTGTCAGTCTGCTGTGTTTGGTTGCAGGTGCATGGGCTGGATTCTGTTGTGAGGTGGATGGCTGTTGGGTGTCTGAGTGCATGCGTTTCTGTACTGTGTGTGTGCATGGATGTGGGGGTGGTGACTACCGGTGCGGTGTGGTACTGATAGGTTTGCTGGGGATGGTGGTAGTAGATGAGGATATAGTGCATGCAGGTGGGAGTGGAGACACTACTGGGTGGGAGGTGGACGAAGAGGAGGAGGGGGCATCAGTGGAGGCAGTGGATGTTGGCATGTCTGGTTCTGGATGGTGTTTGTGTGAGTGCCTGTGGGATGAAGTGTGGTGCTTGTGTTTTCCATGTCCACTCTTGTGTGTTGTCCTGGGTGCCTGCTCGTCTGACTGTGTGCTTGTGGTAGTTTGGGGTTGAGGGGAATGGAACTGTGAAGAGGAAGTTGGAGGCGGGAGGTTGGAAACAGCAACAATGGTGCCATCAGAGAGGAGGACGGAGCCTGGATTGATCTCTGGTGGGCCGCCAAGCCAGTGTGAATGCCCTCTGGAACTACATTGGATTGTTGCATTTGGGCTGCCAGCCCCTGGATGGCATTCACAATGGTTGACTGCCCAACAGAGATGGATCACAGGAGGTCAATAGCCTCCTCACTGAGGCAGCAGGGCTAACTGGGCCAGGGCCTGAGGTGCCGGGGCAAAGGAGATGCCCACCCTCCTGGGTGTGCGGGCACAGGAAACTCGCTGAGGGGCTGCTGGGAGGGCGTTGCTGGTTTGGGGGTGGCGGCTGTACCTGTAGCTGAGGTGGGCACAGAGGTGTCCACCACCACCAGGTAGCTTCCATCGGAGGAGGTATCCGTGTCAGAACTGTTCCCTCCAGTCTCCGCTGTGGTGCTGAACTCGCCCTCCGTCCCACTGGTGCCCTCACCGTCGGTTGATCTGGCCTCCTAGGTCCTGTGGGATGCAGCTCCCTCCATCGCCGGTGCCTCTGCTCTTCCGCCAGATGATTCTAATGTACATAAGGACAGGGTGACAAAACAAAAATGGGGGGAAGAGATAAAGGATACACTTGGTCAACGGCAGCACCAACACTACCGTTGGTGTACACAACACACTCACACACAGGAAACAGTCCTACGCATTAGGCAATGCACTACCAGTCACAATGCTAGTCACCAGCCCATGGATAGGGTCACCTAACGCCAATTGCAGCATACCTGAGACCCACAGACCCCTGCCCAATACTGGATGCCTACTAGCTTGGTTGGAGAACTTTCACATCAGAACCCTGCCCAACATGAGACACACTCTACAATGCCAGACCTGGCCTAGGGGCACCCACAGCCCCCCCATCAAAATACCATCCCACCCCCACCAGGCGTAAGTTGCACTGTGGGGCACTGTACTCACCCTCTTGTTGCTGCTGTGAAGCCCCCAGGTGCCCATCTAGCTCCGGATAGGCCATCGCCAGCATGTGGACCATCAAGGTGGTCAGGGTTCAACAGGCACCCCTTCCTCATTGGGAGGCCATCCCCAGCTGGGCCTCTGCCAACTACCATGCCCAGCGTCTCAGGTCATCCCACTGTTTCAGACAGTGGGTGCTCCGCCTGCTGTAGACCACCAGGATCCGCACGTTTTTGGCAATGGCACGCCATGTACCCTTCTTTTGATGGGCACTGACCGGCAGGGAAATAGACACAGGGAAAGGTATTAGTCCAACCATCCTGCCTGTTATACTCATGGCCCACCATGCCCCTTCCCATCCCCATTAGCAGAGACATGGCCCAGCATACATGCTGCATGCTGCCCAGGGCCCATCCACTACTACATGAGGCCTTCACACACAGCACTCCATGCATTCACACCCCATTCATCGTACTCACGATCTACACACCTGTTGGTCTGTAGGCCCATACAGCAGTTGGTACTGGGGTAGGACCCATTCCACCAGACGCTCCAACTCCGCCGAGGTGAAGGCAGGGTCCCTTTCCCTAGTAACACGGCCATGATCGGTTCTAGACACAGGTTACAGCAGCACATGCAGTGTAGGTCCACTCCTGTTGAAGGTCAGGTAGCAAGTGAATGTACAGATAGGAAGTGGTGGTCACGTCCGCGGAGGTGCGTATTGTCTCCGCTGGCGTACATCACCATTGGCCACTATACCCCATGGGGCCCAATGATAACCAATGAGGAGCTGCACCGCAATTCTCGACCGTCTCTCTTGCAACGACACACAACGTCAGCAGAATTACCTCATTTCCATCTGTCTCTCCATACAGGACAGACAGGCTTCATTTTGGGGGGAGGGGGGTACATGCCATGGATCATCACAGTACCCAAATTCCCATTTTCGACATATCCCACCAAAATAATGTTACAATCACAATATGCATTGAATTGTAGTGGTTAGAATGTACAGATAATGACCAGCTGCTCACTCTTTTGCCCCATAGATTGCAACCACTGCAGATGAATGGGAGATGTAGACATACCCCCATGTACAGACCCCTGGTGGACTTGGCAACAATGGAGAACAGGCACATTATCCTCATCTATAGACTTGACAGGGCCACAATCACTGAGCTGTGTGCCCAATTGGAGGCTGACTTAATATCTGTTATCCGTCACCCCGCCGGGATACCCCCTCTTGTATAAGTCCTATTAGTGCTCCATTTCCTGGCAACTGGTTCTTTCCAAGTGACAGTGGGCTTGGCAGCAGGAATGTCATAGCCAATGTTCTCAATAGTGCTGACCAGAGTGTTGTCTGCCCTGATTAAATACATGTGCAGCAACATCGTTTTCCCCCAGGTGGAGGATTGGCCACAGTGAAAGCTGACTTCTATGCAATGGGACGTATCTCCAACATAATTGGGGCAATAGATAGAACACATATTGCATTTGTTCCCCCCCTGGCGAAATGAACAGGTGTTCAGAAATCAAAAGAGTTTTCACTCCATGAATGTCCATATGGTGTGCCTGGCGACCAGTACATTTCCTATGTCAATGCAAAGTATCCTGGGTCTGTGCATGATGCCTTTATCCTGAGGAATAGCAGCATCCCAAATGTGATGGTCCAACTCCAGAAGCACAGGGTGTGGCTAGTAGGTGAGCCCTGGTTCCCACCCAGTGGATGTTGGTGTATGGGTATGATGTGGGCCCTAAAGGAGAGTGTGTGGCTAACAGTTGTCCCTCGATATTTGCAGGTGACTCTGGTTACCCCAACCTCTCATGTCTACTGACCCCTTTGAGGAATGCCAGGACAAGGGCAGAAGAACGTTACAATGAGGCACATGGGTAAACAAGAAGGATTATAGAAATGTTCTTTGGCCTCCTGAAAGCCAGGTTTCAGTGCCTCCATCTAACAGGTGGATCCCTGTGCTACTCACCCAAGAAGGTCTGCAAGATCATCGTGGTATGCTGTATGTTGCACAACCTTGCCTTGCGATGCCATGTGCCTTTTCTGCAGGAGTAGGAAGCTGGAGATGGCCCTGTGGCAGCAGTGGACCCTGTGGACAGTGAAGATATGGAGGGAGAGGATGAGGATGAGGACAACAGAAGTATAGTTATTCGTCAATACTTTAAATGAGACACAGGTAAGACAGTGTTATTTCACATATAATTGACAGCTGGATGTGTGACATTGTGTGAATTCCTACTTCTATGCCCACTCACTGTACCCTTTTGCATCTATTTTTGCAGATGTTCGTGTCCCACTATTGCTCCTGGTGTGTTCAGTGCAGCCAACTACAGGTCTTTCCTGTGTAAACATTACTGTACAGTTGAATTGCAAGGTTTGAACCTGGTTAAATGAATACATTTTGAATACATTTGACATACACCATACTTGTATTTTTTCAAAGTGTGTTTATTGCAGTGCTCAGAAGAAGAGGAGGTAGTGCAATGGGCTGGGGTGATGATGGAGGAAAGTCCAGGTTAGAGTCCAGTCTATTTGTATCACAGGTGCAGTGTCCAAGGGGAAATAGGAAGGGGAGCAATGGCAGTTCAAGGTGGATAGGTTGGCAGAGTGGGACACCAGGGTGACAATCAGTAGAGTCTTATTTCCTGGTGGGGGTCTTGGCAATAGTCTCTGGCTTCTGCCTGGATCGCGGGGAATGTTTGTGGGGTGGATCTCCTTCTGCAGGGGGTGGGGTGCTGGTGGTCTGATGGTCTGTTGGTCTTGTGGCCGGGCCTTCTGTCCACTGGCGGCAGCAGAGGTGGAGGGCTGTTCACTAGTCTGGCTAGTGTCAGGGGCCCGCTGGTGTGCCACTGCCACCCTCAAACTGTTGGCCATGTCTGCAAGCACCCCTGCAATGGAGACCAGGGTAGTGTTAATGGCCTTCAAGTCCTCCCTGATCCCCAGGTACTCTCCCTCCTGCAGCCGCATGTTCTCCTGCATTTTGTCCATTATCTGGCCCAGCATATCCTGGGACTGTTGATATGCTCCCAGGATCGCAGTGAGTGCCTCCTGAAGGGTCGGTTCCTTGGGCCTGTCCTCTCCCGTCGCACAGCAGTCCTCCCAGCTTCTCTGTTGTCCTGTGCCTCTGTCCCCTGAACTGTGTGCCCACTGCCACTGACCCCAGGTCCTAGATTGTCCTGTGTTTGTGGGGTGGCCTGGGGTCCCTGTAGTGGTGGACACACTGCTGATTGACGTGTCCTAGGGACAGAGGTATGGGCCCACTGGGTGGGTGCTGAGGTGGTGTTCCCTGAGGGGGAGGCTCTGTGGTGGTGTGAGAGTGAGCCTGGGTAACTGACTATCCGAAGGTCCCTGATGGGCCAGGTGGGTCATCCAGATCCAGGTGACCAGAGCTGCTGTCATCACTGTGGGCCTCTTCTGTGGGGGGGGGGGGGGACTGGATATTGCTGGCACCTCTTTTCCGGTGACATTGGCTGGGTTACCTGTCGGGATGCAAATGCAGTGTTATTATTTGTGCATGTGACATATTGTGCATGGGTGTGTTGCCCTCTATGGTTGTTATTGCCCTGGCAGCTTTGCCTTGTGTGAGTTGTTATTTGGTGGACTAGGTGATTCTCTCTAGTGTGCATGCTGTGGTGAGAGGTATCCATGCAGGTCTGTGAGTGGTATTCATGCATTGGTACGGCATACAGGGCTTGGCATTGGGATTAGTGGGTTGTGATGGTGAGGTGTGGTGATGGTGGGGTATGTGATGGCATGCAGGTAGGGGCGTGATAGTAATAGAGAATTGACTTACCAGAGTCCAGTCCTCCTCCTACTCCTGCCAGGCCCTCAGGATGTATGATTGCCAAGACTTGCTCCTCCCATGTTGTTAGTTGTGTGGGAGGAGGTGGGGTCCACCGCCAGTCCTCTGTACAGCGAGTTGGTGTCTTGCTGCTATGGAATGCACCTTCCCCCGTAGGTTGTTTCACCTCTTCCTGATGTCATCCCTTGTTCTGGGGTGCTGTCCCACGGCGTTCACCTTGTCCACGATTCTCCACCATAGCTCCATCTTCCTAGCAATGAATATCTGCTGCACCTGTGCTCCAAATAGCTGTGGCTCTACCCGGATGATTTCCTCCACCATGACCCTTAGCTCCTCCTCAGAGACCCTGGGGTATCGTTGTGGCGCCATGGGTGTTGTGTGAGGTGTGTAGGTGAGGGTGTGTAGGGTGATGTGTTGGGGTGTGTGATATGGGGTGTGTGGGTGGTGTATAGGTGTAGGTGGTGTGTGGCTCTGGTCTTGTCTGTGGTCGTGGTTTCCGTCTTGTGCCAATGGTTTGTATTAGTAAAGGGTTGTGGGTAATATGGGTGTGTGTTTTATAGTGGTGTGGGTGTGGTATGTATATGGATGTCAGGTGTGTGTAGTTTGTATTGTCCAATGTGGTATTGTTTTGTTAGTGTGTGTGTATTTTGAGCGTGGAGGTACGTACGGCCAATGGTTTACTGCCAATGAATGTCCGCCATGGTGATTCGTGGGTCATAATGTTGTGGGCGTTTTTCTGTTGGCGTAAAGGTGTGGGTTTTGATACCGCCTTTTTATCACTGACCTTTGGGCTGGTGGACTTGTGTGTGTGGCTGTATAGTGACGGATTGGTATATGTGTGTCATATTATGGTTAGCGGATATCCACCGCCGCGGCGGTATGTTGGCGGCAGTCGGTATGGTGGTAAGTGGGATTTAGTGCCAATGTCATAATGAGGGCCATAGTTATTTTTTATATATATTGTAGGAGGCTGCCCTGACTTATAGTGGGTACCTGATAGTACTTACACCTTGTGCCAGGTCCAGTTATCCCTTATTAGTAGATTGGTAGTTTTCTAGCAGCTTTTGCTGATAGAGGTAGCTATAGCAGAACAGCTTAGGCTGAACTAGGAGACATGCAAAGCTCCTACTATACCACTTCTATCGTATAGATACTATATCATAAGAAACACAATACTCAGGGTTACTAAAAATAAAGGTACTTTATTTTAGTGACAATGTGCCAAAAATATCTCAGAGGATGTGCTCCCTTAGTAGGTAAGTAAAATACACAAAATATACACACAAACCAAAATCAGTTAAGTAAAACAGTTAGAAAATAGTGCAAACACTGTAGAATACAATAGGATGCAATATGCCTAGGGGCAACACAAACCATATGCTATGAAAGTGGAATGCGAACCCCAAATGGACCCCTAGGCTTGTGTAGCGTGTAGAGGGTCACTGGGAGTGTAAGAAAACACTAAGGGTGTCCACGATACCCCACCCCAAGACCCTGGAAAGTGGGAGCAAAGTACTACTATTTACCCAGAAACATACAAGAGCTGTGATAGAAGATTTTGCAGAAGACCACAACAGACTGCAAAGCATTGAAGATGGATTCCTAGACCTGAGGACCTGCAAAGGAACGGGACCAAGTCCAAAAGTCACGAGAGTGTCCAGGGGGGCAGGAGCCCACCAAATCCCAGATGAAGGTTGAAAATGGCTGCCTCTGGACGGAAGAAGCTGAAGATTCTGAAACAACGAAAGGTGCTAGGAACTTCTCCTTGATGCAGAAGATGTCCTGCGGAGTGCTGGAGGATGCAGAGTTTTTTCTTTGGCAAAAGACTGAAAATAAGCTTTGCTAGCAACAAGAGTTGTGATTAAAGAAAAAGGGTGCTGCCCGGGCCCTGGAAGGACCAGGATGTCGCCACTTGGGAGTGGGGACAGAGGGGGCCCTCACCAACTTAGAGAGCCCATGAACAAGAAGGTAGCACCTGCAGAGGTACTTGAGCATGGGTTCAAGAAGTCTGAACATGGCAGTCATCTCAACACTGCAAAAGAGGGTCCCACGAAGTCGGAGATCAGTTGGGAGAGGGGAGGCAAGGACCTACCTCCTCCAAATTTGGACAGTTGGACCACTGGACAGTCTGGGTCACTTGGGTTCATCACCTGTGTACCAGGGGCCACGCTCGTCAGGATGAGAGGGGTCCCAGAGTACCGGTGATGCTGACGTTTGGTGCCTGCTGAAGCGGGGGAAGATTCCGTTGACCCACAGGAGATTTTTCCGTGGCTTCAAGTGCAGCATGAAGGCAGGCAGCCCCCAAAGCCTGCATCACCAGGAAACAGTCAAGAAAGCCGGCAGGATTAGGCGCTACAATGTCACTGGTAGTCTTCTTGCTACTTTGTTGCAGTTTTGAAGGCATCCTGGACCAGTCAGCGGTCAATCCTTGGTAGAAGTTGATGATAGAGGTGCAGAGGAACTCTGGTTAATTCTTGCAAGTCGTTATCTGAGGAAAAGCCCACTGGAGAGACCCTAAATAGCCCTCAAAAGAGGATTGGCCACCTCGTCAGGTAAGCACCTATCTAGAGGGGTCTCTGACGTCACCTGCTGGCAGTGGCCACTCAGAGGCCTCCAGAGTGCCCTCACACCTCTGGATCCAAGATGGCAGAGGTCTGGGACACACTGGAGGAGCTCTGGGCACCATCCCTGGGGTGGTGATGGACAGGGGAGTGGTCACTCCCCTTTCCTTTGTCCAGTTTTGCACCATTGCAGAGACTGGGGGTTCGCTGAACCAGTGTAGACTGGCTCATGCAAGGAGGGCACCATCTGTGCCCTTCAAAGCATTTCCAGAGGCTGGGAGAGGCTACTCCTCCCCAGCCCTTAACACCTATTTCCAAAGGGAGAGGGTGTAACACCCTCTCTCAGAGGAAATTCTTTGTTCTGCCTTCCTGGGACTGGGCTGGCCAGACCCCAGAAGGGCAGAACCCTGTCTGTGGGGTGACAGCAGCGGTAGCTGCAGATAAAACCCCAGCGAGCTGTTTGGCAGTATCCGGGGTCCATAGTGGAGCCCTGGGGATGCATGGGATTTGCACTCCAATACCAGATTTGGCATGGGGGGCCGATTCCATGATCTTAGACATGTTACATGGCCATATTCAGAATTACCATTGTGAAGCTACATATAGGTATTGACCTATATGTAGTGCACGCGTGTAATGGTGTCTCCGCACTCACAAAGTCCAGGGAAATGGCCCTGAACTATGTGGGGGCACCTTTCCTAGTGTAATGGTGCCCTCACACTTAGTAACTTTGCACCTAACATTCAGCAAGTGAAGGTTAGACATATAGGTGACTTATAAGTTACTTAAGTGCAGTGAAAATGGCTGTGAAATAACGTGTTTTATTTCACTCTGGCTGCAGTGGCAGTCCTGTGTAAAGGTTTGTCTGAGCTCCTTATGGGTGGCAGAAGAAATGCTGCAGCCCATAGGGATCTCCTGGAACTCCAATACCCTGGGTACATAGGTACCGTACACTAGGGAATTATAAGGGTGTTCCAGTGTGCCAATTGAAATTGGTAAAATTGGTCAGTAGCCTATAGTGACAAATTTAAAGGCAGAGAGAGCATACGCACTGAGGTTCTGGTTAGCAGAGCCTCAGTGACACAGTTAGTCACTACACAGGTACACACATTCAGGCCTCAAACTATGAGCACTGGGGTCCTGGCTGGCAGGATCCCATTGAGACAGGCAAAAACAAACTTACATACATTTAAAAATGGGGGTAACATGCCAGGCAAGATGGTACTTTCCTACATATATGTCCATGATATATTTCACATCACAATATTTGTGTAACAATATTTGTGTAACATTTGGATACTCCATTCAAACACTCAGTGAGTAATATTTTTATGAGTGCAGTAAAATTATTTGGGAGAATAAAATTACTAGTTTCAACTGTTCTTCCTACTTCCTCACTAACTTTGATGGCTTTTATGTTGCTCATGCCATTAATTGTGCATGCTGTTTAAATCCCATCGCTTAAGCTTTGTTTCAGGTCGTCTGTCACCTGTCTGCTGAACAGATCACATACTCTTCTTTTCAGATCATTAAATGTGTGTTTTACAGTCTTCATTTCAGATCATGGCTAACTGCAAGCAAAATTAGCTGCTGCTGGATACTGTTACAGATTTTTGGATTTTTGGAACAGTGTTCGTTGTTATATGGCCCATAAGTCTTCTATCATCCTCAGGGGTGTAGCTCCAACGGGGTGATTTGGGTGTTACAACCGCCTAAAAAAGTATACTGGAGCAAATAGTTCAGTCGAGTAATGTCAAGTGTCTGTCGGATTTCACCTGGGATTTTTGCATGCCCACACCGTTAATAACACACACTTTCTTTTGTTTAAATTTTGAAGGCCTTAAACATGTTGATTAATTTGAAACAGTTTGAGTTTTAGGTACCCTTAAAAATCCGAATTCCTCTCTTTTTCCACTGCCCCTTAAATCCCCGTCATGATCTGCTTCTCCTATAATGTGTTTTTATAAGATGTCCCAGCATGATTGCTGGGAAATATGGAGCTCACACCCAACCAATCCTACTGACCGAGCTATGCCCCTTGTCTTCCTCAAGAACCTCCTCTCCTAAAACACTAAGTTCACTTTTGAAAAATGTATGTTTCCTTAAGCGGTGAGCTGCCATGCCAGATAAAACTGTATGTTAGCCCTTTGGAAATTTTCCTTTAAAGAGGGTGGCACTGGATTGAAGTTGTGATGCAATTATGTTTTTTCAGTATAATACAATTGCTTCCAATAAAAAAATCTGTGTGTTCCCTGAGAAGAACTTCTCATCATCTAGCTCACTAATCATAGATGGAGACAAGAAGTAGTAATGTACCACTATTTCCTGTCATGTGATGTCAGAAATTACTTTCTTCTTGTTTTTCCTTTTATAACTTCTTGTGTTTGTGTGTGCCTCAAAACCTCATGCGGTAATCCTGCACCAAAGTTACTGGGTGTGGAGTTATCTAGTGCAGTGAAATATACAGTAAATCTGATTCTGATAGACTTGTAGAAACATATATTAGTATCTTATGGGCCCTAAGTTTAGGTGCAGGAATGAAATTTACCAGGTGTCATTTTAATGCACCCAGTAGCAGATATTTGTTCACCTGCATGTCCTATTGCCAATTTCATCACATAACGTATATTTGTCCTACCGTACAATTTTAAATAGGTGAAAACAAGCCAAAAATAATCTTTGACCTGGCCTGATCTGGAATTTTGTTACCTTAAAAAGGCTGACATAAATATGCTGTGTCTGTGTGCTTATATTTCACAAAGGGAAAACCAGATTTATTATGACTTTCTTCTGTTCATGTGTATTTGGCAATATGAAAGGAATACTGTTCCTCCATTTGTAGGTTGTCATAATTTTGTGAATGCATTCAATTTCTCTGGAAATAGAGTTTGTACACGTCAGCATAATGCATAAATATCACATTTACACACATTTAGGGTTCCCGGGTAACTTTTAGGGCCTCATTATGAGTTTGGCGGTCTGACAGTAAACCTGCTGCAGTGGCACCACCAGAAGACCGTCATGTTGGTGGTCATACAGACTGACGTATTACGAGTTACACAGGCAGGACCATCAAAACTCAGCCTGAATTCTGACACTGCCAGGACTCTGAAGGGTGAGAATGAGGCAGTTCCACCAGCGCCGCCAGCCCGTCAAAAAATTCTACAAAACAAATAGCGGTTCTCTCCTGGTGATTAACCAATGGTGGTGCTAACTGCGGCAGTAGGAGGTCTACACAGCAATACACTACACCACATTGGATAGTTTGAACTCCATATACCTGACACACATCCAACACCTGACACACCTACAAACTGCACTATAAAACATACCCCTTTACACCCTGCAATTCTTTGCAACCAGAACGCCACACAGAACAGGATAGAGGTTGCAAATATAAATATAGAACCATAGAATAGGCACCTTCCCACACTTCAAAAACCACTCATCCATACCTGTACAACATACAAAACACACTAATTAGTACCCTGCACATCAGACACCAACCATCGCCCTCTCACAACACAGCATCCATACATCATCACCCTTTTTTAACTTATCGAGTTGTCCACCACTACCATATCCCAACAAAAACATTCCTGCTTCACAGATGAGGAGTTGAGGGTCATGGTGGATGAAATTATCAGAGTAGAGCCACACCTATTTGGAGCACAAGTTTAACAAACCTCTATTGCTAGAAAAATGGAGAAGTGGCATAATATAGGCAACAGAGTAACTGATTTAGGCAGCTATCCAATAACAAGGGGGGATATCAGGAAGAGGTGGAATGACCTTATGTGGAAGGTATGTTCATTGGCCGACAGGCACAAGCTGGCGTTCTGCACGACTGGTGGTGGGCCCCACCTCCTCCCGCAATGTTCACATCATTGGAGGAGAAGAACTTGGGCATCCTGCATCCTGAGTGCCTGACAGGAATACCTGGGGGAGTGGAGTCAGCTAATTCACAACACTTAAAATGTCACCCTAAAGTTCTGTCTTACATGCTCACTGATCACCTTTTGACATCTTAGCAGCCAACACCCCTTTTCTGGTATAACACATGTTAACTAAACTCACTGGGTGACACAGTGTCTGAGTATGGGATGGGTAGTTCATGGACTTATGGCACTACAACTCCCAGCAGGCACTGTCCTACCATTAAGAAAACCTGAACAGTGCACCATAATGTAAATAGCTTGCATGTCAACTACACAATCGGTCAAACCCACCTGAACGATCCCCAATTTTACAGTTTAGGGCAATGACAGCAATGCCATGGGCATCTGCTGGTACAATACCACCAACACACAGCTATGTCCTATTCTAAAATGGCCCTTTTACCTCCCATCATCCATTGAAAGCTACTCACCTGTGGGCAAAACACATATCTGCAGTGTGCTGTACTAGGTGTAACCTGATATATATGTCCAGGTAGAATGGTTACCCATTAGCTGATGTGTAGGTCCGTTCTTACTTCACATTCTGCAGCTGTCTGGTGACTCAATACTGAACTACTGCTAACTGGGAGATAACATGGATAATATAAAGCTCCACAGCAGACAAGATATGAATCAATCAACAGACATCCAACTGTCATGTTAATCGGGTATCCTGTAGCAATCCCACTTTATGATTTGAACCCATTCCCTACATTTTCCTGTGCACTTGTAAATAAAAACAATGAAACCACATATCATGTTTGAGACTAATTTTTCCACTATTTTGAACAGTTAACTGTGACAATTGTTGCTTACACATGATATTCACATGTATACCAAATCTGTTAAGTCACATCTCACATATACTGTTGTATTTATATGAATCATTTTAAAAACTGGACACACTCCTAATCTCATTTATTGCACTTTCCTGCACATAGGTTGACAACATGCCAAATATCACACAGTGCAGTACAGTTCCACAATTTAATGCTTCAGCATAGGTGTGGAATACAAGCACCCCACAGACTAATCAAGTTAGGGACATGTCAGTCTTTGTCCATAAAAATAGGCAAACAGATTGCCTAGTCATCAGCTAAAGCCTTTTCATATACCCATACCATACCTCCCAAATGACCATACCCCATAATACAGACAGAGGTCAGTACAACTGTCCATAATCATTGAAGCTTTCACTTATCATACTCAGGTGTCAGTAGACCTGCGGGTCGCCTATGTCATTCTTAACACACATACACGGTGACCTGCAACGAGGAAACACAGTAACAGCTACATACAAGTTAAATAGCAGCATTAGCAAACCAATGAGAAGGTTGAGGTTATGCATTGCTCACGATGACATGTGTCAGAGACATAAGACCAAACATATGAGCCCCTGGAGCCAGATAACATGGCACACAATCCTAATGTGTGGAACAGCACACTACTGTTAGACCTGACAGCCTTAGGGTGGTCATCCTCCAACTTTTTGACTGCCTCGCTCCACTTTTCTGACACTGCTTGTGCTGGTTTTAGGACTCTGTGCACTTTACCACTGCTAACCAGTGCTAAAGTGCATATGCTCTCTCCCTTAAAACATGGTAACATTGGCTCATACCCAATTGGCATATTTAATTTACTTGAAAGTCCTCAGTAAAGTGTACTACATGTGCCCAGTGCCCGTAAATTAAATGCTACTAGTGGGCCTGCAGCAGTGATTGTGCCACCCACATAAGTAGCCCGTTAACCATGTCTCAGGCCTGCCATTGCAAGGCCTGTGTGTGCAGTTTCACTGCCACTTTGACTTAGCAATTAAAAGTACTTGCCACTTCCTAAACTCCCCTTTTCTACATTTAAGTTACCCCTAAGGTAGGCCCTAGGTAACCCATAGAACAGGGTGCTATGAAGGAAAAAGGCAGGGCATGTACCTGTGTGTTTTATATGTCCTGGTAGTGGAATATTCCTAAATTTGTTTTCCACTACCTGCTCCTTTCATAGGATACCATTAGGCCTACCTGCATACTCTGTTTGAGTGGTAGATTCTGATCAGAAAGGGGTAACCAGGCCATATTTAGTATGGCCAGAATGGTAATAGAAAAAAATCCTGCTTAATGGTGAAGTTGGATTTTATATTACTATTTTAGAAATGCCACTTTTAGAAAGTGAGCATTTCCTTGCACTCAAAATCCATCTGTGCCTTGCAGCCTGTCTCCAGTCAATATCTGGGCTTGGCTTGTTGACAGCCCACTTGTGCATTTCACCCAAACAACCACAAACACAGGATACTCGGTCACACCTGCACTCATCTGCATACTGAATGGGTCTTCCTGGGCTGGGAGGGTGGAGGATCTGACATCTACATTTCAAAGGCTAGTGTCCTTCCCCTCACACAGTGCACTGATAAACCCCCTACTGGGACCCTGGCAGACAGACCTGTACTGAAAGGGACCCTTGTGAACTTCAAAACCACTCTTTGAAGTATCCCCCACTTCAAAACCACTCTTTGAAGTCTCCCCCACTTCAAAGGCATTTTTGGAAATATAAACTGGGTCCCTGACCCCACCAAATCAGACACTTCTGGCCCTGAACCTGTAACCTGTCAAGAGAAACTGCCTGGCTGCCCAAAGGACTCATCTGGACTGCTTTGCTGAGAAGGACTGAAGTCCTGCCCTCTGACTTTGCTGGGAAGTGCTCTCCAAGGGCTTGAATTGACCTTACCTCCTGTTTTCTGAAGTATCAGGGCCAAAAATACTTCACCTCTTCAAGGAACTCAGTGTGCACCGAAAATTAACTTACAGCTTGCTGGAAACTACACACAGCCTGCCTTGCGACGATAAAATTGCCTCACAGCTGAACTGTAGAGACGCTTCCCGATTTCCTGAGTGAAGGTTTGATGCAGCTCTTGTGTTGCAACTGGAAATTTGACGCTCAGCCCTACCGGATCGGTGCACAGCCAAACCAGAATGACGCAGCTCGACTTACCAAGTGAAGAATCGATGCAGCACCTGCCATGCAACAGAAAATTCAACACATCACCATACCGGATCAATGCAACGCCTGTGACTTTGTCCCGCATGCCCAGAATTTCCACGCATCATCACTGGGCATCAAAAAGATCCCTGCTTTGCAGGGAGGAACCAAGACTACACACCGGAAATCAATGCAGAGATCCTTGCAACGTGGAAAGAAACAACGCAATGTCTGTGCCGGCCAGAAATTCTGACGCACACCCTACTTTTAGTCGCACCTCCTCCTCTTCGGTCTCCGTGCATGTTATTTTTTACGCAAACCAGGTAGTTTGTGAAACCAGGAGACAGCTGTTAATTTCTAAGATTTAAGACTCTTTTTAATCTTGCAAAAGTGATATTTCAACTTGTGCTTATTGAATCTTTATTGTTTTGACCTTAATTTAACCATATAAATATCTTATATTTTTCTAAACCTGTATGGTGTATGTTTGTGGTGTTTTCACTGTCTTACAGTATGGTTTATTGCACAAATACTTTACACATTGCCTTTTAAGTTAAGCCTGACTGCTCAGTGCCAAGCTTCCAGAGGATAGGCACAGGATAATTTGGATTGTGTGTGACTTACCCTGACTAGGATTGTGTCCCTATTTGCACAAAGGTGTATACCTCTGCCATGCCAATTAGAGACCCCATTTCTAACAACTACCAACTCACTGTCCAGACAGTCTGGGCATGGAACTCAAACACCGACAACATGATGCCATAAGGTACCTGGATCTATCCATGTTCAATTCACATGTCAAACCTGCAAATCCCGCAAGCCTGTGACACAATTCAGAATTGACTACATGAGGATGACCTTGTGAAGAAATATGCAAAGTACAAATGTAATACAAAAGGTATAGGCAGGTAATGGTAATGAAGACAAATAAAGGCATGTCCCAAATACAATAGGAACACTAATTGTGCGGTGTTCCAAACAATAACAAAGGAGATCATCATGATCAGCACAACTCTAAAGACAAATTTGCATGCACACCAGAGCAATGCACTGCTAAGCAACTAATGAGCTGTCTGAGGGACATACAAAGACCCTTATCAAACATTTCCAATCGCCCAACAACCCACTGAATCATGTATATAAGAGAACAAGACATACCTACAGTCAGTTGGATTACTGACTTATGAGATCTGCCCATGTGTTGTCACCTTCATCCACATCACTGTCATCCTCACTTGGTATGTCTGCATTCTCACCCTCTGGAACTGCTGGCTCCCCCTCATTTGTTATATATGGGATCTGACGTCTCAGGGTGAGGGTGTAGAGCATAAAGCTGGCAACACTGATTTGACACACTTTGACGGGTTAGAAGAGGAGGGCTCCAACAGACATATCAATGCAACAAAATCTATCATTTATGAGCCCAAAAGTCCACCCCATGACATGCCTTTCTGTGGGCCTCATAGAAGTAAACTTCCCCTGGTGTGGTTGGATACCTCACTGGTGTCAATAATCAGGGATGGTTTGGGTAGCCAGAATCCCCTGCAAGGAATTGTTACATATGTACATACATAAAATGTTGACATCATTACATTTGACAGCAAACAGAAGATAATGAGATACATCATATATTGACACACATCATATATATCACTTACCAACCAGTAAGTCTGACTCTATACTGTCGTGTCATCGGCACCAGTATATCTGTCAGGAGTTTTTATACTTTCTCTATTTCTGAGAGTGTATCTCCTTTCGGAGTTCTCCGGATGTGGAGAATCTGCTCTCTTATTTCGTCTTTCTTTAAATTGTTTCTGCTTATCCTAGCATTTCTTAGTATTTTCCTGTGTTTGTTTAGTACTTTCCTTAGGGGTGGTACATTGTATTTCAAGCTTTTTCGGTTTGGCTCCCAAACTATCCCGTCCCATACTAGTATAGGTATTGGAAATAACTTTTGGTAGTTCTCTCTCCTGGTCCAAATATGGAATCTCTTGGAGACGCTCGCATATAGCCAGTGCTACTGCTTCCCTTTTAATGTTACTGAATATTATTGAGGCGACTGTGTCGAAGTTACGCATTAATTTTATTCCCAAATCTAGGGCTGGTGCAGCCCGTGTTCATTCTATATTTGTTTTAACACTTCCGGTAAATTGGCAAGTGTTGTGGTACTATGTGTGGTAGTGTACATTGCAGCGAAGACTGTACCCCAGGTGGCACAGTCATCCACTGAGGGAACCATCCGGAAAGGCAAGCATGTAGTGAGAATTCTATGTTTCTCCTGTGGTCCCGTATGGGGAAACACAGCTTCCAGTTGATTTGTTTTCTGGGCTATCAAGAATGGTATTTTCTCTTGTTCTGTGGGCACTTTACCCATAATGGTAGGTATTGTTTGTGGATTAATCCCATTAGCCAATTGGTATCCAGTAAGTGCTGGGGGTGCTGGACACGCTGGTGTTGTGTTCAATGTTCGCATTACGAACTGAATAAGTCTTCTGTACAGTGTTACTAATTCAAGATATAAGTTTTGCAGGTCTGCTGCCTGCATATTTTGTATATCTGGGTGCAGTGTGTATGTGGCAAACATAGGCCACATTGGTCCATCATTACCTAAGGGACCTAACCCCACAGGTTGTATTACATGTGGTAGGGCTCCATTAAACCAGTTCTGGTGTTCTTGATAAGTAATCGGAATCTCAAGATACTGGTATGCTTGGTACCGATGAAGTACATTTGTTAATTCTATATGTGTGAAATGTGAATGATTTTTGGTCTTCCTCAGGAAAGGTAACCCAAGAGTAGAATCTTTCTGTTTGGTAAGCTTCATTAGCTTCTACTATGAATGTAACATCCCTGCCCTCATATGTTAAGCCATGCGCTACTAGATGTAAAGTTAATGCTTGTCTAGCATTCTCAGGAATGTCTATGGCTTAGCCATATTGTAAAATGAGTGAAGAGATGGAACATCAAGTGGGGAGTAAAGTCCTTTTATGAGTTTAAGCTCGAACAACCTACAGCCTAATTAGGTGGACCCTGTTCAGCTCAGGAGGATCTTCCCCAAGACCACGGATGTCTCAGTTTAATGGTACTTCGGGTACCTGTAGTATGTGAGGCAGTGATGATCGGGGTATCCGTAAATTAGCGCCTAAACACCATTGTTGGTGGCACCAGGTCATAGTTGGACTCTTGCTCTAGGCAAGACTGCTGGTTTAAGGATGACAGTACTTATGTTTGTAGGTGACTATGCCAAACCTACAACAAAACGCAACTGTCATCTCAACCCTTCCGGCTCGCAAGCAGTACTTCACTAAGAACGCAAAACAGTCAAGGGTAATTTGTGGCAGCCTTTACGCATGGACTCAAAAGTGTGACATCTCAGGGAGCATCGTGGTTAAACAGAGATTACCCCTTTCTCACATAAACAATATGTCTGAATCACACACAGGCAATGAAGAAGATGCAGTAAAGTTTCAATAGGTTTTATTTTAGTAAGACTGCAATCTGCGATACGTTGCATGGGCTGCAATGATTCAGATAATGCACAGTGCAAGAAATAAAATGGGAAAGACAAGAGTCATTAATACAAAGACCCCCCCACCATCTTGCAATATCATGAAATAACATGAGGTGTGTGATATGTCCTGATACCCTAACATGTAGGCCTAACCCCTAACCTAGAAGAGAGCTAGGTATGTTAAATCTCAATCTGCCAATGCCATATCCATAAGAAGAGCCCCCAACCCTTGTTACCTTAGAATGAAGTATCTAGCTCTGACTCCGCAGGAACACGAAAACTGGGTCAGTGTCAAGGCGTTGTGCCGCATTGATAGCAGCGATGGCATGTGGTTGAATCCCTCTGACTATCTGATGAATTGAGGACTATTTATACAGATCTACTTGGACCCCTGACATAGGTTTGTTCCCAAACAATAGATAACAAGGCGTGCTTGGGGTGGTAATTAATTTAAACAATTCCCTACAGTTTGTTTGTATTTATCGCCTGATCTTGATGACTTAGCGCGGTGGCACCGAAAATGCAAATCAAAACATGGGCCTAAGTCAAAAGAAGGCAGCCATCTTAAAATAATTAATTAAATAAATGCGCTAAAACAGAGTAAGCTAAGTAGGGTAAAAGTCCCTGGGTGATGGGGGCACGAGTCTGCAAGCCATAGGCTCAGCTAACTCCTGTATCCCATTTAAACAAACTAGGATTCACTACACCCTCCCCATTGCCATAACAAGTATGACGCCATATCTGGATGCCACTGAAGGTGAAATAAATGCTAAAAATGCTCTGGTCTAAAAGCTAAAAGCATAAAAACTAGCTAAAAATCCTCTAAAAAAACATGTTAAAATCAATAGCTAAAAAGCACTATCAAGAGATATAGGCGGTCATTCTGACCCTGGCGGTCATAGACCGCCAGGGCCGGGGACCGCGGATGCACCACCAACAGGCTGGCGGTGCATCTAGGCCAATTCTGACCGCGGCGGTAAAGCCGCGGTCAGAAAAGGGAAACCGGCGGTTTCCCGCCAGTTTTCCCCTGGCCTGAAGAATCCTACATGGCGGCGCTGCAGGCAGCGCCGCCATGGGGATTCCGACCCCCTTCCCGCCAGCCTGGTTCTGGCGGTTTTGACCGCCAGAACCTGGCTGGCGGGAACGGGTGTCGTGTGGCCCCTGGGGGCCCCTGCAGTGCCCATGCCAGTGGCATGGGCACTGCAGGGGCCCCCTAACAGGGCCCCACAAAGATTTTCAGTGTCTGCATAGCAGACACTGAAAATCGCGACGGGTGCAACTGCACCCGTCGCACCCTTTCCACTCCGCCGGCTCCATTCGGAGCCGGCATCCTCGTGGAAGGGGGTTTCCCGCTGGGCGGCCGGGTGGCCTTCTGGCGCTCGCCCGCCAGCCCAGCGGGAAACTCAGAATGACCGCCGCGGTCTTTTGACCGCGGTACGGTCTTCTGGCGGTTCTCGCTTGGAGCCTCCCGCCAAGATTAAAATGACCCCCATAATGTCGACCATGACAAGCAAGGCAGGCCAAAGTAAGAACAAATGTATACTTTGATTTTAGTTGAAACCAATCATCAAATTATTTATAAAAGTCATGATCTTGAAGAGCATCTCCGGAGTCAGTGAATGGAAAGGACCCCAAGAAAGAGGCCACATCATCAGATGTTAGATCGATCACGGGATAGACAGATGGGTCCATGGAGCAGTAGTGCATAGAAGTCTCTTGTGCAGGTCCACCTGCAGTAGTGTCATCCGCCATGGTGTAACTCGGTGAGCAAGGAAGGCTCATCGGAGGCCTCGCAAATCAGCTTTAGTCTCAAGGGGCATGACTGTGAGTGAACCCTCATCAGGGACATCAGCAGGTCATGGTCCACAGGAGGCACCAGCGTAACAGCAAGGCACACTGTTGGTAAATATTCGAAGAAGCACCATATGCAGTGAAAGACTGGTTGCACGCACCATAGGAGAGGTCGGAATGACAATGACCTATCACGCTCCAATTCCACCAGCCACGAAACATCGAAGATCTGAACCATGTGATCATGGCACAGTTAAGCTGGTGGCAGCGTCTCCCTTGCTTTGAGGAACTGAAACGACACAACCACTGTGAATCAGAAGAAATAACAGCAGTATCCCACCAATCAATGTCAAAATAATTGGAAAGCCTCCAAACACACTTGAAAAGAGTGAATGGATGGTCTATGTGATGACTCCGAAGACAGTTTGTAAGATGGACATAAATCTAGACACAGCAGCCTTAAAGGAATGGACAATCCCGACTTTGCTCGAGGCATTACACATTCTGGATACCTATTCTCCAAGGTGCTTGGGGAAGTTGATATTTAATAGGGATTGTATCTCGACTGATGATCTCTCAATCTGTAAAGCATACGTCCCTCTGGCTGATGTCAACGCAACCTGTTTTTGAAGCAGTCGTGCCTTTAGTCTGTTCAGCTTGTCATAATTTACATTAATAGTATCAATGTGAGGCCACATGTCTGACACTTTTATCTCTTGTGTGGGGGGGAATGAAACATGTCCACAACACATAACAACCTTAGAGACTGAAATTGCGTAGGCATTTCCTGGTCGCATACTGCAACAGCTTTGGTCGCTCAGCACCACATAACTTCCATTCTAAAGTACATGAAATGCTGGTCGAATCAAAGGGACGGGAGTACTCTTTAGAAAACAAGCCAAGTTTGTGACCCCCGCGTTGCAAAGACCCTGAAGGGACACCTATTTGCAAATCATTGAATGAGTAACAGTAGGCTCACATTCGTCTCCATTAAGAAAGACCTCTGCTTTGCTGTTCAGACACTTGTAATCAAAGGGCAAGTCCCACTCTTCTTTAATATAGCTATTGCCCAGTCGCTCATACCTGTCCACGGCAAGATGTTTCATGCATTTCGAAAAGCGAAAAGTGGAAATGGGCAGATTAATATTGCCATGTAAGAGCCATACTGTTAAAGGACTCTCTGCAACTATGAAAGGCAGCTTTTCGAACTTCTCTACATGGAGCATGGTGAAACTCGCTTCCCTTTTAGCCATTGTCTGCTGTTCTTTGGATAAATTAAAAGCAGTCAAAAATTCACTACCGTTAATATATTTCCATGGAATTCAGCCATTCTTCAATGTCTGTAACGTCCAACCTAACTGCATGATGGAACGCAGCTGACTTTGTCCATGATATAAACAGGACATGTCTGTCTGAATGATATCTATTGCAGATGAAACTATGTTTTTCAGTGAATAAAGTCTGTTGGACAAAGTGTTCATGCCGTTATTGACCACAGCTAAAGCCTTTTCTAAGTTTTCTCTATCTATCTGCCATAAGCATGCAGCAGCTTCGATCTGAGAGAGCTTCCAGATCTCGTTGTACATAGCATATATGAATATTTTAGAGCGTTATGTTCTAGGACCTAGCAAAAAGTCCTGCAAGTCTACATCTTCAGAAAGAGTGTTACGATGTTCCTTAACTGCGGCTAACGTGTTAGACTGTACCCATTGTTGCCACAGTTTACCCACACTATGGCCCTCATTACGACCCTGGCGGTCAGTAATAAAGTGGCGGTAATACCGCCAATAGGCCAGCAGTAACTACCGCCAAATCATAACCATGGCGGAAAGATCTCCGATAGACAGCCGATGTACCACACCGACCGCCAGGGCGGAAACAACAGCCACCACGGCGGTAGCCGCCTACAGCCAGGCGGATGTCAATGTTCCACCCACCATATTACAGCAACACAATCCACCTCCTTTTCCGGAGCGGTACCAATGACATCAAAAGCTGGCGGGAATTGAGCTCAGAAGGGAAAGGACTCACCATTGGAGACACAGGGAACAAACATGCCGCCATGGAACCTGAAATGCATGTCTTCCCACACAAGGGGGGGGGAGAGAGTGACACCCACACACCCCCCACACACCCCATACACACAGCCAGATGCATTACAAAAACAATTTTACCTAGTAACTTGGCTGAAAAATGCAAGGACAAAATGATTTCGCAAAAGTAAATGTAATGAGAGCAACATAGTTTGAAAAATAAGTTAGGCAAGATAGTAGATATATACATATGTACAGAAAAAGAGACACAGCCCAGTCCACTATTTGTGTAGGCCACATGGCCACAGTCCAAATTCCAAGGACACACATGTCACCTGCTTCAACACAGAGAGAACACTCCAGGGCCATCAGTTAGAAAATAGGCAGGCACCTCAGGGGGTGTGGGTGCACCTCAGCCGGGAGATGTAACAAGACCACTAGTTCTGGAGGGGGAAACATGCCCTGTGCTTGATCCTGGGGAGTGCAAGGCCACAGTCTCTCACCTGGGTGTCTCACCCACTGGTTTTGGAGGTGGCAGGCTGCACAGCAGCCCATGGAGGCAGGAGTACATACCGTCCGCAGGTGGAGACAGCTGCACAGTGGTGGTGCTGCTGGTGGGGGGAGACTCCTGCCCGTCCCCTGCAACCTTGGACGGCTGCACAGTGGTGGTGCTGCTGGGGGGAAGCTCCTGCCCATCCCCTGCAACCTCGGACAGCTGAACAACCATGGTTGGTGGTGGGGGCACCGTCACAGTTCCTGGTCTAGGCCCCTTGATGGTCCTGCCTGCTGGGGCAGGTCCCTTGGCCTTCTTGCCTGCTGGGGCAGGCTCCTTGGTCTTCCTGACTGCTGGTGCAGGTTCCTTGGTCTTCCTGCATGCTAGTGCAGGCTCCTTGGCCTTTAGGGTGGCAGGCTCCTTTCCCTTCTTGCCTGCTGGGGCAGTCTCTTTCCCCTTTAAGATTGCTGGTGCCGGCTCCTTCCCCTTCAGGACATGTTGCCTGGATCCCATTCCACCACAAGTGGGTGCAGTGACGACTGGGCCCGTGGACTGTGTGGCTGAGGTGCTTGGCTGGGTTCTTCCTACCCTGGCCATGCGTGCAGGACGGGGCGAGGGCTAGGGAAGAGGTCAGTGGTGGATAGGAACAGTTTTATAGGGACATTGGGGCAGGAAGAGGGAGAAGGAATGGGAGTGGAGGATGAGGGAGTGGTTGTTAGAGGTGTCTGTCTGCTGCTTTTGGGTGTAGGTGCATGGGCTGTATGCTGTTGTGAGGTGGATGGCTGTTGGGTGTCTGAGTGCTTACGTTTGTGTATTCTAGGAGGGGGGAACAGACACGGTGGGAGAGAACACAGGGGATGTGTGAATGGCTGTTGTGGAGGTGTCTGCCAGTGAGGTGTGTGTTCTGCTTGGTGTGGTGATGCTGGTAGTGGATGATGGTGTAGTGCATGCAGGTGTGAGTGTGGACGTAACTGGGTGGGAGGTGGAGGAGGATGGGGAGACAGTGGAAATAGTGGATGTTGGTGTGTCTGCAAATGGGTGGTGTTTGTGTGAGTGCCTGTGAGATGAAGTATGGTGCTTTTGTTTGATGGGTGACACTCGTGGGTGCTGTCTTGTGTACATGTGCGTCTGTATGTGTGCTTGATATGGGTTGGGGTTGTAGGGAATTGGACTGGACAGTGAAAGTTGGAACAGGGACAATGGCTGCCATCAGAGAGGAGGCCAGAGCCTGAATCGATCTCTGTTGGGCCGCCAATCCAGTGTGAATGCCCTCCAGCAATGCATTAGATTGTTGCATCTGGACTGCCAACCCCAGGATGGCATTTACAATGGGTGACTGCCCTACAGAGATGGATCTCAGGATGTCAATAGCCTCCTCACCTGGGGCAGCAGGGCTCACTGGGGCAGGGCCTGAGGTGCCTGGGGCAAAGGAGATGCCCACCTTCCTGGATGAGTGGGCATGGGCAACTCACTGAGGGGCTGCTGTAAGGGGAGTGCTGGTACAGGGGGTGGCGGCTGTACCTGTAGCTGGGGTGGTCACAGAAGTGTCCGCCACCACAAGGGAGCTTCCATTGGAGGAGGTATCTGTGTCAGAACTGTCCCCTCCAGTCTCCGCCATGGTGCTCCCCTCGCCCTCCGTCCCACTGGTGCCCTCACCGTCAGTGGACTCTGCCTCCTGGGTCCTGTGGGTTGCAGCTCTTCCGCCAGATGACGCTAATGCACATAAGGACAGGATGACAAAACAAGAAAGGGGGGAAGAGACAACGGCTACACTTGGTCAATGGATGCACCAACACCACCGTTGGCGTACACAGCACCCTCACACACATGGAACAGCCCTACGCAATATGCATTGCACTACCAGAGAAATAGTTAGCGGCCAAGGAATGGTGAGGGGCACACACCGTCAAATGCAGCACACCCGGGACCCAAGCAGCCCTGACCAATAGTGGATGCCTACAAGCTAGGTCGCTAATTTTGCCATTCTGCACCCTAGCCACCAGGGGACCTACGCTGCAGTGTCAGCCTGGCCTTGGGGCACCCACTGACACACATCCCCCACCCGGATACCACCCTACCATGTGTAAGTTGTAATGATGGGCACTGTAGTTACCCCTTGTTGCTGCTGTGATGCCCTCAAGCGCCCATCCAGCTCAGGATAGGCCACCGCCAGTATGCAGGCCACCAGAGGAATAAGGGTTTGGCAGGCACCCCTTCCTCGTTGGGAGGCCATCCAAAGCTGGGCCTCCGCTGTCTTCCGTGCCTACCATCTCAGGTCCTCCCACCGTTTGAGACAGTGGATGCTCTGCCTGCCACAGACCCCCAGGGTCTGCACCTCCTTGGTGATTTCACACCATATCCTCTTCTTTTGATGATCGCTTACCTGCAGAGGCAATACACACAGGAAAACACCATTAGACAAACAGTCCAGCCTGTTACACCTATGGCCCACCATACCCGTTTCCATCACCATTTACACACACATGGCCCAGCACACAACCTGTACACCGCCCAGAGGACAGCCACCCACCCCCATTACACAAGGCCTTCCCACACACAACTCCATGCATTCATGCCACATGCATCATGCTCACAGTGTACTTACCTGTTGGTCTGGAGGCCTATACAGCAGTCCGTACTGGTGTAGGACCCCATCCACCAGTTTCTCCAACTCCTCTGAAGAGAAGGCTGGGGCCCTTTCCCCAGTCACACGGGCCATGGTAGGTTCCAGACACAGGTCACAGCAGCACATGCAGTGTAGGTCCTCTCCTATGGAAGGTCAGGTAGCAAGTGAAGAATAAGATTGAAAATGGCGGTCACATCCACCGCCGGCATAGATCACCATTGGCAACTGTACCCCATAAAGCCCAAATATAACCAATGAGGAGTTGCACAGCACTTCCCGACCGCCTCCCGCAACGACGCACAACACCAACGGAATTACCTCACTTCCACCTGTCCCTCCGCACAGGACAGGTGGATGCCATTTCAAGGGGGGAGCAGGCCCTGGAATAATGCTGTGTCACACAAGATATTAGGACATACTGGACAAATCACAATGACCCATTACATGTTTGCAGGATGCAAAGTTCTG
Source organism: Pleurodeles waltl (assembly GCF_031143425.1). Lineage (NCBI taxonomy): Eukaryota > Metazoa > Chordata > Amphibia > Caudata > Salamandridae > Pleurodeles > Pleurodeles waltl. The sequence continues at coordinate 933,451,420 of NC_090445.1, read as the reverse complement.
TTGTAGCTCCATTGTTCAGTTTGTGACCGGATCCTCACTCTTGTATCCCTTAGATAGCTACCGCTGCAGATGAATTGGGGATGGACACATACCCCTGTGTACAGACCCCTGGTGGACTTGGCAACACCGGAGGACAAGCACATTATCCTCACCTATAGACTGGACAGGGCCGCAATCACAGAGCTGTGTGCCCAATTGGAGCCTGACCTGATATGTGCTATCCATAACCCCACTGGGATCCCCCTCTTGTGCAAGTGTTATCTGTACTTAATTTCCTGGCAACTGGTTCTTTCCAAGTGACCGTGGGCTTGGCAGCAGGAATGTCAAAGCCAATGTTCTCAATAGTGCTGACTAGAGTATTGTCTGCCCTGATAAAACACGTGCAGCTACATTGTTTTCCACCAGGTTGAAGATTTGGCCACAGTGAAGGCGGAGTTCTATGCAATGGGACATATTCCCAACATGATTGGGGCGATTGATGGAACACATATTGCATTTGTCCCACCCTGCCAGAATGAACAGGTGTTCAGGAATTGGAATACTTTCCACTCCATGAATGTACAGGTGGAGTGCTTGGCGGATCGGTACATCTCCCACGTCAGTACTAAGTATCCTGGGTCAGTGCATGTTGCCTTTGTCCTGACAAATAGCAGCATTCCAAATGTGATGGGCCAACTACAGAGGCACAAGGTGTGGCTAATAAGTGAGCCTAAGTTCCCACCAAGTATATGTTGGTGTATGGGTATGGTGTGGGCCATATGGGATAGTGTGTGGCTAAATGTTGTCCCTCAATATTTGCAGGTGATTCTGGATACCTCAACCTATCATGGCTGCTGACCCTGGTGAGGAATGCCATGACAAGGGCAGAAAAACATTTTAATGAGGTACATGGGTGAACCAGAAGGATAATTGAAAGGATCTTTGGCCTCTTGTAGGCCAGGTTCCGATGCCTCCATCTAACAGGTGGATCCTTGTGCTAGTCACCAAAGAAGGTCATCCAGATAGTGGTGGCATACTGTAAGTTGCATAACATGGCCGTCAGATGCCATGTCCCATTCCTGCAGGAGGAAGATGCTGGAGATGCCCGTGTGCCAGCAGTGGACCCTGTGGACAGTGAGGATGAGGAGGCAGAGGATGAGGATAAGGACAACAGAACATCTGTGATCTGACAATACTTCCAATGACACACAGGTAGGACAGTGTTACTTCACATTTCAATGACATTTGTTTGAATTGTTGTGGCAATGGCATGCTGATATTTCCCACTTCTTTGCCCACTTACTGTTCTGTGTGGCAATTCATTTTGCAGATGTTGGTGACCTCACATATACTCCTGGTGTGATCATTGCAGCCAGCTACAGGTCATTAAACTATGCTCATTTTCTGTACAGTTTATTTGCAATGTTTGTACCTGTTTTCAATGAATACATATTTGATATACATGACATACTTCAAACTTCTTTTTTTTCCAAGGGTGTTTATTGAAGTTCTAAAATATGGAGGGGCAAGTGCAATGGGACGGGGTGATGATGGAGGAAAGTCTAGGGTACTGTTCCAGTCTATTTGTAGCATAGGGTGGAACACAAGGGTGACAGTCAGGACAGTCCAATTTCCTGGTGGTGCTCTTGGCAAGTGTCTCTGGCTTCTGTCTGCATCGCAGGGAACCTTTACGGGGTGGTTCACCTTCTGCAGGGGCAGGGGTGCTTGTGGCCTGTGAGTCCTGTGGCTGGGCATCCTGGGCACTAGCGGCAGCGGTAGTGGAAGGCTGTTCAGATGTCTGGCTAGTGGCAGGGGCCCGCTGGTGTGAGACTACTTCTCTCATAATATTGGCCATGCTTGCCAACACCCCTGCTATGGAGATCAGGGTGTTGTTGATGGCCTGCAAGTCCTTCTGACCTCTGGCACTGTCCCTCCTGCAGCCGCCTGTTCTCCTGCACATTGTCCAGGATCTGGCCCATCGTGTCCTGGGAATGTTGATAAGCTCCTAGGATCTCTGCAAGTGCCTCCTGGAGAGTCGATTCCCTGGGTCTGTCCTCCCCCAGTGCACAGCACTCCTCCCAGTTACCCTGTTGGCCTGTGCCTCTGTCTCTTGAACTGTATGCCCACTGCCACTGACCCCAGGTCCCTGATTGTCTTGGGTATAAGGTGTGTCCTGGGGTTCCTGTGGAGGTGGACACACTGCTGATCGACGTGTCCTGGGAAGAGAGGTGTGGGTACACTGGGTAGATGCTGCAGTGGTGTTTCCTGATGGGGGAGGCTCTGTGGTGGTGTGTGAATGGGCCTGGGTAATCGGCTGTACAGTGGTCCCTGATGGGCCAGGTAAGTCATCCAGATCCTGAAGACCAGAGTTGCTGTAATCACTGTGGGCCTCTTCAGTTGGGGGACTGGATATTGCTGGTGTCTCCTCTCTGCTGACATTGGCTGGGGTACCTGTGGGGATGTCAATTATGTGTTATGGTTTCTGTGTCTGTCATATTGTGCAACTGTGGCTTGCCCTCTTTGGTTGGATTTGCCCTGGCAACTTTCACTGGTTTACGTTGGTGTATGGTGGGATAGTTAATTCTCTATATTGTGCATGCTTTAATGATGAGTGATTTCCATGCATTGGTAGAGCATGCAGAGCTTGGCACTGGGATGAGTTAGGTGTGATGGTGGGGTGTGTGGGAAGTGGTGGAGTGATGGGAGTGAGGGTGAGGGTGGGGGTGTGTGATGGCATGCAAGTAGGTGGGTAGTAGTAGTAGTAGAGTAGCCAGGCCCTCAGGATGCAGTATTGCCAAAACTTGCTCCTCATATGCTGTTAGTTGTGGGGGAGGAGGTGGGTGTCCACCTCCAGTACTATGGATGGCGAGCTGGTGTCTTGCTACAATGGAATGTACCTTCCCCCCATAGATCATTCCACCTCTTCCTGATGTCATCCCTAGTTCTTGGGTGCTTTTCCACGTCATTGACCCTATCCACGATTCTCCGCCACAGCTCCATCTTCCTAGCTATCAATATCTACTGCACCTGTGCTCCAAATAACTGTAGCTCTACCCTGATAATTTCCTCCACCCTGACCTTTAGCTCCTCCTCTGTGAAGCGGGGGGTCTTTGTGGTGTCATGGGTGTTGTGTGAGGTGTGTTGGGGAGGGTGTGTTAGGTAATGTGTTGGGGTGTGTGATGTGGGGTGCGTGAGTGGTGTATAAGTGTGAATAGTGTGTGGCTCTAGTTGTGTCAGTGGTCTTGATGTCTCTCTGCTGGCAATGGCTTGAAATGGTAAAGGGTTGTGGGTAATGTGGATGTGTGTTTTATAGTGGTGCTGGTGTGTGGGTGTGGTATGTATATGGGTGTCAGGTGTGTTTTGTTTGAATTGTTCAATGTGGTGTTGTTTTGTTTGTATGTGTCCATTGTGAGCACAATTGTATGTACCGCCAATGGTTTACCACCTTTGAATGTCTGCTGTGGTGATTCATGGGTCATAATGTGATGGGCGTTGTTCTGTTGGCATAAAAGTGTGGGTGTTTATACCGCCACTTTATCACTAACCTTTGGGTTGGCGGATTTGTGTATGTGGCTAAATACTGACGGAATTGGTGTGTGTGTTTATGTCATAATATGGTGAAAGGATATCCGCGGCGGCGGTGGTAAGTGGGCTGCAGTCAGCATGGCGATAAGAGAGATTTACCGCCAATGTCATAATAAAGGCCTATATGTTGTAACCATACCTGTGTGTTGACCCTAGATAAAGCAAGGGTCTGGCCATCTAATCTTGAAACCCCCTGAGGAATTAGAAAAACGTGCCTGACATCCGTTGGTGTCCATTGGCCAAATTAACCACCCCGGGGACTGGAAAGTGAAGAATTATAAGTACCAGCCTGAACCTTTGCATCTAGCTCTTCCTCTGTGACATTCAGGAAGAATTGCCAATCATTAAACCTTGCAGATGTGGGGCTACCAGGCGTGTTCATTTTTTTTACTTTTTGCTAACTCCAGACAGGATGTCTGCTGAACGGTGTCATTTAAAAAGATCATTTGGACAGGAATCAGGCTTGCTCTAAATAAAGCTTCCCTACCCTGTATTTGCCAATCTTGTGTTCCCCATACACTTTTTAAATCAACAGTGTTCTTCCAGTCTTCGTAACCTTCAAATATAAGACGGCAAACAAAGGACTATGAATAAATCAGCTTTGTATCAGTTAGCAAAATGTTCCTAATTTTTGAAGGAGGCAACTTGAAATAATATGGCGCCAAAGTTTTTGTGTCATGCCCAGTTAAATAAGTGAACTTGTGTAAATAGTGTTTCGGGCTCCCCACTGGTGGTGTAGAACAGTGTTCCCACTGTGTGAAGTTAAGTACAGATCTGTGTCTAGTAGCAGGTAGTAATGTCCCCAGTTATTATAACAGAACATTTCCCCGTAATTCATAGTATGTCTATATACATCATCACTTTCAAACATTGAATGGTCCTTCATTTCAATTAACATAGAATCAACTGTCTGGAACATTCCAATCATCAGATACAACACCAGGTGCAATGACATCTGTCATAGAAATCTTGAACACATATGGATTTTGAATTACCTCAGTAGTCCCATATACATCAAATGGAATGTTGTCTGCACAATACCATCAGGAATTGGTACAGCTGAAATGTTTACAAGGGACAAGTCTCTTTGGACCTTATGTGACGAATGATGTGGAATTAAGACTTCATCCACAAGTTCAACTGAGGAGCGTTCAGGAAGGTAATGACCATTTATAAGTAAAAAGAAAACAGCCACAAACACAATCCATAGGAACAATGCATAAAATGTCAAACAGAACCATAAATAGTTCCATGGGTGAATTAAATAGTTATTTCTCAACCGTAGGTACAGCTTACGTGTCTTTGATACGTTTTCAATTGCTGGATTGGATGAGTCTGAAGAAAAGTCATCATTGTCAATGAAATAACCAGAGTCAGTCTCTGAAAAAATGGGAGCAGGTGCATTAATGGTAGATTGATCCACTTCACGTGGAAGCTCATGGTAGACAGTGTCATCAGTCTGTGTAGAGTTGGTGTAAAAAACAGCCAAATCTTGGACAGGTGCTGTCATTGATGCAGCAACCGGAATCAGTAAGAGCTCATTTTCTTCCCTCCCCATGGTCAAGGAGGTGTTCGAAACATCTTTGGACATTGTTATGTAGTCCGAAGTAGTGTTGTTGAGTCTACTTTGAAGAGGTATGTCCTGTTGGGTAGTGAGAGGGAACCGGGAACTACCCAAGCGACTCGAGGTCTACTGTGAAGGATCGGCCACATGGTAAACTTTGATGTCATCTTTGGAAATGAATCTGTTTGTTCTGGAACCAGGCAGTGGTGGTAAGATGAAAGTTCCGGTACCTTGCACTCCAAAGACTGGGACTGGTGCTCTGTAGGATGGACCGAATTCCTTCTTCACAGCGATCTTCTAAGGTACCAGATTCCCGAGTTTAGGAATCCAGCCAGTGGAAGTTGTTGGTATTTCCCTTATTCCTAAGGGGGCAGAACTGGTGGATGGTTTATCATCACAAAATTGCTGAAGCTCCTGTAAGACAGTGAGATGTTCGTTTATGTCAAAAGGTGTGTCTGCTGCCATCAAACCAGGGCCATCAAGATCTGGGACATACATAGGTATCCCCAAGAGAACCTCATAAGGAGTGCGTCCCCCAAAAGTCTGTCTTCACAGATTGTTCAGTGCTCTCTGGACCCCATATAGGTGACGAAGCCAACTGCAGCCAGAACCTAATACTCTGGCTGTTAAGGACTGCTTTAGATCATGGTTCCCCCTCTCCACAACTAACTTTCTCTTGGGATGGTATGGTGAGGAGAAATGGAGTTCAACACCCATCATCCCCATGGTGTCCCTGAAAGCCTTAGAGGCAAATGCAGGGCTCTGGTCCAAATGGAATGCCGCAACCACATATGTACCGATAAAGATCAGCAAATCTTTTGTAACAGTTTAAGCGTCAGCCGACCGCTGAGGCCATACCCACAGGAATCTAGAACAAGAATCAACAGTGAATAAGATGTATTTGTATGCACCATCAGGTTGGAGTGGACCACAATGGTTCAGGTACACACTTTGTAGTGGCCTGCTGGATACTACGAGGGGTGTCTGCGGTGGGCCTATGATATTAGAGCCCTTTATTTGCTGGCAAATGTCACAACAAAGGACATATTGGGGGTGATTCTAACCCTGGCGGTCGGTGATAAAGCGGCGGCCAACCCGCCAACAGGCCGGCGGTCCAAAAAATGGAATTCTGACCCTGGCGGCAACCCCCAACACAGCCCGCCACATTAACACTCCGACCGCCACCGCGGTACAGACAAACAGTGCGGCGGTCACCGCCAACAGGCAGGCGGCAGACAATGTACCGCCCACAGTATTACAACTCACCAATCCGCCACCTTTTCCGGGGCGGGAGCCCCGCCGATAAAAACAGGGTGGAAACAGACTACGGACGGGAAAACGCTCACCAAAACACACTCCACGAGTACGGAGGACAGCATGGAACCCGAATTAAACATCCTACCTGCACTCGTCTACCTGCTCATCTACCACGAGTACGAACTCCGGCGCAGACGACAACGGTGAGTACTGCACCTACGACACACGGGAGGGGGGAGGAGGAAAGGTTACGGGCACACACATATGCGACCCCCACCCCCCCAAACTATGTACACACCAATGCAGAGCAACAATGCACAGTGACACCACCCAAACCCCCCTGAAAAATGCAAAGACATAATTAAATTGTGAACCAAAATTTTATATAAAAAATAGACTCTGATATGTATCGGCAACTATGCAAAATATCCATAACAAAATAATACTATACACACTGCCATGGAGAACCGAGGCAATTAGTCCGCTACATCAAAGTCAAATGGAACAGTCCGTGGGCTACAGTGTAGCGACACAAGGGCAAAGCCCACACAGGAGACCTGAGTCCTTTGGAGAGAACACTGCAGGGGCATCTGATGAAAATACTACAGGCACCTCAGGGGGAAGGGAAAGGGGGGGGCACCACAGCCACATGAGTCCACGACGCAAGATCCACGAAGGGGCCACCATGCCCACTGTGCCATCCTGGGGAGTGCAAAGCCACAGTGTCTCAAGTCTCTACAGTGGGTGGGTTGCCCACTCTGCCATCCTGGGGAGTGCAAAGCCACAGTCTCTCAAGTCTCTACAGTGGGTGGGTTGCCCACTGTACCATCCTGGGGAGTGCAAAGCCACAGTCTCTCAAGTCTCTACAGTGGGTGGGTTGCCCACTGTACCATCCTGGGGAGTGCAAAGCCACAGTCTCTCAAGTCTCTACAGTGGGTGGGTTGCCCACTGTACCATCCTGGGGAGTGCAAAGCCACAGTCTCTCAAGTCTCTACAGTGGGTGGTTTGCCCACTGTGCCATCCTGGGGAGTGCAAAGCCACAGTCTCTCAAGTGGATAACAGTCTCCACTGGTCAAGGAGGAGGCATGGTGGGCACAGTGAACCATAAACAGTGCTTGAGATGAAGGGGCCCAGCGGAGCGGTGCTTGAGACAGCGGGGCCCAGCGGAGCTGTGCTTGAGACAGCGGGGCTCAGCGGAGCGGTGCTTGAGACGGCGGGGCCCAGCGGAGCGGTGCTTGAGACGGCGGGGCCCAGCGGAGCGGTGCTTGACAGGAAGGGCCCAGCGGAGCGGTGCTTGAGACGGCGGGGCCCAGCGGAGCGGTGCTTGACAGGAAGGGCCCAGCGGAGCGGTGCTTGACAGGAAGGGCCCAGCGGAGCGGTGCTTGACAGGAAGGGCCCAGCGGAGCGGTGCTTGAGATGAAGGGGCCCAGCGGAGCGGTGCTTGAGACGGCGGGGCCCAGCGGAGCGGTGCTTGACAGGAAGGGCCCAGCGGAGCGGTGCTTGAGACGGCGGGGCCCAGCGGAGCGGTGCTTGACAGGAAGGGCCCAGCGGAGCGGTGCTTGAGATGAAGGGGCCCAGCGGAGCGGTGCTTGACAGGAAGGGCCCAGCGGAGCGGTGCTTGAGATGAAGGGGCCCAGCGGAGCGGTGCTTGACAGGAAGGGCCCAGCAGAGCGGTGCTTGAGACGGCGGGGCCCAGCGGAGCGGTGCTTGACAGGAAGGGCCCAGCGGAGCGGTGCTTGAGACGGCGGGGCCCAGCGGAGCAGTGCTTGACAGGAAGGGCCCAGCGGAGCGGTGCTTGAGATGAAGGGGCCCAGCGGAGCGGTGCTTGACAGGAAGGGCCCAGCGGAGCGGTGCTTGAGACGGAGGGGCCCAGCGGAGCGGTGCTTGACAGGAAGGGCCCAGCGGAGCGGTGCTTGAGACGGCGGGGCCCAGCAGAGCGGTGCTTGACAGGAAGGGCCCAGCAGAGCGGTGCTTGAGATGAAGGGGCCCAGCGGAGCGGTGCTTGACAGGAAGGGCCCAGCGGAGCGGTGCTTGAGATGAAGGGGCCCAGCGGAGCGGTGCTTGAGACGGCGGGGCCCAGCGGAGCGGTGCTTGAGACGGCGGGGCCCAGCGGAGCGGTGCTTGACAGGAAGGGCCCAGCGGAGCGGTGGTTGAGACGGCGGGGCCCAGCGGAGCAGTGCTTGACAGGAAGGGCCCAGCGGAGCGGTGCTTGAGACGGCGGGGCCCAGCGGAGCGGTGCTTGAGATGAAGGGGCCCAGCGGAGCGGTGCTTGACAGGAAGGGCCCAGCGGAGCGGTGCTTGAGACAGCGGGGCCCAGCGGAGCGGTGCTTGACAGGAAGGGCCCAGCGGAGCGGTGCTTGAGATGAAGGGGCCCAGCGGAGCGGTGCTTGACAGGAAGGGCCCAGCGGAGCGGTGCTTGAGATGAAGGGGCCCAGCGGAGCGGTGCTTGAGACGCCGGGGCCCAGCGGAGCGGTGCTTGAGACGGCTGGCCCAGCGGAGCGGTGCTTGACAGGAAGGGCCCAGCGGAGCGGTGCTCTTCTGCACGGCGGGCCCTGTTCAGCGGTGCTCTTCTGCACGGCGGGCCCTGTTCAGCGGTGCCTATCTTCACGGCAGGCCCTGTTCAGCGGTGCCTATCTTCACGGCGGGCCCTGTTCAGCGGTGCTCTTCTGCACGGCGGGCCCTGTTCAGCGGTGCTCTTCTGCACGGTGGGCCCTGTTCAGCGGTGCTCTTCTGCACGGCGGGCCCTGTTCAGCGGTGCTCTTCTGCACGGCGGGCCCTGTTCAGCGGTGCCTATCTTCACGGCGGGCCCTGTTCAGCGGTGCCTATCTTCATGGCGGGCCCTGTTCAGTGGTGCTCTTCTGCACGGCGGGCCCTGTTCAGCGGTGCACATCCAGTAGGTTCAAGGGAGCCAGACCTGGCCTGGACTCCGTGCTCAGACGCCCTCCGGCCGTGATGTTCCTGGGCCCTTCGGTGACGGAGTCCTGGGCCCTTTGGTGTCCTCCTTTACAGCTGGGATGTGGCATGTGGGGCCCACCTGCTCCGCGCTCCTGCTGGCTGACGTCTCCGCCCTGCTGCCCTTACGCTCCTTAGATGGGGCTCTCGGGCCCTTGCCTCCCCTAGACGTTGTGGCTGGTGGAGTGGGCGAACTCTGCTCCTTGGGGGCAGCCGTGTCAGTCTTCGCACGGCGGCCCTTGTGTTTCCTGGTCCTCTTGCCGGGGGGGGGGCTGGATGTGTCCTTGCTGCTGATGGAGGTGTCACTGCTGGCAAAGGGTGGACTCCAGAACCCATGCACAACAGTGACACCCGAAGTTGGGCTGGTGGTGGCTGTGGTGCTCTTGGGACTCTTTGCAGATGGAGGGGGTAGGTCATCGGAGGGGAAGAGGTCAAGATTAGCCAGGAAAACTTTTTTAGGGCCAAGGTAAAAGGTAGGAGAAGTGGAGATGGAAGTGGAGGAAGAGGATGTGGTTGTAGGAGAGTCAGGTGTGCTGTCATTGGGTGAAGGTGCAGGTGCTGTAGGCTGTTGTGAGGTGGATGTCTGTTGGGTGGGTGTCTGCCTGCGTTTGTGTGTCTTGGAAGGGGTGGTGACAGACACAGTGGGAGAGGACACGGGGGACGTGTAAATGGCAGTGGGGGTGGTGACTGCACGCGTGCGGACTGTACAGGAGGGTGTGGTGGTGATGGAAGCACTGGCTGATGTTGGTGTGCATGCAGGTGCGAGTGGAGACGTCACAGGGAGGGAGGAGGGAGACGAGGAGGAGGGGGACACAGGGGTGGTAGTGACTGTTGTGATGTCTGCATCTGTGTGTTGCTTGGGTGAGTGTTTGTGGGATCTGTGGTGCTTGTGTCTGGATGAGCTGCCCTTGGGTGTTGAGGTGTGTGCAGGCTGGTCAGATGGTGTGGATGGGATAGGCTGAGGAACAGGAGACAGAGACAGGGTGGAGGCAGTCAGAAGAGGGAGGCTGGAAACAGGGACAATGGCTGCCGTCAGTGCTGAGGCCAGAGCATTGAACGATCGTTGATGGGCAGCCTGACCCGAATGAATGCCCTCCAGGTAGGCATTGCTCCGATGCAACTCCCTTTCTACCCCCTGGATGGCATTCAAAAGGGTAGTCTGCCCAACAATGAGTGTCCTGAGGAGATCAATGACCTCCTCACTGAGGGCAGCAGGGGTAACAGGGGCAGGGGCTGAGGTGCCTGGGGCGAAGGAGACGCCCGCCTTCCTGGGTGAGCGGGCACGGAGCGTAGGCTGAGGGGCTGCTGGGAGGGCGGGGCTGGTGCGCTGGGTGGCGGCTGTACCTGTAGAGGCGGGGGGCCCGGATGTTGCCGCCACCGCTAGTGAGCTCCCATCCGAGGACGTGTCGCTGTCGCTGCTCTCACCAGCGGTCCCCGTCGTGGTGCTCCCCTCGCCCTCCGGCTCACTTGGGCCCTCGGTGTCTGTTCCTGTGCCCACCGGGGCCTTGTGGCTTGCAGCTCCCTCGTGCTCCGATGCCAAATCTCCTCCACCTGATGATGCTAATGCACACATGCACAAGAAGATGAAGAAGAAGGGTGGGGGGAGAAAGAGAAGACCTGGTTGAGTGCATGCAATGTCAACACCGTTGGCGGAGAGGACAGACACAGGAGCCGCATGCACTAAGCCGCGCATTCGGGGCACACTACTCAGTACTTCTGACTCGGACAACAGGTCAGGAGACGACAAACGCGCACATGTGTGAGGCTGGACCATCAATAGCTGGACTTGTCACCCTACGGAGGTGGGGGCCGGGAGCACAGGGCCATGCCTAAGGGAGAGGACTACACTACAGAAAGCGCCCTGGCATAATGTCACCCCCAACCCTCCTCCCCCACCCAGACGCCTCCACTGCTTAGAAAGATAGCTGAATGTGCTGATACTCACCCCCTTGTGTCTGCTGTGATGCTCTCAAGCGCCCATCCAAATCAGGGTAGGCCACCGCCAGGATCCGGGACATCAGGGGGGTCAGGGTACGACTGGCACCCCTCCTAGGTTGGGAGGCCATCCCCAGCAGTGACTCAGCGGTCTTCCTGGTTCCGCGGCAGATGTCCTCCCACCTCTTGCGGCAGTGGGTGCCCCGTCTGACGTGGACCCCCAGGGCCCGGACTTCCTTGGCGATGGCACGCCAAATCCCGACTTTCTGATGGGCGCTGACCTATGTGACATGTACAGGGTGGGAAGGAAACATTCATCAACTTACTGCATGTTAGATGTGATTGGCCCCCCCTCCCCAGCCTTGCAATATAGCACATGCTCTCATCTGTCGTGCGTTGCACTCCTCATTCGCCCTCCACCCCACCAACTTACATCCACCCCACTCCACACAGGCATCGCCCATTCCATGTGCACCCGGTGTACTCACCTGTTGGTCTGGAGGACCGTAGAGTAACGCATACTGGGGGAGGACCCCATCCACGAGCTTCTCGAACTCTTCAGACGTGAAGGCAGGGGCCCTTTCCCCAGTCGCAGCAGCCATTGTCACTTCCAGACCGAGTTCACAGCAGCACTTGCAGTATAGGTCCTCTCCTGTGGATGATCAGGTCTCGAGTGATTAACCAGATAGAAAATGGCGGTCACGCCCGTGGCGGTGCGTACCGCGGCGGTGCGTACCGCGACCGCCGGCGCACATCGTCATTGGCTCCTGAAACCCATAGGCTTCAATGTTATCCAATGCGGCTCCGTATAGCGGTCTTCGACCGCCTACCGCCACGGTGTGCTCCGCCAGCGCAGTGACCTCACATCCCATTGTCCCACTTCACAGGTCAACAGCCGCCATTTCAAGGGCCCACATGGCATAATCTCTACTGCGACACACAGGCCTAGGCCTGGCATTGCCACACATACACGCCTTTCAATACCTAGATAACCGTGTGCCATGCAAGCAGTGGTGAACGTACCAGTGATTATCTTGACTCCGTGCTCCATGTTGTCCTTCCTAGGCACCGTCCGCTGGGATTTGCGAGGAGAAGGATGAATCCTCGCGTGTACCGACCACTGGTGGACCTGTCGACAATGGAAGAACGCCACATCATACTACGATACCGACTTGACCGTGCCACTATCCATGAACTGTGTGCCCAGCTAGAGCCAGCCCTGATGTCCCCCATCCGCCAACCCACAGGAATTCCCCCTCTGGTGCAGGTGCTGTCAGTCCTCCATTTTCTTGCAAGTGGCTCATTCCAGACAACAGTGGCCATGTCATCTGGAATGTCTCAGCCAATGTTTTCTAAGGTTTTGTCTAGAGTGTTGTCTGCCCTGACGAAACACATGCGGAGTTACATTATATTCCCAGAGGAGGTTGATTTGCCCACTGTGAAGGGTGATTTTTATGCCCTTGGACATATTCCCATCATAATTGGTGCCATTGATGGGACCCATGTAGCCTTAGTCCCCCCAAAAGACGATGAGCAGGTGTACAGAAACAGGAAGAGTTACCATTCTATGAACGTCCAGGTGGTCTGTTTGGCTGACCAGTACATCTCCCATGTGAATGCAATGTTCCCTGGTTCAGTGCATGACGCGTATGTGATGCGTAATAGCAGCATCCCTTATGTGATGGAACAGCTACAGAGACAACGTGTGTGGCTAATAGGTGACTCTGGTTACCCCAACCTGCCTTGGCTATTGACCCCAGTGAGGAATCCCCGGACCAGGGCTGAGGAACGGTACAATGAGGCCCATGGGCAAACTAGGAGGATCATAGAAAGGACTTTTGGGGTTCTGAAGGCCAGGTTTAGGTGTCTGCATATGACAGGGGGATCCCTGATGTACTTACCAAAGAAGGTGTGCCAGATCATCGTGGCCTGCTGTATGCTTCACAATCTGGCATCGCGACGTCAGGTGCCTTTCCTGCAGGAGGATGGTCCAGATGGTGGTGTTGAAGCAGCTGTAGAGCCTGTGGAGAGTGAAGAGGAGGAAGACTCAGAGGACGACCCAGACAACAGGGACAGAGTTATCTAACAGTATTTTCAGTAGCACACAGGTAAGAATCACACACGCCATTTTAATTTTCCTGAATGCCTCGTGCTTCTCAACTTTGTCTATGACCCCCCAGTTATTTGAAACTGATGTTTGATTCTCCCTTCCCTTTTCAGTGCTGTATGACCCACTGCGTGACTTCTGCTTGGTTAGCCCATGGACTAATGCTTATTGATCTCGGTATGTGTTCAGCACAAAGTTTACAGAACATAATTGATCGGTAATGTGTTTTACATTTGTAAATAATACAGCCTGACTCCAGCATGGTTTCAGTGCATTGCGTGATTTATTTTTGGTGCTAGATGATGGTACATGATATTCACACGGTGATGGGTGGGGGTGGAGTAATGTCCATGGCAGAGTCCAGTTCTCAATCTCACAGGTGCATTGTCCATATGCCTGTGGAAGGATGGAGCAGGGGCAGTTCAAGGTTGGACAGGGTGGCAATGTGGGACAGTGGGATGACTTCAGGGGGTATCTCATGCTGGCGGGGGTCTTGACATCCTACTCTGTCTTTTTTTTGGATCTCAGGCTCCTCTTGCGGGTGGTTGTTCTTCAGCAGGAGGTGGGGTTCTGGTGGCCTGTCGTTGTGGTGGGGCCTCCTGTCCACTAGCGCCGGCGGAGGTGGTAGGCTGTTCCTGGTCCGGGCTAGTGACAGGGGCCCTGTGTGGTGCCACATGGTCCCGCAACGTGTCTTCTATCCGGTGGAGGGCCTGGACTATTCTCCCCATGGCGGTAGAGATGTTGGTGAGATGATTGTTGAACCCCATGTAGCGTTCCTCCTGCTGTGCCTGGATCTCCTGGAACCTGGCCAGTACCGTCGCCATCGTCTCTTGTGAGCGGTGGTAGGCTGCCATGATGGTGGTGAGGGCCTCTTGGAGAGTCGGTTCCCTGGGCCTCTCCTCCCCCCCTGTCGCACAGCAGCCCTCCGAGTTGCCCTGTTTCCCCCGGACTCTGTCCCCTGGACGGTGTGCCCACTACCACTGCCCCCAGGTCCCTGTTGTTGTTGGGGTGGTGGGTTAGCCTGGGGGCCCTGTAGTGGCAGACACACCGCTGATTGACCTGTCCTAGAGACAGAGCCATGGGCCCGCTGGGTGGGAGCTGTGCTGTTGTTCCCAGAGGGGGTTGGGTCTGCTGTGGCCTGTGTGTGGGGAACCGACTGTCCAGAGGTCCCCGATGGTCCGGGCTGGTCGTCAGGTTCCAGGTCGACAGAGCTGCTGTCATCACTGGCTGCCTCTTCCGGGGGGGGGATGGACATTTCTGGACCCTCCTGGCCGGTGTGTTGGCGTTCGGGTCCTGCATGGGGTAAGAGAGTATGGTTATTGTTTCTGTGTGTGCTATTGTGTGCGATTTATGGGTGCCCTTGTCCCCCAGTGCTGTCATTCCCTTGGGGGAGGTGTTGTGAGGGTGTTTGGGGGGGGTATGTGCAGTGGTCATGCTTAGGTGATGGGTGTCCATAGTTTGTGGTGGCATGCAGGGGTTGGTGTTGGGTGGGTTGTGCTGGGGAGACATTCTCAGGGAGGATGTGTGATGGGGGTTGGGGGTGAGGGTGGTGGTGGGGGTTGGCATGCTGGGGGGGGGGTGAAGTAGTTGAGATTGTACTTACCAGAGTCCATTCCTCCGTGTACTCCAGCGAGGCCATCAGGATGCAGGATGTTTAGTACCTCTTGCTCCCATGCTGTGAATTCGGGTGGTGTGGGTGGGGGTCCCCCGCCAGTCTTCTGCACTGCGATGTTGTGTCGCGAGACCATCGAGCGCACCTTTCCCCGTAAGTCGTTCCAACGTTTGCGGATGTCCTCTCGATTTCTGGGATGCTGTCCCACCGCGTTTACCCTGTCCACGATCCGCTGCCATAGCTCCGCCTTCCTGGCTATAGTGGTGTGCTGCACCTGTGAGCCGAAGAGCTGGGGTTCGACTCTTATGATCTCCTCCACCATGACCCGGAGTTCTTGGTCCGAAAAGCGTGGGTGCCTTTGGGGTGCCATGGGGTGGTGTGGATGAGGTGTGGGGTGGTGTATATGGTGAAGAGTGTGTTGGTGTGTGGTGCTTTGTGCTTCTATGTGGTGTGTGTGATGGTGTAGTGTGCCTCTGTGTGATGTAGCTCTCTATTCTGTGATGTGTCTCTCTCTCCTTCGTCTCTGATTTGTGGTCGTAGGGGTTTGTGGGTGATATGGGTGTGTGTTTTATAGTTGGTTGGATGTGTGGGAGTGTTGTTTGTATGTGTGTCAGGTGTGTGTATTTCAAATTGTCCAATGTGGCTGTGTTTTGGAGCTGTGTGTGTATTTTGAGCGCGGCGGTGTGTCCCGCCAATGGAATACCGAGGTTGAAAGACCGCCGCGTGGATTCGTGGGTCAGAATGGCATGGGCATGTTTGTGTTGGCGTGACGGTGGAGGTTTGGTCATCTCCAGTTTTCCGCGGCCCGCTGATGAGGCGGCCTTCCTTGGATGTCGGGATTTTGGCGGTTTCGCCGTTGTGGGTCAGAATGACCGTGGCGGTTTACCGCGGCCGCGGCGGTAGAATGGCGGACTTCTGACCGGCGGTAAGGGCCTTTTACCGCCGAGGTCAGAATGACCCCCATTGTTTTGTCTGTTTGTATAGACCTGGCCACCAGAAGCATTTCTGTAAGAGTGTTACCGTGGCCAAAATACCAGCATGTGCAGAAGCGACACCCTCAAGCGCTGCTTTAATTAGACGTAGTCTCTGGTCTTCGTTGGGGATTGCTCGATCTCCAACCCCAGGAATTGTTGCGTAAGCAACATTCTGTGCACAGATGTGGTAGGAATATTTTGTAGGGTACGCTTTTGGGAGAGACTTGCCTTCAGCGAAGCCTTCACGGCAGTCAGTACTTCATTATCCATTCTCGTCTGAGAACGAGTCACTGCAGCAACAGAAGCCATAGCTACTGCAGATTTGGCTGCTTTATCAGCCAAAGTGTTACAGATAACGTTTACTCCTACACGTTGGTGGCCCAATGTATCTACTACATGGAATCACGGTAGCCTATCCTTAAGATCAGCCACCCTCCCCACAAAGCTTTGTGTTTTACGGTGTTCCCTTTGGAAACTCTAAACCATTTCAGCTTACAATGATTGAGGTAATCATTGAAGGACTGGACGCAGTAGTAGGAGTCACAGACTATCAAAGTTAGCAATCATGGTTCTGTATGTTCTAGCGCTAGAAGAAGGGCTTTAAGTTCAGCCTGCTTAGCTGTGCAGTCCCCTAGGGTCTGCGTGTAGGTATTATGAGGGTGGAAAACTCCATCCTTCATCACTCCACTCATGGTTGCGCAATCTGCTGAATATTGATGTACTGATGGTACAGCTTGTTGTGCTGAACCATCAGTATAAATGAAAGTATGGTATCTGTCAAGTGGTAAGATATCTAGGGGAGCGGGGTACTCCTGTTCATATTGGAGATATTCTTGTGTCTGAAGTTTTGGGTCAAAGATGTAGTCAACATCAGTGTCGGTCAGGGGGTAGCCTACTAAATCCAACGTGGATGTAGTGCTTTAGCATTAGGAACGCTTACTTTGGTGACAGCCTCTAGGGCTGTCACTGGGGTAATGACAATGATGCGTTTTTCCCCTGGGCAAGTAGTCTCTCCTAATTACAGCCATTTGAACTGCGGTCAGAGGGGCATATTTATACTCCGTTTGCGCCGAATTTGCGTCATTTTTTTCGCCGCAAATTCGACGCAAAACTAACTCCATATTTATACTTTGGCGTTAGACGCGTCTAGCGCCAAAGTTCATGGAGTTAGTGTCATTTTTTTGCGTGAACACCTTCCTTGCGTTAATGATATGCAAGGTAGGCGTTCCCGTCTTAAAAAATGACTGCGATGCATATGCGTCGTATTTATACTCCCAGGCAAAAATGACGCCCGGGAGTGGGCGGGACTAAAAAACCCGCATTTGCGCTGGATTTTAGCGCCTGGGTCAGGGCAGGCGTTAAGGGACCTGTGGGCTCAGAATGAGCCCAGAGGTGCCCTCCCAAGCCCCCAGGGACACCCCCTGCCACCCTTGCCCACCCCAGAAGGACACCCTAGGATGGAGGGACCCATCCCAGGGAAGAAAAGGTAAGTTGTGGTAAGTATTTTTTTTATTTATTTTTTTGGCATAGGGGGGCCTGATTTGTGCCCCCCTACATGCCACTATGCCCAATGACCATGCCCAGGGGACAGAAGTCCCCTGGGCATGGCCATTGGGCAAGGGGGCATGACTCCTGTCTTTGCTAAGACAGGAGTCATGTTAATGGCGTCTGGGCGCCCAAAAAAAATGGCGCAAATCGGGTTAAGACAATTTTTTTGCCTCAGCCTGACTTGCCCCATTTTTGGACGCCCAAACGCCATTTTTCCCTACGCCGGCGCTGCCTGGTGTAGGTGTTTTTTTTTCACGCACACCAGGCAGCGCCGGTCGGCTAACGCCATTCAATAAATACGGCGCCCGCATCGCGCTTCAGAATGGCGTTAGCCGGCGCTAATTTTTTTGGCGCACAACTGCGTTAGCGCAGTTTTGCGTCAAAAAGTATAAATATGGGCCAGAATATTTTCTTTAGGTGCAAAGCGCTCTGAATTAGAGTATACATTGAATTTATATGCTATGGGCACTGTGTCACCCTTGTTAAAGGTGACATAAGTAAACCCCATGGCACCAGCAACTATTCTGATGACCAAATTTGTTTTGTTATAACGTGTGTGTAAGTGTTTGGCTTCTAGCATGTTCTGTTGCAATTCCGTAAGGATGCGTGTGTCCAGTATTTTGTAGAAAAATCTGGGCGTATCAAGTCATAAAGTGGCTTGATATGTTGTGCATAGTCAGGAATGTATGTTCTTCCAAAATTAAAGAAGCCAAGTAGAATAGAGACACATTGTTCAGGGCAAATTTCCCAGACTTTGTGAGTCCGTGGACACCATTACACCTGTGCACTACATATAGGTTAATACCTATATGTAGCGTCACAATGGTAACTCCGAACATGGCCATGTAACAAGTCTAGGATCATGGAATTGTCACCCCAATACCATTCTGGTACTGGGTGGACAATTCCATGCATCCCGGGGCTCCAGCATAGAGTCCGGGTACTGCCAAACTAACTCTCTGGGTTTTCTCTGCAGCTACTGCTGCTGCCAACCCTCACACAGGTTTCTGCCCACCTGGGGACTGAGCATCCCAGTCCCAGGAAGGCAGAACAAAGGATTTCCTCTGAGAGAGAGAGAGAGGATTTCCTCTGACCCAAGGGTAAGTCGCTCCCCCTGCCGCTGCAGCTCCACCAGCCCAGGCTCCTGAGACCTCCTAGCAAGCCCAGTGAAATCACAGTAAGTACCCGCCCCACCGCCCAGCCCCTCGCCCTGCCCCGCGCTACTCACCTCCTCTCCTGCTTCTTTTCTTCATCTCTGATCTTCCTCTGTGCTCTTCATCTGTATTCGTCATCTGTACTCTTCTTTCTTCCCTGCTCCCCGTCCTGCGTGTTGTTTCTTCTGTCTTCATCTGTGTTCTTCTTCTGTGTGCTTCTTTCTCTCTCCTCTGCACCGTGACCTGCGTGTGCCCTCTTCTTCTGTGTCCGTCTTCTAGGCTCTTCTCTCCTCTGCTCCGCTTCTTTTTCACTGTCTTCTTGGCTCTTCTCACTGCTGCTCGTCGCTCCTCTTCTTCTTTACCGTCTTCTTGGCTCTTCTCTCTGCTGCTCGTCGCTCCTCTTCTTCTTTACCTTCTTCTGTGATCTTCTCTCTTCTGATCTTCCGCCCCTCTTCTTCTTTACCTTCTTCTGTGATCTTCTCTCTTCTGATCTTCCGCCCCTCTTCTTCTTTACCTTCTTCTGTGATCTTCTCTCTTCTGCTCTTCTGCTCCTCTTCTTCTTTACCTTCTTCTGTGATCTTCTCTCTTCTGATCTTCCGCCCCACTTCTTCTTTACCTTCTTCTTGGATCTTCTCTCTTCTGCTCTTCTCTCTTCTGCTCCTCTTCTTCTTTTACCTTCTTCTTGGATCGTGCCGCGTCTGCCCTCCTGCTCCTGACTCGTCTCTCTGACCTCCCTCACTCGCCACCCCTTCTGTAACCCCCCCTATCTTCCTATCTTTCTACCCTTCTATCTTTCTCCCTCACTCGCCACCTCCTCTGTAACCCCCACTCCCCTATCTTCCTAACTTTCCTCCTAACTTTCTTCCTAACTCCCGCCACCCTTAAGCTCCCTCCCCCATCATTTCTCCCCTCTACCTGTCCCCCCTCCCTCTGCTTTTCCGCCGCCACCTCCTGCACGCCCCACCCCCCCAGCTCCCATTCGTCGCCCCACTCCCGTCCCCCGCCCCCAGCTGACCCCTCCCCCCTCTCTCTTATGGCGGCCGAAGGCACGCCAAAGGCAAGCCCGTCTGCGCCCGTCCGCGCCTGCCAGCGCCCAGCGCCACGACCCCTGGCCCTCAGCACTCCCAAACCCCGCTACGACCCCATCACCCTCCACGCCCTCAACCCGGGGCGCTCCAGCACCTGCTTCCAATCCAACCCGAAACGTACCCACGGACCCTTCGTATGTCACACCTGCAAACTCACCTTCCACCACAAAACCACCACGACCACCAGCCCACGCGCCAGCAACCACCTCAAATGCATCCTGATCAACGCACGATCCGTCCACAAGCACGCCGTTGAACTCTGGGACCTCCTGGACTCCACTGCACCAGACGTCGCCTTCATCACTGAGACCTGGATGAACGCCTCCTTGGCCCCCGACATCGCCATAGCCATCCCCGAAGGCTACAAGATTTCCAGAAAAGATCACACCAACCAAGTAGGAGGAGGAATCGCCATCGTCTTCAAAGACTCCATCAACGTCACCACCTCCACCGAAGACACCCCCCTCGCCGCCGAACACCTGCACTTCCAGATCCGCATACACCCTCAGAGGATCCCTCATCTACCGTCCCCCCGGACCGCGCGCCCTCTTCAGCGACTCCATCACTGACTTCATCTCCCCGCACGCCCTCGCCTCGTCGGACTACATCCTCCTCGGGGACCTCAACTTCCATCTGGAACAGAACAACGACCCCAACACCACCGCCCTGCTCGACAACCTCGCCAACCTCGGCCTCAACCAACTGGTGAACACCCCCACCCACATCGCCGGACACACGCTCGACCCCATCTTTTCCGCCAGCAAACACGTATCCTTCAGCCACGCCTCCGCTCTACACTGGACCGACCACAGATGTGTCCACTTCACCTTCCGACGCGAAACTCGCCACCTCCGCACACAACCCATCCCACGTCGACAGTGGAACAAAATCCCCGAAGAACAGCTTCTCTCCACTCTCATTGACAACCAACCCACCTTCTCCGCTGACCCCAACGACGCAGCCCTCAGCCTCACGAACTGGATCACCAACTGCGCAGACAACCTCGCTCCCCTCAGACGCCTTCCAAGACAGTCCAACACCAAAAAACCTCTCTGGTTCTCTGACACCCTTAAGGAATCAAAGAAAACTTGTCGCACCCTCGAGAAAGCCTGGCGTAAGGACCACACCGCAGACAACATGACTGCCCTCAAGAACGCTACCCGCAAACACCATCACCTGATCCGCGCCGCCAAAAGGAATTTCTTCACAGACAGACTGGACAAAAACAGCCACAACAGCAGAGAACTCTTCAACATCGTAAAAGAGCTCTCCAACCCCAACGCCAACGCCATCACGCCTTCACAAGACCTTTGCAACTCCCTCGCCACCTTCTTCCATCGTAAGATTACCGACCTACACAACAGCTTCGGACTCCAGACCCAGCCGACCACCACAGAACCCACAACCCCAGCCATCAGCCTCAACGCCTGGACCCACATCAACACAGAAGAGACCAAAGCCACCATGAACTCCATCCACTCCGGTGCCCCCTCGGACCCCTGCCCACACTTCATCTTCAATAAAGCCGACGACATCATCGCCCCGCACCTCCAGACCATCATCAACACCTCGTTTTCGTCTGCTACCTTCCCCGAGAGCTGGAAACACGCTGAAGTCAACGCCCTACTGAAGAAACCTACGGCTGACCCAAGCGACCTGAAGAACTTCCACCCCATCTCGCTCCTCCCCTTCCCTGCCAAAGACATAGAGAAGACCGTCAACAAGCAGCTTACCAACTTCCTTGAAGACAACAACCTTCTCGACCCCTCTCAGTCCGGATTCCGAGCCAACCACAGCACAGAAACCACCCTCATCTCAGTCACAGACGACATCAGAACCCTGATGGACAACGGAGAAACAGTCGCCCTCATCCTCCTCGACCTCTCGGCTGCCTTCGACACCGTCTGTCACCGCACCCTAATAACCCACCTCCGCTCCACCGGGATCCAAGGCCAGGCCCTGGACTGGATCGCCTCCTTCCTCTCCAATCGCTCCCAAAGAGTCTACCTCCCACCTTTTCGCTCAGACCCCACCGAGATCATTTGCGGCGTCCCACAAGGCTCCTCGCTCTGCCCGACACTCTTCAATGTCTACATGAGCCCCCTCGCCGACATCGTATGCAAACACAGCATCATCATCACCTCCTACGCCAACGACACTCAACTGATACTTTCCCTCACCAAGAACCCCACCAGCGCCAAGACCAACCTGCAAGATGGAATGAAAGACGTCGCAGATTGGATGAAACTCAGCCGTCTGAAACTGAACTCAGACAAAACGGAAGTCCTCATCCTCGATAACACCCCGACCGCCTGGGACGACTCCTGGTGGCCCACGGCCCTTGGCACCGCACCGACCCCCTCAGACCACGCACGCAACCTCGGCTTCATCTTGGACCCACTTCTCACAATGACCAAACAAGTCAACGCCGTATCATCCTCCTGCTTCCTCACCCTCCGCATGCTCCGAAAGATCTTCCGTTGGATCCCCGCCGACACCAGAAAGACCGTGACCCACGCCCTCGTCACGAGCCGCCTGGACTACGGCAACACCCTATACGCAGGAACCACCGCTAAACTCCAGAAACGTCTGCAACGAATTCAAAACGCCTCCGCCCGCCTCATCCTCAACATACCCCGCAACAGCCACATCTCCGCACACCTGAGACACCTGCACTGGCTTCCCATCAGCAAAAGGATCACCTTCCGTCTCTTCACCCACGCACACAAAGCCCTCCACAACAAGGGACCAGAATACCTCAACCGTCGCCTCAGCTTCTACGCTCCCACCCGTCTTCTCCGCTCCACCTGCCTCGCTCTCGCCGCCGTCCCTCGCATCCGCCACTCCACGGCGGGTGGGAGGTCCTTTTCCTACCTGGCGGCCAAGACTTGGAACACCCTCCCCACCATCCTCAGGAACACCCAGGACCACTCCGCATTCCGGAGACTACTCAAGACCTGGCTCTTCGAGCAGCAGTAACCCCTTCCCCCTAGCGCCTTGAGACCCGCACGGGTGAGTAGCGCGCTTTATAAATGTTAATGATTTGATTTGATTTGATTTGAAATAGGTGTGAAGGGCCTGGGAGGAGTAGCCTCTCCTGCCCTCTGGAAATGCTTTGAAGGGCACAGATGGTACCCTCCTTCCATAAGCCAGTCTACACCGGTTCACGGATTCCCCCAGCCCTGCTCTGGCGTGAAACTGGACAAAGCAAAGGGGAGTGACCACTCCCCTGACCAGCACCTCCCAGGGGAGATGCCCAGAGCCCCTCCAGTGTGTCCCAGACCTCTACCATCTTGGATGCAGAGGTATGAGGGCACAATGGACAGCTCTGAGTGGCCAGTGCCAGCAGGTGACTTCAGAGACCCCTCCTGATATGTGCTTACCTTTCTCTGTAGCCAATCCTCCTCTGAGGGATATTTAGGGTCTCTCCTGTGGGTATCTCACCAGATAACGAATGCAAGAGCTCACCAGAGTTCCTCTGCACTTCCCTCTTTGACTTCAGCAAAGGATCGACCGCTGACTGCTTCAGGACGCCTGCAAAACTGCAACAAAGTAGCAAGAAGACTACCAGCAACATTGTAGCGCCTCATCCTGCTGGCTTTCTCGACTGTTTCCTGGTGGTGCATGCTCTGAGGGCTGTCTGCCTTCACCCTTCACTGGAAGCCAAGAAGAAATCTCCCGTAGGTCGACGGAATCTTCCCCCTGCCAACGCAGGCACCACACTTCTGTATCACCGGTCCTTTGGGTCCCCTCTCTTCTTGACGAGCTTGGTCCCTGGAACACAAGAGCTGGATCCAAGTATCCCTGATAGTCCAGTGGCCCTTCTGTCCAAATTTGATGGAGGAAAGTCCTTGCCTCCCCACGGCAGACAGTAATCCTGTGTACTGCATGAACTGTAGCTGCTCAGGCTTCTATGCACTTTTGCAAGACTTCCTTTGTGCACAGCCTAGCCCAGGTCCCCAGCACTCCGTCCTGTGTTGCCCAACTTGCTGAGTTGGACTCCGACTTCGTGGGACCCTCTTTTGATGTGCTGAGTCAACTGTCAGGCTCAGATATTCTGAATGCCTGTTTAGGTGCTTCTGCGGGTGCTGCCTGCTTTTGCGTGGGCTCTCTGTGTTGCTGAGCAGCCCCTCTGTCTCCTCCTCCAAGGAGCGACCTCCTGGTCCTTCCTGGCCCCTGGCAGCACCCAAAACCTTCAACCATTACTCTTGCAGCTAGCAAGGCTTGTTTGCGGTCTTTCTGCATGGAAACAACTCTGCATCCTCCAGCACGCTGTGGGACATCTTCTGACTAAAGGAGAAGTTCCTGGGACCTTCTGTTGTTGCAGAATTTTTGGCTTCCTCCACCCGGAGGCAGCCCTTTTGCACCTTCATCCGGGGTTTAGTGGGCTCCTGCCCCCCCTGGAAACATGCGTGACTTTTGGACTTGGTCCCCTTCCTTTACAGGTCCTCAGGTCCAGGAATCCGTCTTCAGTGTTTGCAGTCAGTTGTTGTCCTTGCAGAATCCCCTATCTGGACTTTACTGTCTTTCTGGGGTAGTAGGGTAACTTTACTCCTACTTTTCAGGGTCCTGGGGTTTGGTATCTTGGACACCCTTAGTGTTATCTTACACTCCAAGCAACCCTCTACACACTACACTAGGCCTGGGGTCCATTTGTGGTTCGCATTCCACTTTTGGAGTATATGGTTTGTGTTGCCCCTAGGCCTATTTTTCCCTATTACATTCTATTGTGTTCTACAGTGTTTGTTCTGCTTTTCTAACTGTTACTTACCTGATTTTGGTTTGTGTGTGTATATTTTGTGTATTTTACTTACCTCCTAACGGAGTATATCCTCTGAGATACTTTTGGCATATTGTCACTAAAATAAAGTACCTTTATTTTTAGTAACTCTGAGTATTGTGTTTTCTCATGATATAGTACTAAGTGATATAGGTGGTATAGTAGGAGCTTTGCATGTCTCCTAGCTCAGCCTAAACTGCTCTGCTATAGCTACCTCTATCAGCCTAAGCTGCTAGAACACCTCTAATCTACTAATAAGGGATAACTGGACCAGGCACAAGGTGTAAGTACCATCATGTACCCACTATAAGCCAGGCTAGCCTCCTACACTCCCAAACTATCCCATCCTAGACTAGCATAGGTATCGGAAATAACTTTCAGTAGTTCTCTCTCCTGGTCCAAATGTGGAATCTCTCAGAGATGCAGGTGTATAGCCAGTGCTACCACTTCCCCTTTAATGTTACTGAGTATTATTGAGGAGACTGTGTCAAAGTTATGCATTCATTTCATCCCCAAATCTAGGGCTGGTGCAGCCCTGTGTTCATTCTGTATTTGTTTTAACACTTCCGGTAAATTGGCAAGTGTCGGGGTACCATGTGTGGTAGTGTATATTGCAGCAAAGACTGTACCCCATGTGGTGCAGGCATCCACTGAGGGAACCATCCCGAAAGGCAAGCATATAGGGAGAATTCTGTTTGTCTTGTGGTCCCGTATGGGGAATCACAGCTTCCAGTTGGTTTGTTTTCTGGGCTATTCAGAATGGTATTTTCACTCGTTCTGTGGGTACTTTACTCATAATGGTATGTACTGTTTGTGGATTAATCCCAGTAGCCAATTGATATCCAGCAGGTGCTGGTGGTGCTGGACGCTTTGGTGTTGTGTTCAATGTTCGATTTACGAACTGAACAAGTCTTCTGTACAGTGTACTAATTCAAGATATAAGTTTCACAGGTCTGCTGCCTGCATATTTTGTATATCTGGTAGTGGTGTGTATGTGGCAAACAAAGAGCACATTGGTCAATCATTACCTAAGGGACCTAATCTCACGGGTTGTATTACATGTTATAGGGCGCCATTAAACCAGTTCGGGTGTTCTTGATAAGTTATCGGAATCTCAAGATACTGGTATGCTTGGTACCATTGAGGTACGTTTGAAATTCTGTATGTGTGAAATGTGAATGATCTTTGGTCTTCCTCAGGAAAGG